>NW_027175427.1:344166-688333 GCF_028021215.1 Eschrichtius robustus
CTGAAACCTGTTTCCTGCAATTCTGCCTTGCTTTCAAATCCTCTTCGTTGCCTTCCCTCAATATATTTGTGGACGAGAGTTATCATTTATAACTCTGCGGGTTTGTGAATGGCAGTGTCCCTGGGCTCCATTTTTCAACTCCCTTTTTTGGGAGCTGGCCTTAAGAGCGCGGCATTGCCTCAGGCCCTATTCTGCTTCTGGGCGGCAGGCTGAGCCTGTGGTTAATTCTTCTTCCTGATGGGAAAATAGAGTGACCTGTGTCTGTCCCAACACCTAGATCTAGTCTCTCATTGGTTGCCCCTCTTCCGTTCATCCTCAGGACAAATTGCAACCTGTAGGGAACAGGAGGTTAAAGGTGCTGATTCTCCAAGTAGGGAGATTGCTAGTAAAGTAGCTGGAATGGCGAACCCGAGCACAAGGAGATGAGAAATGAGGTGCGTTTTAGAAACCTTTCAAAATCACACGGTGTACCACCTTCTGGGTTTCTCATGCATGTTTTCGATGTAGGAATATGCCCTTGAACCTGGAGATTTGGGACCCATGGGATGGGTACCAGGCAGTATTACTTTAAAGGGTCTGTGTTTGCTCACCCAACCTCACCCAACCTCTCAGCCCCAAGTGTGTCCACCCTTATGTCTCATCCAGCTGTGGGTCTAGATATGGTCAATCCAGGTTGCATCACAGCCTCTGAACGAATTTTGTAAGAATTTCTCTCTCTTTCACTGTCTTTGTTTTACGGGTTTTTAAAAGTAATTTATTTTTATAATGGGGTATAGCTGCTTTTCACGGCTGTGTTTATGCGGCTTTACACCCACTTGACTCACTTCCAGACAGATATCAATACATAGGTTTTAAGATTCTTACTAGTCACATATATTCTTGTGCGGTGAATAGGGGGTGTTGAGTCCAGTTCACTGAGCAAGGAGTCGGTCTTTTCTATTACATATTGGGTGTATGGAACGGTATCTGAGCCAATTTGAAACCCTTGTTTTATGCATCACCCCACCTCACCTTTCCCGTTAAGCAGCCATAGTGTGTTTTCTAAACGTGTGACTCTGTTCTGTTTTGTAATTCAGTTCAAGTGTAGCGGTTTTTACATTCCCTCTATAAGTGATAGCTTATGATAAGTGTCTTTTTCTGTGTGACTTATTTCACTTAGAATCATCGTACCTAAGTCCACTCATCTTGCTTCTTCTAGCCTTATGACATTGATTTCATGTCTGAGTGATATTCCTTTGTACATAAGGACCACAACTTCTTTATCCATTTTTCTCTTTCCTGGGATATTTAAGGTGTCATGAAGTGGAGGTTCTTGTCAACAGAGCAGCCCTAAACTTTGGGGTGCCTGTGTCTTGCTGATTTTTAGTTTTCCCAATTTATACGCCCATGAGTGGACGTGCCCTATGCTCCCTAAGCTGTGTGTTTTAGATGTTTCAGGACACACCGTACACTTCTCCAGAGTGGCTGTTGGCAATTGACATCCCGCCCATCAGCGTAGCAAGGCTGCCATTTCTCCATGGCCTGTCCTGCATTTCTGGTTTTGAAAATTTTTGCAGCATGGCCCTTTTGACCGATGGGAAGCGAGACTACTTTGTAGCGCTGATTTGCCTTTCCAGGTTGCTTGGTTGGCCAAAAAGGGCGTATGCGTTTTTTCCTGAATATATACAGGAAAAAACGCATACGCCCTTTTTGGCCAAGGGCATCATTGTTGACGTTTTGCGACTTTTCATGTGCTTTAAAGGCGATTCGAATCTACCTCCTGAAACCTGTTTCCTGCAATTCTGCCTTGCTTTCAAATCCTCTTCGTTGCCTTCCCTCAATATATTTGTGGACGAGAGTTATCATTTATAACTCTGAGGGTTTGTGAATGGCAGTGTCCCTGGGCTCCATTTTTCAACTCCCTTTTTTGGGAGCTGGCCTTAAGAGCGCGGCATTGCCTCAGGCCCTATTCTGCTTCTGGGCGGCAGGCTGAGCCTGTGGTTAATTCTTCTTCCTGATGGGAAAATAGAGTGACCTGTGTCTGTCCCAACACCTAGATCTAGTCTCTCATTGGTTGCCCCTCTTCCGTTCATCCTCAGGACAAATTGCAACCTGTAGGGAACAGGAGGTTAAAGGTGCTGATTCTCCAAGTAGGGAGATTGCTAGTAAAGTAGCTGGAATGGCGAACCCGAGCACAAGGAGATGAGAAATGAGGTGCGTTTTAGAAACCTTTCAAAATCACACGGTGTACCACCTTCTGGGTTTCTCATGCATGTTTTCGATGTAGGAATATGCCCTTGAACCTGGAGATTTGGGACCCATGGGATGGGTACCAGGCAGTATTACTTTAAAGGGTCTGTGTTTGCTCACCCAACCTCACCCAACCTCTCAGCCCCAAGTGTGTCCACCCTTATGTCTCATCCAGCTGTGGGTCTAGATATGGTCAATCCAGGTTGCATCACAGCCTCTGAACGAATTTTGTAAGAATTTCTCTCTCTTTCACTGTCTTTGTTTTACGGGTTTTTAAAAGTAATTTATTTTTATAATGGGGTATAGCTGCTTTTCACGGCTGTGTTTATGTGGCTTTACACCCACTTGACTCACTTCCAGACAGATATCAATACATAGGTTTTAAGATTCTTACTAGTCACATATATTCTTGTGCGGTGAATATGGGGTGTTGAGTCCAGTTCACTGAGCAAGGAGTCGGTCTTTTCTATTACATATTGGGTGTATGGAACGGTATCTGAGCCAATTTGAAACCCTTGTTTTATGCATCACCCCACCTCACCTTTCCCGTTAAGCAGCCATAGTGTGTTTTCTAAACGTGTGACTCTGTTCTGTTTTGTAATTCAGTTCAAGTGTAGCGGTTTTTACATTCCCTCTATAAGTGATAGCTTATGATAAGTGTCTTTTTCTGTGTGACTTATTTCACTTAGAATCATCGTACCTAAGTCCACTCATCTTGCTTCTTCTAGCCTTATGACATTGATTTCATGTCTGAGTGATATTCCTTTGTACATAAGGACCACAACTTCTTTATCCATTTTTCTCTTTCCTGGGATATTTAAGGTGTCATGAAGTGGAGGTTCTTGTCAACAGAGCAGCCCTAAACTTTGGGGTGCCTGTGTCTTGCTGATTTTTAGTTTTCCCAATTTATACGCCCATGAGTGGACGTGCCCTATGCTCCCTAAGCTGTGTGTTTTAGATGTTTCAGGACACACCGTACACTTCTCCAGAGTGGCTGTTGGCAATTGACATCCCGCCCATCAGCGTAGCAAGGCTGCCATTTCTCCATGGCCTGTCCTGCATTTCTGGTTTTGAAAATTTTTGCAGCATGGCCCTTTTGACCGATGGGAAGCGAGACTACTTTGTAGCGCTGATTTGCCTTTCCAGGTTGCTTGGTTGGCCAAAAAGGGCGTATGCGTTTTTTCCTGAATATATACAGGAAAAAACGCATACGCCCTTTTTGGCCAAGGGCATCATTGTTGACGTTTTGCGACTTTTCATGTGCTTTAAAGGCGATTCGAATCTACCTCCTGAAACCTGTTTCCTGCAATTCTGCCTTGCTTTCAAATCCTCTTCGTTGCCTTCCCTCAATATATTTGTGGACGAGAGTTATCATTTATAACTCTGCGGGTTTGTGAATGGCAGTGTCCCTGGGCTCCATTTTTCAACTCCCTTTTTTGGGAGCTGGCCTTAAGAGCGCGGCATTGCCTCAGGCCCTATTCTGCTTCTGGGCGGCAGGCTGAGCCTGTGGTTAATTCTTCTTCCTGATGGGAAAATAGAGTGACCTGTGTCTGTCCCAACACCTAGATCTAGTCTCTCATTGGTTGCCCCTCTTCCGTTCATCCTCAGGACAAATTGCAACCTGTAGGGAACAGGAGGTTAAAGGTGCTGATTCTCCAAGTAGGGAGATTGCTAGTAAAGTAGCTGGAATGGCGAACCCGAGCACAAGGAGATGAGAAATGAGGTGCGTTTTAGAAACCTTTCAAAATCACACGGTGTACCACCTTCTGGGTTTCTCATGCATGTTTTCGATGTAGGAATATGCCCTTGAACCTGGAGATTTGGGACCCATGGG
The DNA here is from genome assembly GCF_028021215.1 of Eschrichtius robustus. Lineage (NCBI taxonomy): Eukaryota > Metazoa > Chordata > Mammalia > Artiodactyla > Eschrichtiidae > Eschrichtius > Eschrichtius robustus. The sequence continues at coordinate 348,230 of NW_027175427.1, forward strand.
ATGGGTACCAGGCAGTATTACTTTAAAGGGTCTGTGTTTGCTCACGCAACCTCACCCAACCTCTCAGCCCCAAGTGTGTCCACCCTTATGTCTCATCCAGCTGTGGGTCTAGATATGGTCAATCCAGGTTGCATCACAGCCTCTGAACGAATTTTGTAAGAATTTCTCTCTCTTTCACTGTCTTTGTTTTACGGGTTTTTAAAAGTAATTTATTTTTATAATGGGGTATAGCTGCTTTTCACGGCTGTGTTTATGCGGCTTTACACCCACTTGACTCACTTCCAGACAGATATCAATACATAGGTTTTAAGATTCTTACTAGTCACATATATTCTTGTGCGGTGAATAGGGGGTGTTGAGTCCAGTTCACTGAGCAAGGAGTCGGTCTTTTCTATTACATATTGGGTGTATGGAACGGTATCTGAGCCAATTTGAAACCCTTGTTTTATGCATCACCCCACCTCACCTTTCCCGTTAAGCAGCCATAGTGTGTTTTCTAAACGTGTGACTCTGTTCTGTTTTGTAATTCAGTTCAAGTGTAGCGGTTTTTACATTCCCTCTATAAGTGATAGCTTATGATAAGTGTCTTTTTCTGTGTGACTTATTTCACTTAGAATCATCGTACCTAAGTCCACTCATCTTGCTTCTTCTAGCCTTATGACATTGATTTCATGTCTGAGTGATATTCCTTTGTACATAAGGACCACAACTTCTTTATCCATTTTTCTCTTTCCTGGGATATTTAAGGTGTCATGAAGTGGAGGTTCTTGTCAACAGAGCAGCCCTAAACTTTGGGGTGCCTGTGTCTTGCTGATTTTTAGTTTTCCCAATTTATACGCCCATGAGTGGACGTGCCCTATGCTCCCTAAGCTGTGTGTTTTAGATGTTTCAGGACACACCGTACACTTCTCCAGAGTGGCTGTTGGCAATTGACATCCCGCCCATCAGCGTAGCAAGGCTGCCATTTCTCCATGGCCTGTCCTGCATTTCTGGTTTTGAAAATTTTTGCAGCATGGCCCTTTTGACCGATGGGAAGCGAGACTACTTTGTAGCGCTGATTTGCCTTTCCAGGTTGCTTGGTTGGCCAAAAAGGGCGTATGCGTTTTTTCCTGAATATATACAGGAAAAAACGCATACGCCCTTTTTGGCCAAGGGCATCATTGTTGACGTTTTGCGACTTTTCATGTGCTTTAAAGGCGATTCGAATCTACCTCCTGAAACCTGTTTCCTGCAATTCTGCCTTGCTTTCAAATCCTCTTCGTTGCCTTCCCTCAATATATTTGTGGACGAGAGTTATCATTTATAACTCTGCGGGTTTGTGAATGGCAGTGTCCCTGGGCTCCATTTTTCAACTCCTTTTTTTGGGAGCTGGCCTTAAGAGCGCGGGATTGCCTCAGGCCCTATTCTGCTTCTGGGCGGCAGGCTGAGCCTGTGGTTAATTCTTCTTCCTGATGGGAAAATAGAGTGACCTGTGCCTGTCCCAACACCTAGATCTAGTCTCTCATTGGTTGCCCCTCTTCCGTTCATCCTCAGGACAAATTGCAACCTGTAGGGAACAGGAGGTTAAAGGTGCTGATTCTCCAAGTAGGGAGATTGCTAGTAAAGTAGCTGGAATGGCGAACCCGAGCACAAGGAGATGAGAAATGAGGTGCGTTTTAGAATCCTTTCAAAATCACACGGTGTACCACCTTCTGGGTTTCTCATGCATGTTTTCGATGTAGGAATATGCCCTTGAACCTGGAGATTTGGGACCCATGGGATGGGTACCAGGCAGTATTACTTTAAAGGGTCTGTGTTTGCTCACGCAACCTCACCCAACCTCTCAGCCCCAAGTGTGTCCACCCTTATGTCTCATCCAGCTGTGGGTCTAGATATGGTCAATCCAGGTTGCATCACAGCCTCTGAACGAATTTTGTAAGAATTTCTCTCTCTTTCACTGTCTTTGTTTTACGGGTTTTTAAAAGTAATTTATTTTTATAATGGGGTATAGCTGCTTTTCACGGCTGTGTTTATGCGGCTTTACACCCACTTGACTCACTTCCAGACAGATATCAATACATAGGTTTTAAGATTCTTACTAGTCACATATATTCTTGTGCGGTGAATAGGGGGTGTTGAGTCCAGTTCACTGAGCAAGGAGTCGGTCTTTTCTATTACATATTGGGTGTATGGAACGGTATCTGAGCCAATTTGAAACCCTTGTTTTATGCATCACCCCACCTCACCTTTCCCGTTAAGCAGCCATAGTGTGTTTTCTAAACGTGTGACTCTGTTCTGTTTTGTAATTCAGTTCAAGTGTAGCGGTTTTTACATTCCCTCTATAAGTGATAGCTTATGATAAGTGTCTTTTTCTGTGTGACTTATTTCACTTAGAATCATCGTACCTAAGTCCACTCATCTTGCTTCTTCTAGCCTTATGACATTGATTTCATGTCTGAGTGATATTCCTTTGTACATAAGGACCACAACTTCTTTATCCATTTTTCTCTTTCCTGGGATATTTAAGGTGTCATGAAGTGGAGGTTCTTGTCAACAGAGCAGCCCTAAACTTTGGGGTGCCTGTGTCTTGCTGATTTTTAGTTTTCCCAATTTATACGCCCATGAGTGGACGTGCCCTATGCTCCCTAAGCTGTGTGTTTTAGATGTTTCAGGACACACCGTACACTTCTCCAGAGTGGCTGTTGGCAATTGACATCCCGCCCATCAGCGTAGCAAGGCTGCCATTTCTCCATGGCCTGTCCTGCATTTCTGGTTTTGAAAATTTTTGCAGCATGGCCCTTTTGACCGATGGGAAGCGAGACTACTTTGTAGCGCTGATTTGCCTTTCCAGGTTGCTTGGTTGGCCAAAAAGGGCGTATGCGTTTTTTCCTGAATATATACAGGAAAAAACGCATACGCCCTTTTTGGCCAAGGGCATCATTGTTGACGTTTTGCGACTTTTCATGTGCTTTAAAGGCGATTCGAATCTACCTCCTGAAACCTGTTTCCTGCAATTCTGCCTTGCTTTCAAATCCTCTTCGTTGCCTTCCCTCAATATATTTGTGGACGAGAGTTATCATTTATAACTCTGCGGGTTTGTGAATGGCAGTGTCCCTGGGCTCCATTTTTCAACTCCTTTTTTTGGGAGCTGGCCTTAAGAGCGCGGGATTGCCTCAGGCCCTATTCTGCTTCTGGGCGGCAGGCTGAGCCTGTGGTTAATTCTTCTTCCTGATGGGAAAATAGAGTGACCTGTGCCTGTCCCAACACCTAGATCTAGTCTCTCATTGGTTGCCCCTCTTCCGTTCATCCTCAGGACAAATTGCAACCTGTAGGGAACAGGAGGTTAAAGGTGCTGATTCTCCAAGTAGGGAGATTGCTAGTAAAGTAGCTGGAATGGCGAACCCGAGCACAAGGAGATGAGAAATGAGGTGCGTTTTAGAATCCTTTCAAAATCACACGGTGTACCACCTTCTGGGTTTCTCATGCATGTTTTCGATGTAGGAATATGCCCTTGAACCTGGAGATTTGGGACCCATGGGATGGGTACCAGGCAGTATTACTTTAAAGGGTCTGTGTTTGCTCACGCAACCTCACCCAACCTCTCAGCCCCAAGTGTGTCCACCCTTATGTCTCATCCAGCTGTGGGTCTAGATATGGTCAATCCAGGTTGCATCACAGCCCCTGAACGAATTTTGTAAGAATTTCTCTCTCTTTCACTGTCTTTGTTTTACGGGTTTTTAAAAGTAATTTATTTTTATAATGGGGTATAGCTGCTTTTCACGGCTGTGTTTATGCGGCTTTACACCCACTTGACTCACTTCCAGACAGATATCAATACATAGGTTTTAAGATTCTTACTAGTCACATATATTCTTGTGCGGTGAATAGGGGGTGTTGAGTCCAGTTCACTGAGCAAGGAGTAGGTCTTTTCTATTACATATTGGGTGTATGGAACGGTATCTGAGCCAATTTGAAACCCTTGTTTTATGCATCACCCCACCTCACCTTTCCCGTTAAGCAGCCATAGTGTGTTTTCTAAACGTGTGACTCTGTTCTGTTTTGTAATTCAGTTCAAGTGTAGCGGTTTTTACATTCCCTCTATAAGTGATAGCTTATGATAAGTGTCTTTTTCTGTGTGACTTATTTCACTTAGAATCATCGTACCTAAGTCCACTCATCTTGCTTCTTCTAGCCTTATGACATTGATTTCATGTCTGAGTGATATTCCTTTGTACATAAGGACCACAACTTCTTTATCCATTTTTCTCTTTCCTGGGATATTTAAGGTGTCATGAAGTGGAGGTTCTTGTCAACAGAGCAGCCCTAAACTTTGGGGTGCCTGTGTCTTGCTGATTTTTAGTTTTCCCAATTTATACGCCCATGAGTGGACGTGCCCTATGCTCCCTAAGCTGTGTGTTTTAGATGTTTCAGGACACACCGTACACTTCTCCAGAGTGGCTGTTGGCAATTGACATCCCGCCCATCAGCGTAGCAAGGCTGCCATTTCTCCATGGCCTGTCCTGCATTTCTGGTTTTGAAAATTTTTGCAGCATGGCCCTTTTGACCGATGGGAAGCGAGACTACTTTGTAGCGCTGATTTGCCTTTCCAGGTTGCTTGGTTGGCCAAAAAGGGCGTATGCGTTTTTTCCTGAATATATACAGGAAAAAACGCATACGCCCTTTTTGGCCAAGGGCATCATTGTTGACGTTTTGCGACTTTTCATGTGCTTTAAAGGCGATTCGAATCTACCTCCTGAAACCTGTTTCCTGCAATTCTGCCTTGCTTTCAAATCCTCTTCGTTGCCTTCCCTCAATATATTTGTGGACGAGAGTTATCATTTATAACTCTGCGGGTTTGTGAATGGCAGTGTCCCTGGGCTCCATTTTTCAACTCCCTTTTTTGGGAGCTGGCCTTAAGAGCGCGGCATTGCCTCAGGCCCTATTCTGCTTCTGGGCGGCAGGCTGAGCCTGTGGTTAATTCTTCTTCCTGATGGGAAAATAGAGTGACCTGTGTCTGTCCCAACACCTAGATCTAGTCTCTCATTGGTTGCCCCTCTTCCGTTCATCCTCAGGACAAATTGCAACCTGTAGGGAACAGGAGGTTAAAGGTGCTGATTCTCCAAGTAGGGAGATTGCTAGTAAAGTAGCTGGAATGGCGAACCCGAGCACAAGGAGATGAGAAATGAGGTGCGTTTTAGAAACCTTTCAAAATCACACGGTGTACCACCTTCTGGGTTTCTCATGCATGTTTTCGATGTAGGAATATGCCCTTGAACCTGGAGATTTGGGACCCATGGGATGGGTACCAGGCAGTATTACTTTAAAGGGTCTGTGTTTGCTCACCCAACCTCACCCAACCTCTCAGCCCCAAGTGTGTCCACCCTTATGTCTCATCCAGCTGTGGGTCTAGATATGGTCAATCCAGGTTGCATCACAGCCTCTGAACGAATTTTGTAAGAATTTCTCTCTCTTTCACTGTCTTTGTTTTACGGGTTTTTAAAAGTAATTTATTTTTATAATGGGGTATAGCTGCTTTTCACGGCTGTGTTTATGCGGCTTTACACCCACTTGACTCACTTCCAGACAGATATCAATACATAGGTTTTAAGATTCTTACTAGTCACATATATTCTTGTGCGGTGAATATGGGGTGTTGAGTCCAGTTCACTGAGCAAGGAGTCGGTCTTTTCTATTACATATTGGGTGTATGGAACGGTATCTGAGCCAATTTGAAACCCTTGTTTTATGCATCACCCCACCTCACCTTTCCCGTTAAGCAGCCATAGTGTGTTTTCTAAACGTGTGACTCTGTTCTGTTTTGTAATTCAGTTCAAGTGTAGCGGTTTTTACATTCCCTCTATAAGTGATAGCTTATGATAAGTGTCTTTTTCTGTGTGACTTATTTCACTTAGAATCATCGTACCTAAGTCCACTCATCTTGCTTCTTCTAGCCTTATGACATTGATTTCATGTCTGAGTGATATTCCTTTGTACATAAGGACCACAACTTCTTTATCCATTTTTCTCTTTCCTGGGATATTTAAGGTGTCATGAAGTGGAGGTTCTTGTCAACAGAGCAGCCCTAAACTTTGGGGTGCCTGTGTCTTGCTGATTTTTAGTTTTCCCAATTTATACGCCCATGAGTGGACGTGCCCTATGCTCCCTAAGCTGTGTGTTTTAGATGTTTCAGGACACACCGTACACTTCTCCAGAGTGGCTGTTGGCAATTGACATCCCGCCCATCAGCGTAGCAAGGCTGCCATTTCTCCATGGCCTGTCCTGCATTTCTGGTTTTGAAAATTTTTGCAGCATGGCCCTTTTGACCGATGGGAAGCGAGACTACTTTGTAGCGCTGATTTGCCTTTCCAGGTTGCTTGGTTGGCCAAAAAGGGCGTATGCGTTTTTTCCTGAATATATACAGGAAAAAACGCATACGCCCTTTTTGGCCAAGGGCATCATTGTTGACGTTTTGCGACTTTTCATGTGCTTTAAAGGCGATTCGAATCTACCTCCTGAAACCTGTTTCCTGCAATTCTGCCTTGCTTTCAAATCCTCTTCGTTGCCTTCCCTCAATATATTTGTGGACGAGAGTTATCATTTATAACTCTGCGGGTTTGTGAATGGCAGTGTCCCTGGGCTCCATTTTTCAACTCCCTTTTTTGGGAGCTGGCCTTAAGAGCGCGGCATTGCCTCAGGCCCTATTCTGCTTCTGGGCGGCAGGCTGAGCCTGTGGTTAATTCTTCTTCCTGATGGGAAAATAGAGTGACCTGTGTCTGTCCCAACACCTAGATCTAGTCTCTCATTGGTTGCCCCTCTTCCGTTCATCCTCAGGACAAATTGCAACCTGTAGGGAACAGGAGGTTAAAGGTGCTGATTCTCCAAGTAGGGAGATTGCTAGTAAAGTAGCTGGAATGGCGAACCCGAGCACAAGGAGATGAGAAATGAGGTGCGTTTTAGAAACCTTTCAAAATCACACGGTGTACCACCTTCTGGGTTTCTCATGCATGTTTTCGATGTAGGAATATGCCCTTGAACCTGGAGATTTGGGACCCATGGGATGGGTACCAGGCAGTATTACTTTAAAGGGTCTGTGTTTGCTCACCCAACCTCACCCAACCTCTCAGCCCCAAGTGTGTCCACCCTTATGTCTCATCCAGCTGTGGGTCTAGATATGGTCAATCCAGGTTGCATCACAGCCTCTGAACGAATTTTGTAAGAATTTCTCTCTCTTTCACTGTCTTTGTTTTACGGGTTTTTAAAAGTAATTTATTTTTATAATGGGGTATAGCTGCTTTTCACGGCTGTGTTTATGCGGCTTTACACCCACTTGACTCACTTCCAGACAGATATCAATACATAGGTTTTAAGATTCTTACTAGTCACATATATTCTTGTGCGGTGAATATGGGGTGTTGAGTCCAGTTCACTGAGCAAGGAGTCGGTCTTTTCTATTACATATTGGGTGTATGGAACGGTATCTGAGCCAATTTGAAACCCTTGTTTTATGCATCACCCCACCTCACCTTTCCCGTTAAGCAGCCATAGTGTGTTTTCTAAACGTGTGACTCTGTTCTGTTTTGTAATTCAGTTCAAGTGTAGCGGTTTTTACATTCCCTCTATAAGTGATAGCTTATGATAAGTGTCTTTTTCTGTGTGACTTATTTCACTTAGAATCATCGTACCTAAGTCCACTCATCTTGCTTCTTCTAGCCTTATGACATTGATTTCATGTCTGAGTGATATTCCTTTGTACATAAGGACCACAACTTCTTTATCCATTTTTCTCTTTCCTGGGATATTTAAGGTGTCATGAAGTGGAGGTTCTTGTCAACAGAGCAGCCCTAAACTTTGGGGTGCCTGTGTCTTGCTGATTTTTAGTTTTCCCAATTTATACGCCCATGAGTGGACGTGCCCTATGCTCCCTAAGCTGTGTGTTTTAGATGTTTCAGGACACACCGTACACTTCTCCAGAGTGGCTGTTGGCAATTGACATCCCGCCCATCAGCGTAGCAAGGCTGCCATTTCTCCATGGCCTGTCCTGCATTTCTGGTTTTGAAAATTTTTGCAGCATGGCCCTTTTGACCGATGGGAAGCGAGACTACTTTGTAGCGCTGATTTGCCTTTCCAGGTTGCTTGGTTGGCCAAAAAGGGCGTATGCGTTTTTTCCTGAATATATACAGGAAAAAACGCATACGCCCTTTTTGGCCAAGGGCATCATTGTTGACGTTTTGCGACTTTTCATGTGCTTTAAAGGCGATTCGAATCTACCTCCTGAAACCTGTTTCCTGCAATTCTGCCTTGCTTTCAAATCCTCTTCGTTGCCTTCCCTCAATATATTTGTGGACGAGAGTTATCATTTATAACTCTGCGGGTTTGTGAATGGCAGTGTCCCTGGGCTCCATTTTTCAACTCCTTTTTTTGGGAGCTGGCCTTAAGAGCGCGGGATTGCCTCAGGCCCTATTCTGCTTCTGGGCGGCAGGCTGAGCCTGTGGTTAATTCTTCTTCCTGATGGGAAAATAGAGTGACCTGTGCCTGTCCCAACACCTAGATCTAGTCTCTCATTGGTTGCCCCTCTTCCGTTCATCCTCAGGACAAATTGCAACCTGTAGGGAACAGGAGGTTAAAGGTGCTGATTCTCCAAGTAGGGAGATTGCTAGTAAAGTAGCTGGAATGGCGAACCCGAGCACAAGGAGATGAGAAATGAGGTGCGTTTTAGAATCCTTTCAAAATCACACGGTGTACCACCTTCTGGGTTTCTCATGCATGTTTTCGATGTAGGAATATGCCCTTGAACCTGGAGATTTGGGACCCATGGGATGGGTACCAGGCAGTATTACTTTAAAGGGTCTGTGTTTGCTCACGCAACCTCACCCAACCTCTCAGCCCCAAGTGTGTCCACCCTTATGTCTCATCCAGCTGTGGGTCTAGATATGGTCAATCCAGGTTGCATCACAGCCTCTGAACGAATTTTGTAAGAATTTCTCTCTCTTTCACTGTCTTTGTTTTACGGGTTTTTAAAAGTAATTTATTTTTATAATGGGGTATAGCTGCTTTTCACGGCTGTGTTTATGCGGCTTTACACCCACTTGACTCACTTCCAGACAGATATCAATACATAGGTTTTAAGATTCTTACTAGTCACATATATTCTTGTGCGGTGAATAGGGGGTGTTGAGTCCAGTTCACTGAGCAAGGAGTCGGTCTTTTCTATTACATATTGTGTGTATGGAACGGTATCTGAGCCAATTTGAAACCCTTGTTTTATGCATCACCCCACCTCACCTTTCCCGTTAAGCAGCCATAGTGTGTTTTCTAAACGTGTGACTCTGTTCTGTTTTGTAATTCAGTTCAAGTGTAGCGGTTTTTACATTCCCTCTATAAGTGATAGCTTATGATAAGTGTCTTTTTCTGTGTGACTTATTTCACTTAGAATCATCGTACCTAAGTCCACTCATCTTGCTTCTTCTAGCCTTATGACATTGATTTCATGTCTGAGTGATATTCCTTTGTACATAAGGACCACAACTTCTTTATCCATTTTTCTCTTTCCTGGGATATTTAAGGTGTCATGAAGTGGAGGTTCTTGTCAACAGAGCAGCCCTAAACTTTGGGGTGCCTGTGTCTTGCTGATTTTTAGTTTTCCCAATTTATACGCCCATGAGTGGACGTGCCCTATGCTCCCTAAGCTGTGTGTTTTAGATGTTTCAGGACACACCGTACACTTCTCCAGAGTGGCTGTTGGCAATTGACATCCCGCCCATCAGCGTAGCAAGGCTGCCATTTCTCCATGGCCTGTCCTGCATTTCTGGTTTTGAAAATTTTTGCAGCATGGCCCTTTTGACCGATGGGAAGCGAGACTACTTTGTAGCGCTGATTTGCCTTTCCAGGTTGCTTGGTTGGCCAAAAAGGGCGTATGCGTTTTTTCCTGAATATATACAGGAAAAAACGCATACGCCCTTTTTGGCCAAGGGCATCATTGTTGACGTTTTGCGACTTTTCATGTGCTTTAAAGGCGATTCGAATCTACCTCCTGAAACCTGTTTCCTGCAATTCTGCCTTGCTTTCAAATCCTCTTCGTTGCCTTCCCTCAATATATTTGTGGACGAGAGTTATCATTTATAACTCTGCGGGTTTGTGAATGGCAGTGTCCCTGGGCTCCATTTTTCAACTCCTTTTTTTGGGAGCTGGCCTTAAGAGCGCGGGATTGCCTCAGGCCCTATTCTGCTTCTGGGCGGCAGGCTGAGCCTGTGGTTAATTCTTCTTCCTGATGGGAAAATAGAGTGACCTGTGCCTGTCCCAACACCTAGATCTAGTCTCTCATTGGTTGCCCCTCTTCCGTTCATCCTCAGGACAAATTGCAACCTGTAGGGAACAGGAGGTTAAAGGTGCTGATTCTCCAAGTAGGGAGATTGCTAGTAAAGTAGCTGGAATGGCGAACCCGAGCACAAGGAGATGAGAAATGAGGTGCGTTTTAGAATCCTTTCAAAATCACACGGTGTACCACCTTCTGGGTTTCTCATGCATGTTTTCGATGTAGGAATATGCCCTTGAACCTGGAGATTTGGGACCCATGGGATGGGTACCAGGCAGTATTACTTTAAAGGGTCTGTGTTTGCTCACGCAACCTCACCCAACCTCTCAGCCCCAAGTGTGTCCACCCTTATGTCTCATCCAGCTGTGGGTCTAGATATGGTCAATCCAGGTTGCATCACAGCCCCTGAACGAATTTTGTAAGAATTTCTCTCTCTTTCACTGTCTTTGTTTTACGGGTTTTTAAAAGTAATTTATTTTTATAATGGGGTATAGCTGCTTTTCACGGCTGTGTTTATGCGGCTTTACACCCACTTGACTCACTTCCAGACAGATATCAATACATAGGTTTTAAGATTCTTACTAGTCACATATATTCTTGTGCGGTGAATAGGGGGTGTTGAGTCCAGTTCACTGAGCAAGGAGTAGGTCTTTTCTATTACATATTGGGTGTATGGAACGGTATCTGAGCCAATTTGAAACCCTTGTTTTATGCATCACCCCACCTCACCTTTCCCGTTAAGCAGCCATAGTGTGTTTTCTAAACGTGTGACTCTGTTCTGTTTTGTAATTCAGTTCAAGTGTAGCGGTTTTTACATTCCCTCTATAAGTGATAGCTTATGATAAGTGTCTTTTTCTGTGTGACTTATTTCACTTAGAATCATCGTACCTAAGTCCACTCATCTTGCTTCTTCTAGCCTTATGACATTGATTTCATGTCTGAGTGATATTCCTTTGTACATAAGGACCACAACTTCTTTATCCATTTTTCTCTTTCCTGGGATATTTAAGGTGTCATGAAGTGGAGGTTCTTGTCAACAGAGCAGCCCTAAACTTTGGGGTGCCTGTGTCTTGCTGATTTTTAGTTTTCCCAATTTATACGCCCATGAGTGGACGTGCCCTATGCTCCCTAAGCTGTGTGTTTTAGATGTTTCAGGACACACCGTACACTTCTCCAGAGTGGCTGTTGGCAATTGACATCCCGCCCATCAGCGTAGCAAGGCTGCCATTTCTCCATGGCCTGTCCTGCATTTCTGGTTTTGAAAATTTTTGCAGCATGGCCCTTTTGACCGATGGGAAGCGAGACTACTTTGTAGCGCTGATTTGCCTTTCCAGGTTGCTTGGTTGGCCAAAAAGGGCGTATGCGTTTTTTCCTGAATATATACAGGAAAAAACGCATACGCCCTTTTTGGCCAAGGGCATCATTGTTGACGTTTTGCGACTTTTCATGTGCTTTAAAGGCGATTCGAATCTACCTCCTGAAACCTGTTTCCTGCAATTCTGCCTTGCTTTCAAATCCTCTTCGTTGCCTTCCCTCAATATATTTGTGGACGAGAGTTATCATTTATAACTCTGCGGGTTTGTGAATGGCAGTGTCCCTGGGCTCCATTTTTCAACTCCCTTTTTTGGGAGCTGGCCTTAAGAGCGCGGCATTGCCTCAGGCCCTATTCTGCTTCTGGGCGGCAGGCTGAGCCTGTGGTTAATTCTTCTTCCTGATGGGAAAATAGAGTGACCTGTGTCTGTCCCAACACCTAGATCTAGTCTCTCATTGGTTGCCCCTCTTCCGTTCATCCTCAGGACAAATTGCAACCTGTAGGGAACAGGAGGTTAAAGGTGCTGATTCTCCAAGTAGGGAGATTGCTAGTAAAGTAGCTGGAATGGCGAACCCGAGCACAAGGAGATGAGAAATGAGGTGCGTTTTAGAAACCTTTCAAAATCACACGGTGTACCACCTTCTGGGTTTCTCATGCATGTTTTCGATGTAGGAATATGCCCTTGAACCTGGAGATTTGGGACCCATGGGATGGGTACCAGGCAGTATTACTTTAAAGGGTCTGTGTTTGCTCACCCAACCTCACCCAACCTCTCAGCCCCAAGTGTGTCCACCCTTATGTCTCATCCAGCTGTGGGTCTAGATATGGTCAATCCAGGTTGCATCACAGCCTCTGAACGAATTTTGTAAGAATTTCTCTCTCTTTCACTGTCTTTGTTTTACGGGTTTTTAAAAGTAATTTATTTTTATAATGGGGTATAGCTGCTTTTCACGGCTGTGTTTATGCGGCTTTACACCCACTTGACTCACTTCCAGACAGATATCAATACATAGGTTTTAAGATTCTTACTAGTCACATATATTCTTGTGCGGTGAATATGGGGTGTTGAGTCCAGTTCACTGAGCAAGGAGTCGGTCTTTTCTATTACATATTGGGTGTATGGAACGGTATCTGAGCCAATTTGAAACCCTTGTTTTATGCATCACCCCACCTCACCTTTCCCGTTAAGCAGCCATAGTGTGTTTTCTAAACGTGTGACTCTGTTCTGTTTTGTAATTCAGTTCAAGTGTAGCGGTTTTTACATTCCCTCTATAAGTGATAGCTTATGATAAGTGTCTTTTTCTGTGTGACTTATTTCACTTAGAATCATCGTACCTAAGTCCACTCATCTTGCTTCTTCTAGCCTTATGACATTGATTTCATGTCTGAGTGATATTCCTTTGTACATAAGGACCACAACTTCTTTATCCATTTTTCTCTTTCCTGGGATATTTAAGGTGTCATGAAGTGGAGGTTCTTGTCAACAGAGCAGCCCTAAACTTTGGGGTGCCTGTGTCTTGCTGATTTTTAGTTTTCCCAATTTATACGCCCATGAGTGGACGTGCCCTATGCTCCCTAAGCTGTGTGTTTTAGATGTTTCAGGACACACCGTACACTTCTCCAGAGTGGCTGTTGGCAATTGACATCCCGCCCATCAGCGTAGCAAGGCTGCCATTTCTCCATGGCCTGTCCTGCATTTCTGGTTTTGAAAATTTTTGCAGCATGGCCCTTTTGACCGATGGGAAGCGAGACTACTTTGTAGCGCTGATTTGCCTTTCCAGGTTGCTTGGTTGGCCAAAAAGGGCGTATGCGTTTTTTCCTGAATATATACAGGAAAAAACGCATACGCCCTTTTTGGCCAAGGGCATCATTGTTGACGTTTTGCGACTTTTCATGTGCTTTAAAGGCGATTCGAATCTACCTCCTGAAACCTGTTTCCTGCAATTCTGCCTTGCTTTCAAATCCTCTTCGTTGCCTTCCCTCAATATATTTGTGGACGAGAGTTATCATTTATAACTCTGCGGGTTTGTGAATGGCAGTGTCCCTGGGCTCCATTTTTCAACTCCCTTTTTTGGGAGCTGGCCTTAAGAGCGCGGCATTGCCTCAGGCCCTATTCTGCTTCTGGGCGGCAGGCTGAGCCTGTGGTTAATTCTTCTTCCTGATGGGAAAATAGAGTGACCTGTGTCTGTCCCAACACCTAGATCTAGTCTCTCATTGGTTGCCCCTCTTCCGTTCATCCTCAGGACAAATTGCAACCTGTAGGGAACAGGAGGTTAAAGGTGCTGATTCTCCAAGTAGGGAGATTGCTAGTAAAGTAGCTGGAATGGCGAACCCGAGCACAAGGAGATGAGAAATGAGGTGCGTTTTAGAAACCTTTCAAAATCACACGGTGTACCACCTTCTGGGTTTCTCATGCATGTTTTCGATGTAGGAATATGCCCTTGAACCTGGAGATTTGGGACCCATGGGATGGGTACCAGGCAGTATTACTTTAAAGGGTCTGTGTTTGCTCACCCAACCTCACCCAACCTCTCAGCCCCAAGTGTGTCCACCCTTATGTCTCATCCAGCTGTGGGTCTAGATATGGTCAATCCAGGTTGCATCACAGCCTCTGAACGAATTTTGTAAGAATTTCTCTCTCTTTCACTGTCTTTGTTTTACGGGTTTTTAAAAGTAATTTATTTTTATAATGGGGTATAGCTGCTTTTCACGGCTGTGTTTATGCGGCTTTACACCCACTTGACTCACTTCCAGACAGATATCAATACATAGGTTTTAAGATTCTTACTAGTCACATATATTCTTGTGCGGTGAATATGGGGTGTTGAGTCCAGTTCACTGAGCAAGGAGTCGGTCTTTTCTATTACATATTGGGTGTATGGAACGGTATCTGAGCCAATTTGAAACCCTTGTTTTATGCATCACCCCACCTCACCTTTCCCGTTAAGCAGCCATAGTGTGTTTTCTAAACGTGTGACTCTGTTCTGTTTTGTAATTCAGTTCAAGTGTAGCGGTTTTTACATTCCCTCTATAAGTGATAGCTTATGATAAGTGTCTTTTTCTGTGTGACTTATTTCACTTAGAATCATCGTACCTAAGTCCACTCATCTTGCTTCTTCTAGCCTTATGACATTGATTTCATGTCTGAGTGATATTCCTTTGTACATAAGGACCACAACTTCTTTATCCATTTTTCTCTTTCCTGGGATATTTAAGGTGTCATGAAGTGGAGGTTCTTGTCAACAGAGCAGCCCTAAACTTTGGGGTGCCTGTGTCTTGCTGATTTTTAGTTTTCCCAATTTATACGCCCATGAGTGGACGTGCCCTATGCTCCCTAAGCTGTGTGTTTTAGATGTTTCAGGACACACCGTACACTTCTCCAGAGTGGCTGTTGGCAATTGACATCCCGCCCATCAGCGTAGCAAGGCTGCCATTTCTCCATGGCCTGTCCTGCATTTCTGGTTTTGAAAATTTTTGCAGCATGGCCCTTTTGACCGATGGGAAGCGAGACTACTTTGTAGCGCTGATTTGCCTTTCCAGGTTGCTTGGTTGGCCAAAAAGGGCGTATGCGTTTTTTCCTGAATATATACAGGAAAAAACGCATACGCCCTTTTTGGCCAAGGGCATCATTGTTGACGTTTTGCGACTTTTCATGTGCTTTAAAGGCGATTCGAATCTACCTCCTGAAACCTGTTTCCTGCAATTCTGCCTTGCTTTCAAATCCTCTTCGTTGCCTTCCCTCAATATATTTGTGGACGAGAGTTATCATTTATAACTCTGCGGGTTTGTGAATGGCAGTGTCCCTGGGCTCCATTTTTCAACTCCTTTTTTTGGGAGCTGGCCTTAAGAGCGCGGGATTGCCTCAGGCCCTATTCTGCTTCTGGGCGGCAGGCTGAGCCTGTGGTTAATTCTTCTTCCTGATGGGAAAATAGAGTGACCTGTGCCTGTCCCAACACCTAGATCTAGTCTCTCATTGGTTGCCCCTCTTCCGTTCATCCTCAGGACAAATTGCAACCTGTAGGGAACAGGAGGTTAAAGGTGCTGATTCTCCAAGTAGGGAGATTGCTAGTAAAGTAGCTGGAATGGCGAACCCGAGCACAAGGAGATGAGAAATGAGGTGCGTTTTAGAATCCTTTCAAAATCACACGGTGTACCACCTTCTGGGTTTCTCATGCATGTTTTCGATGTAGGAATATGCCCTTGAACCTGGAGATTTGGGACCCATGGGATGGGTACCAGGCAGTATTACTTTAAAGGGTCTGTGTTTGCTCACGCAACCTCACCCAACCTCTCAGCCCCAAGTGTGTCCACCCTTATGTCTCATCCAGCTGTGGGTCTAGATATGGTCAATCCAGGTTGCATCACAGCCTCTGAACGAATTTTGTAAGAATTTCTCTCTCTTTCACTGTCTTTGTTTTACGGGTTTTTAAAAGTAATTTATTTTTATAATGGGGTATAGCTGCTTTTCACGGCTGTGTTTATGCGGCTTTACACCCACTTGACTCACTTCCAGACAGATATCAATACATAGGTTTTAAGATTCTTACTAGTCACATATATTCTTGTGCGGTGAATAGGGGGTGTTGAGTCCAGTTCACTGAGCAAGGAGTCGGTCTTTTCTATTACATATTGTGTGTATGGAACGGTATCTGAGCCAATTTGAAACCCTTGTTTTATGCATCACCCCACCTCACCTTTCCCGTTAAGCAGCCATAGTGTGTTTTCTAAACGTGTGACTCTGTTCTGTTTTGTAATTCAGTTCAAGTGTAGCGGTTTTTACATTCCCTCTATAAGTGATAGCTTATGATAAGTGTCTTTTTCTGTGTGACTTATTTCACTTAGAATCATCGTACCTAAGTCCACTCATCTTGCTTCTTCTAGCCTTATGACATTGATTTCATGTCTGAGTGATATTCCTTTGTACATAAGGACCACAACTTCTTTATCCATTTTTCTCTTTCCTGGGATATTTAAGGTGTCATGAAGTGGAGGTTCTTGTCAACAGAGCAGCCCTAAACTTTGGGGTGCCTGTGTCTTGCTGATTTTTAGTTTTCCCAATTTATACGCCCATGAGTGGACGTGCCCTATGCTCCCTAAGCTGTGTGTTTTAGATGTTTCAGGACACACCGTACACTTCTCCAGAGTGGCTGTTGGCAATTGACATCCCGCCCATCAGCGTAGCAAGGCTGCCATTTCTCCATGGCCTGTCCTGCATTTCTGGTTTTGAAAATTTTTGCAGCATGGCCCTTTTGACCGATGGGAAGCGAGACTACTTTGTAGCGCTGATTTGCCTTTCCAGGTTGCTTGGTTGGCCAAAAAGGGCGTATGCGTTTTTTCCTGAATATATACAGGAAAAAACGCATACGCCCTTTTTGGCCAAGGGCATCATTGTTGACGTTTTGCGACTTTTCATGTGCTTTAAAGGCGATTCGAATCTACCTCCTGAAACCTGTTTCCTGCAATTCTGCCTTGCTTTCAAATCCTCTTCGTTGCCTTCCCTCAATATATTTGTGGACGAGAGTTATCATTTATAACTCTGCGGGTTTGTGAATGGCAGTGTCCCTGGGCTCCATTTTTCAACTCCTTTTTTTGGGAGCTGGCCTTAAGAGCGCGGGATTGCCTCAGGCCCTATTCTGCTTCTGGGCGGCAGGCTGAGCCTGTGGTTAATTCTTCTTCCTGATGGGAAAATAGAGTGACCTGTGCCTGTCCCAACACCTAGATCTAGTCTCTCATTGGTTGCCCCTCTTCCGTTCATCCTCAGGACAAATTGCAACCTGTAGGGAACAGGAGGTTAAAGGTGCTGATTCTCCAAGTAGGGAGATTGCTAGTAAAGTAGCTGGAATGGCGAACCCGAGCACAAGGAGATGAGAAATGAGGTGCGTTTTAGAATCCTTTCAAAATCACACGGTGTACCACCTTCTGGGTTTCTCATGCATGTTTTCGATGTAGGAATATGCCCTTGAACCTGGAGATTTGGGACCCATGGGATGGGTACCAGGCAGTATTACTTTAAAGGGTCTGTGTTTGCTCACGCAACCTCACCCAACCTCTCAGCCCCAAGTGTGTCCACCCTTATGTCTCATCCAGCTGTGGGTCTAGATATGGTCAATCCAGGTTGCATCACAGCCCCTGAACGAATTTTGTAAGAATTTCTCTCTCTTTCACTGTCTTTGTTTTACGGGTTTTTAAAAGTAATTTATTTTTATAATGGGGTATAGCTGCTTTTCACGGCTGTGTTTATGCGGCTTTACACCCACTTGACTCACTTCCAGACAGATATCAATACATAGGTTTTAAGATTCTTACTAGTCACATATATTCTTGTGCGGTGAATAGGGGGTGTTGAGTCCAGTTCACTGAGCAAGGAGTAGGTCTTTTCTATTACATATTGGGTGTATGGAACGGTATCTGAGCCAATTTGAAACCCTTGTTTTATGCATCACCCCACCTCACCTTTCCCGTTAAGCAGCCATAGTGTGTTTTCTAAACGTGTGACTCTGTTCTGTTTTGTAATTCAGTTCAAGTGTAGCGGTTTTTACATTCCCTCTATAAGTGATAGCTTATGATAAGTGTCTTTTTCTGTGTGACTTATTTCACTTAGAATCATCGTACCTAAGTCCACTCATCTTGCTTCTTCTAGCCTTATGACATTGATTTCATGTCTGAGTGATATTCCTTTGTACATAAGGACCACAACTTCTTTATCCATTTTTCTCTTTCCTGGGATATTTAAGGTGTCATGAAGTGGAGGTTCTTGTCAACAGAGCAGCCCTAAACTTTGGGGTGCCTGTGTCTTGCTGATTTTTAGTTTTCCCAATTTATACGCCCATGAGTGGACGTGCCCTATGCTCCCTAAGCTGTGTGTTTTAGATGTTTCAGGACACACCGTACACTTCTCCAGAGTGGCTGTTGGCAATTGACATCCCGCCCATCAGCGTAGCAAGGCTGCCATTTCTCCATGGCCTGTCCTGCATTTCTGGTTTTGAAAATTTTTGCAGCATGGCCCTTTTGACCGATGGGAAGCGAGACTACTTTGTAGCGCTGATTTGCCTTTCCAGGTTGCTTGGTTGGCCAAAAAGGGCGTATGCGTTTTTTCCTGAATATATACAGGAAAAAACGCATACGCCCTTTTTGGCCAAGGGCATCATTGTTGACGTTTTGCGACTTTTCATGTGCTTTAAAGGCGATTCGAATCTACCTCCTGAAACCTGTTTCCTGCAATTCTGCCTTGCTTTCAAATCCTCTTCGTTGCCTTCCCTCAATATATTTGTGGACGAGAGTTATCATTTATAACTCTGCGGGTTTGTGAATGGCAGTGTCCCTGGGCTCCATTTTTCAACTCCCTTTTTTGGGAGCTGGCCTTAAGAGCGCGGCATTGCCTCAGGCCCTATTCTGCTTCTGGGCGGCAGGCTGAGCCTGTGGTTAATTCTTCTTCCTGATGGGAAAATAGAGTGACCTGTGTCTGTCCCAACACCTAGATCTAGTCTCTCATTGGTTGCCCCTCTTCCGTTCATCCTCAGGACAAATTGCAACCTGTAGGGAACAGGAGGTTAAAGGTGCTGATTCTCCAAGTAGGGAGATTGCTAGTAAAGTAGCTGGAATGGCGAACCCGAGCACAAGGAGATGAGAAATGAGGTGCGTTTTAGAAACCTTTCAAAATCACACGGTGTACCACCTTCTGGGTTTCTCATGCATGTTTTCGATGTAGGAATATGCCCTTGAACCTGGAGATTTGGGACCCATGGGATGGGTACCAGGCAGTATTACTTTAAAGGGTCTGTGTTTGCTCACCCAACCTCACCCAACCTCTCAGCCCCAAGTGTGTCCACCCTTATGTCTCATCCAGCTGTGGGTCTAGATATGGTCAATCCAGGTTGCATCACAGCCTCTGAACGAATTTTGTAAGAATTTCTCTCTCTTTCACTGTCTTTGTTTTACGGGTTTTTAAAAGTAATTTATTTTTATAATGGGGTATAGCTGCTTTTCACGGCTGTGTTTATGCGGCTTTACACCCACTTGACTCACTTCCAGACAGATATCAATACATAGGTTTTAAGATTCTTACTAGTCACATATATTCTTGTGCGGTGAATATGGGGTGTTGAGTCCAGTTCACTGAGCAAGGAGTCGGTCTTTTCTATTACATATTGGGTGTATGGAACGGTATCTGAGCCAATTTGAAACCCTTGTTTTATGCATCACCCCACCTCACCTTTCCCGTTAAGCAGCCATAGTGTGTTTTCTAAACGTGTGACTCTGTTCTGTTTTGTAATTCAGTTCAAGTGTAGCGGTTTTTACATTCCCTCTATAAGTGATAGCTTATGATAAGTGTCTTTTTCTGTGTGACTTATTTCACTTAGAATCATCGTACCTAAGTCCACTCATCTTGCTTCTTCTAGCCTTATGACATTGATTTCATGTCTGAGTGATATTCCTTTGTACATAAGGACCACAACTTCTTTATCCATTTTTCTCTTTCCTGGGATATTTAAGGTGTCATGAAGTGGAGGTTCTTGTCAACAGAGCAGCCCTAAACTTTGGGGTGCCTGTGTCTTGCTGATTTTTAGTTTTCCCAATTTATACGCCCATGAGTGGACGTGCCCTATGCTCCCTAAGCTGTGTGTTTTAGATGTTTCAGGACACACCGTACACTTCTCCAGAGTGGCTGTTGGCAATTGACATCCCGCCCATCAGCGTAGCAAGGCTGCCATTTCTCCATGGCCTGTCCTGCATTTCTGGTTTTGAAAATTTTTGCAGCATGGCCCTTTTGACCGATGGGAAGCGAGACTACTTTGTAGCGCTGATTTGCCTTTCCAGGTTGCTTGGTTGGCCAAAAAGGGCGTATGCGTTTTTTCCTGAATATATACAGGAAAAAACGCATACGCCCTTTTTGGCCAAGGGCATCATTGTTGACGTTTTGCGACTTTTCATGTGCTTTAAAGGCGATTCGAATCTACCTCCTGAAACCTGTTTCCTGCAATTCTGCCTTGCTTTCAAATCCTCTTCGTTGCCTTCCCTCAATATATTTGTGGACGAGAGTTATCATTTATAACTCTGCGGGTTTGTGAATGGCAGTGTCCCTGGGCTCCATTTTTCAACTCCTTTTTTTGGGAGCTGGCCTTAAGAGCGCGGGATTGCCTCAGGCCCTATTCTGCTTCTGGGCGGCAGGCTGAGCCTGTGGTTAATTCTTCTTCCTGATGGGAAAATAGAGTGACCTGTGCCTGTCCCAACACCTAGATCTAGTCTCTCATTGGTTGCCCCTCTTCCGTTCATCCTCAGGACAAATTGCAACCTGTAGGGAACAGGAGGTTAAAGGTGCTGATTCTCCAAGTAGGGAGATTGCTAGTAAAGTAGCTGGAATGGCGAACCCGAGCACAAGGAGATGAGAAATGAGGTGCGTTTTAGAATCCTTTCAAAATCACACGGTGTACCACCTTCTGGGTTTCTCATGCATGTTTTCGATGTAGGAATATGCCCTTGAACCTGGAGATTTGGGACCCATGGGATGGGTACCAGGCAGTATTACTTTAAAGGGTCTGTGTTTGCTCACGCAACCTCACCCAACCTCTCAGCCCCAAGTGTGTCCACCCTTATGTCTCATCCAGCTGTGGGTCTAGATATGGTCAATCCAGGTTGCATCACAGCCTCTGAACGAATTTTGTAAGAATTTCTCTCTCTTTCACTGTCTTTGTTTTACGGGTTTTTAAAAGTAATTTATTTTTATAATGGGGTATAGCTGCTTTTCACGGCTGTGTTTATGCGGCTTTACACCCACTTGACTCACTTCCAGACAGATATCAATACATAGGTTTTAAGATTCTTACTAGTCACATATATTCTTGTGCGGTGAATAGGGGGTGTTGAGTCCAGTTCACTGAGCAAGGAGTCGGTCTTTTCTATTACATATTGTGTGTATGGAACGGTATCTGAGCCAATTTGAAACCCTTGTTTTATGCATCACCCCACCTCACCTTTCCCGTTAAGCAGCCATAGTGTGTTTTCTAAACGTGTGACTCTGTTCTGTTTTGTAATTCAGTTCAAGTGTAGCGGTTTTTACATTCCCTCTATAAGTGATAGCTTATGATAAGTGTCTTTTTCTGTGTGACTTATTTCACTTAGAATCATCGTACCTAAGTCCACTCATCTTGCTTCTTCTAGCCTTATGACATTGATTTCATGTCTGAGTGATATTCCTTTGTACATAAGGACCACAACTTCTTTATCCATTTTTCTCTTTCCTGGGATATTTAAGGTGTCATGAAGTGGAGGTTCTTGTCAACAGAGCAGCCCTAAACTTTGGGGTGCCTGTGTCTTGCTGATTTTTAGTTTTCCCAATTTATACGCCCATGAGTGGACGTGCCCTATGCTCCCTAAGCTGTGTGTTTTAGATGTTTCAGGACACACCGTACACTTCTCCAGAGTGGCTGTTGGCAATTGACATCCCGCCCATCAGCGTAGCAAGGCTGCCATTTCTCCATGGCCTGTCCTGCATTTCTGGTTTTGAAAATTTTTGCAGCATGGCCCTTTTGACCGATGGGAAGCGAGACTACTTTGTAGCGCTGATTTGCCTTTCCAGGTTGCTTGGTTGGCCAAAAAGGGCGTATGCGTTTTTTCCTGAATATATACAGGAAAAAACGCATACGCCCTTTTTGGCCAAGGGCATCATTGTTGACGTTTTGCGACTTTTCATGTGCTTTAAAGGCGATTCGAATCTACCTCCTGAAACCTGTTTCCTGCAATTCTGCCTTGCTTTCAAATCCTCTTCGTTGCCTTCCCTCAATATATTTGTGGACGAGAGTTATCATTTATAACTCTGCGGGTTTGTGAATGGCAGTGTCCCTGGGCTCCATTTTTCAACTCCTTTTTTTGGGAGCTGGCCTTAAGAGCGCGGGATTGCCTCAGGCCCTATTCTGCTTCTGGGCGGCAGGCTGAGCCTGTGGTTAATTCTTCTTCCTGATGGGAAAATAGAGTGACCTGTGCCTGTCCCAACACCTAGATCTAGTCTCTCATTGGTTGCCCCTCTTCCGTTCATCCTCAGGACAAATTGCAACCTGTAGGGAACAGGAGGTTAAAGGTGCTGATTCTCCAAGTAGGGAGATTGCTAGTAAAGTAGCTGGAATGGCGAACCCGAGCACAAGGAGATGAGAAATGAGGTGCGTTTTAGAATCCTTTCAAAATCACACGGTGTACCACCTTCTGGGTTTCTCATGCATGTTTTCGATGTAGGAATATGCCCTTGAACCTGGAGATTTGGGACCCATGGGATGGGTACCAGGCAGTATTACTTTAAAGGGTCTGTGTTTGCTCACGCAACCTCACCCAACCTCTCAGCCCCAAGTGTGTCCACCCTTATGTCTCATCCAGCTGTGGGTCTAGATATGGTCAATCCAGGTTGCATCACAGCCCCTGAACGAATTTTGTAAGAATTTCTCTCTCTTTCACTGTCTTTGTTTTACGGGTTTTTAAAAGTAATTTATTTTTATAATGGGGTATAGCTGCTTTTCACGGCTGTGTTTATGCGGCTTTACACCCACTTGACTCACTTCCAGACAGATATCAATACATAGGTTTTAAGATTCTTACTAGTCACATATATTCTTGTGCGGTGAATAGGGGGTGTTGAGTCCAGTTCACTGAGCAAGGAGTAGGTCTTTTCTATTACATATTGGGTGTATGGAACGGTATCTGAGCCAATTTGAAACCCTTGTTTTATGCATCACCCCACCTCACCTTTCCCGTTAAGCAGCCATAGTGTGTTTTCTAAACGTGTGACTCTGTTCTGTTTTGTAATTCAGTTCAAGTGTAGCGGTTTTTACATTCCCTCTATAAGTGATAGCTTATGATAAGTGTCTTTTTCTGTGTGACTTATTTCACTTAGAATCATCGTACCTAAGTCCACTCATCTTGCTTCTTCTAGCCTTATGACATTGATTTCATGTCTGAGTGATATTCCTTTGTACATAAGGACCACAACTTCTTTATCCATTTTTCTCTTTCCTGGGATATTTAAGGTGTCATGAAGTGGAGGTTCTTGTCAACAGAGCAGCCCTAAACTTTGGGGTGCCTGTGTCTTGCTGATTTTTAGTTTTCCCAATTTATACGCCCATGAGTGGACGTGCCCTATGCTCCCTAAGCTGTGTGTTTTAGATGTTTCAGGACACACCGTACACTTCTCCAGAGTGGCTGTTGGCAATTGACATCCCGCCCATCAGCGTAGCAAGGCTGCCATTTCTCCATGGCCTGTCCTGCATTTCTGGTTTTGAAAATTTTTGCAGCATGGCCCTTTTGACCGATGGGAAGCGAGACTACTTTGTAGCGCTGATTTGCCTTTCCAGGTTGCTTGGTTGGCCAAAAAGGGCGTATGCGTTTTTTCCTGAATATATTCAGGAAAAAACGCATACGCCCTTTTTGGCCAAGGGCATCATTGTTGACGTTTTGCGACTTTTCATGTGCTTTAAAGGCGATTCGAATCTACCTCCTGAAACCTGTTTCCTGCAATTCTGCCTTGCTTTCAAATCCTCTTCGTTGCCTTCCCTCAATATATTTGTGGACGAGAGTTATCATTTATAACTCTGCGGGTTTGTGAATGGCAGTGTCCCTGGGCTCCATTTTTCAACTCCTTTTTTTGGGAGCTGGCCTTAAGAGCGCGGGATTGCCTCAGGCCCTATTCTGCTTCTGGGCGGCAGGCTGAGCCTG
Source organism: Eschrichtius robustus (assembly GCF_028021215.1). Taxonomy (NCBI): domain Eukaryota; kingdom Metazoa; phylum Chordata; class Mammalia; order Artiodactyla; family Eschrichtiidae; genus Eschrichtius; species Eschrichtius robustus. Next base: position 372,529 of record NW_027175427.1, read on the forward strand.
TGGTTAATTCTTCTTCCTGATGGGAAAATAGAGTGACCTGTGCCTGTCCCAACACCTAGATCTAGTCTCTCATTGGTTGCCCCTCTTCCCGTTCATCCTCAGGACAAATTGCAACCTGTAGGGAACAGGAGCTTAAAGGTGCTGATTCTCCAAGTAGGGAGATTGCTAGTAAAGTAGCTGGAAAGGCGAACCCGAGCACAAGGTGATGAGAATTTGGGTGCGTTTTAGAAACCTTTCAAAATCACACGGTGTACCACCTTCTGGGTTTCTCATGCATGTTTTCGATGTAGGAATATGCCCTTGAACCTGGAGATTTGGGACCCATGGGATGGGTACCAGGCAGTATTAATTTAAAGGGTCTGTGTTTGCTCACCCAACCTCACCCAACCTCTCAGCCCCAAGTGTGTCCACCCTTATGTCTCATCCAGCTGTGGGTCTAGATATGGTCAATCCAGGTTGCATCACATCCTCTGAACGAATTTTGTAAGAATTTCTCTCTCTTTCACTGTCTTTGTTTTACGTGTTTTTAAAAGTAATTTATTTTTATAATGGGGTTATCTGCTTTTCACGGCTGTGTTTATGCGGCTTTACACCCACTTGACTCACTTCCAGACAGATATCAATACATAGGTTTTAAGATTCTTACTAGTCACATATATTCTTGTGCGGTGAATAGGGGGTGTTGAGTCCAGTTCACTGAGCAATTAGTCGGTCTTTTCTATTACATATTGGGTGTATGGAATGGTATCTGAGCGAATTTGAAACCCTTGTTTTATGCATCACCCCACCTCACCTTTCCCGTTAAGCAGCCATAGTGTGTTTTCTAAACGTGTGATTCTGTCCTGTTTTGTAACTCAGTTCAAGTGTAGCGGTTTTTACATTCCCTCTATAAGTGATAGCTTATGATAAGTGTCTTTTTCTGTGTGACTTATTTCACTTAGAATCATCGTACCTAAGTCCACTCATCTTGCTTCTTCTAGCTTTATGATATTGATTTCATGTCTGCGTGATATTCCATGGTACATAAGGACCACAACTTCTTTATCCATTTTTCTCTTTCCTGGGATATTTAAGGTGTCATGAAGTGGAGGTTCTTGTCAACAGAGCAGCCCTAAACTTTGGTGTGCCTGTGTCTTGCTGATTTTTAGTTTTCCCAATTTATACGCCCGTGAGTGGACGTGCCCTATGCTCCCTAAGCTGTGTGTTTTCGATGTTTCAGGACACACCGTACACTTCTCCAGAGTGGCTGTTGGCAATTTACATCCCGCCCATCAGCGTAGCAAGGCTGCCATTTCTCCATGGCCTGTCCTGCATTTCTGGTTTTGACACTTTTTGCAGCATGGCCCTTTTGACCGATGGGAAGCGAGACTACTTTGTAGCGCTGATTTGCCTTTCCAGGTTGCTTGGTTGGCCAAAAAGGGCGTATGCGTTTTTTCCTGAATATATTCAGGAAAAAAACGCATACGCCCTTTTTGGCCAAGGGCATCATTGTCGACGTTTTGCGACTTTTCATGTGCTTTAAATGCGATTCGAATCTACCTCCTGAAACCTGTTTCCTGCAATTCTGCCTTGCTTTCAAATCCTCTTCATTGCCTTCCTCAATATATTTGTGGACGAGAGTTATCATTTATAACTCTGCGGGTTTGTGAATGGCAGTGTCCCTGGGCTCCATTTTTCAACTCGCTTTTTTGGGAGCTGGCCTTAAGAGCGCGGGATTGCCTCAGGCCCTATTCTGCTTCTGGGCGGCAGGCTGAGCCTGTGGTTAATTCTTCTTCCTGATGGGAAAATAGAGTGACCTGTGCCTGTCCCAACACCTAGATCTAGTCTCTCATTGGTTGCCCCTCTTCCGTTCATCCTCAGGACAAATTGCAACCTGTAGGGAACAGGAGGTTAAAGGTGCTGATTCTCCAAGTAGGGAGATTGCTAGTAAAGTAGCTGGAATGGCGATCCCGAGCACAAGGAGATGAGAAATGAGGTGCGTTTTAGACAGCTTTCAAAATCACACGGTGTACCACCTTCTGGGTTTCTCATGCATGTTTTCGATGTAGGAATATGCCCTTGAACCTGGAGATTTGGGACCCATGGGATGGGTACCAGGCAGTATTAATTTAAAGGGTCTGTGTTTGCTCACCCAACCTCCCCCAAACTCTCAGCCCCAAGTGTGTCCACCCTTATGTCTCATCCAGCTGTGGGTCTAGATATGGTCAATCCAGGTTGCATCACAGCCCCTGAAAGAATTTTGTAAGAATTTCTCTCTCTTTCACTGTCTTTGTTTTACGGGTTTTTAAAAGTAATTTATTTTTATAATGGGGTATAGCTGCTTTTCACGGCTGTGTTTATGCGGCTTTACACCCACTTGACTCACTTCCAGACAGATATCAATACATAGGTTTTAAGATTCTTACTAGTCACATATATTCTTGTGCGGTGAATAGGGGGTGTTGAGTCCAGTTCACTGAGCAAGGAGTCGGTCTTGTCTATTACATATTGGGTGTATGGAACGGTATCTGAGCCAATTTGAAACCCTTGTTTTATGCATCACCCCACCTCACCTTTCCCGTTAAGCAGCCATAGTGTGTTTTCTAAACGTGTGACTCTGTTCTGTTTTGTAATTCAGTTCAAGTGTAGCGGTTTTTACATTCCCTCTATAAGTGATAGCTTATGATAAGTGTCTTTTTCTGTGTGACTTATTTCACTTAGAATCATCGTACCTAAGTCCACTCATCTTGCTTCTTCTAGCCTTATGACATTGATTTCATGTCTGAGTGATATTCCTTTGTACATAAGGACCACAACTTCTTTATCCATTTTTCTCTTTCCTGGGATATTTAAGGTGTCATGAAGTGGAGGTTCTTGTCAACAGAGCAGCCCTAAACTTTGGGGTGCCTGTGTCTTGCTGATTTTTAGTTTTCCCAATTCATACGCCCATGAGTGGACGTGCCCTATGCTCCCTAAGCTGTGTGTTTTAGATGTTTCAGGACACACCGTACACTTCTCCAGAGTGGCTGTTGGCAATTTACAACCCGCCCATCAGCGTAGCAAGGCTGCCATTTCTCCATGGCCTGTCCTGCATTTCTGGTTTTGACACTTTTTGCAGCATGGCCCTTTTGACCGATGGGTAGCGAGACTTCTTTGTAGCGCTGATTTGCCTTTCCAGGTTGCTTGGTTGGCCAAAAAGGGCGTACGCGTTTTTTCCTGAATATATTCAGGAAAAAACGCATACGCCCTTTTTGGCCAAGGGCATCATTGTCGACGTTTTGCGACTTTTCATGTGCTTTAAAGGCGATTCGAATCTACCTCCTGAAACCTGTTTCCTGCAATTCTGCCTTGCTTTCAAATCCTCTTCGTTGCCTTCCTTCAATATATATGTGGACGAGAGTTATCATTTATAACTCTGCGGGTTTGTGAATGGCAGTGTCCCTGGGCTCCATTTTTCAACTCCCTTTTTTGGGAGCTGGCTGTAAGAGTGCGGGATTGCCTCAGGCCCTATTCTGCTTCTGGGCGGCAGGCTGAGCCTGTGGTTAATTCTTCTTCCTGATGGGAAAATAGAGTGACCTGTGCCTGTCCCAACACCTAGATCTAGTCTCTCATTGGTTGCCCCTCTTCCCGTTCATCCTCAGGACAAATTGCAACCTGTAGGGAACAGGAGGTTAAAGGTGCTGATTCTCCACGTAGGGAGTTTGGTAGTAAAGTAGCTGGAATGGCGAACCCGAGCACAAGGAGATGAGAAATGAGGAGCGTTTTAAAAACCTTTCAAAATCACACGGTGTACCATCTTCTGGGTTTCTCATGCATGTTTTTGATGTAGGAAGATGCCCTTGAACCTGGAGATTTGGGACCCATGGGATGGGTACCACGCAGTATTACTTTAAAGGGTCTGCGTTTGCTCACCCAAACTCTCAGCCCCAAGAGTGTCCACCCTTATGTCTCATCCAGCTGTGGGTCTAGATATGGTCAATCCAGGTTGCATCACAGCCCCTGAACGAATTGTGTAAGAATTTCTCTCTCTTTCACTGTCTTTGTTTTATGTGTTTTTTAAAGTAATTTATTTTTATAATGGGGTTTAGCTCCTTTTCACGGCTGTGTTTATGAGGCTTTGCACCCACTTGACTCACTTCCAAAGAGATATCAATACATAGGTTTTACGATTCTTACTAGTCAGATATATTCTTGTGCGTTGAATAGGGGGTGTTGAGTCCAGTTCACTGAGCAAGGAGTAGGTCTTGTCTATTACATATTGGGTGTATGGATCGGTATCTCTGCGAATTTGAAACCCTTGTTTTATGCATCACCCCACCTCACCTTTCCCGTTAAGCAGCCATAGTGTGTTTTCTAAACGTGTGACTCTGTTCTGTTTTGTAATTCAGTTCAAGTGTAGCGGTTTTTACATTCCCTCTATAAGTGATAGCTTATGATAAGTGTCTTTTTCTGTGTGACTTATTTCACTTAGAATCATCGAACCTAAATCCACTCATCTTGCTTCCAGTAGCCTTATGACATTGATTTCATTTCTGAGTGATATTCCATTGTACATAAGGACCACAACTTCTTTATCCATTTTTCTCTTTCCTGGGATATTTAAGGTGTCATGAAGTGGAGGTTCCTGTCAACAGAGCAGCGCTAAACTTTGGGGTGCCTGTGTCTTGCTGATTTTTAGTTTTCCCAATTTATACGCCCATGAGTGGACGTGCCCTATGCTCCCTAAGCTGTGTGTTTTAGATGTTTCAGGACACACCGTACACTTCTCCAGAGTGGCTGTTGGCAATTTACATCCCGCCCATCAGCGAAGCAAGGCTGCCATTTCTCCATGGCCTGTCCTGCATTTCTGGTTTTGACACTTTTTGCAGCATGGCCCTTTTGACCGATGGGAAGCGAGACTACTTTGTAGCGCTGATTTGCCTTTCCAGGTTGCTTGGTTGGCCAAAAAGGGCGTATGCGTTTTTTCCTGAATATATTCAGGAAAAAACGCATACGCCCTTTTTGGCCAAGGGCATCATTGTCGACGTTTTGCCACTTTTCATGTGCTTTAAAGGCGATTCGAATCTACCTCCTGAAACCTGTTTCCTGCAATTCTGCCTTGCTTTCAAATCCTCTTCGTTGCCTTCCCTCAATATATTTGTGGACGAGAGTTATCATTTATAACTCTGCGGGTTTGTGAATGGCAGTGTCCCTGGGCTCCATTTTTCAACTCCCTTTTTTGGGAGCTGGCCTTAAGAGCGCGGGATTGCCTCAGGCCCTATTCTGCTTCTGGGCGGCAGGCTGAGCCTGTGGTTAATTCTTCTTCCTGATGGGAAAATAGAGTGACCTGTGCCTGTCCCAACACCTAGATCTAGTCTCTCATTGGTTGCCCCTCTTCCGTTCATCCTCAGGACAAATTGCAACCTGTAGGGAACAGGAGGTTAAAGGTGCTGATTCTCCAAGTAGGGAGATTGCTAGTAAAGTAGCTGGAATGGCGAACCCGAGCACAAGGAGATGAGAAATGAGGTGCGTTTTAGAAACCTTTCAAAATCACACGGTGTACCACCTTCTGGGTTTCTCATGCATGTTTTCGATGTAGGAATATGCCCTTGAACCTGGAGATTTGGGACCCATGGGATGGGTACCAGGCAGTATTACTTTAAAGGGTCTGTGTTTGCTCACCCAACCTCACCCAACCTCTCAGCCCCAAGTGTGTCCACCCTTATGTCTCATCCAGCTGTGGGTCTAGATATGGTCAATCCAGGTTGCATCACAGCCTCTGAACGAATTTTGTAAGAATTTCTCTCTCTTTCACTGTCTTTGTTTTACGGGTTTTTAAAAGTAATTTATTTTTATAATGGGGTTATCTGCTTTTCACGGCTGTGTTTATGCGGCTTTACACCCACTTGACTCACTTCCAGACAGATATCAATACATAGGTTTTAAGATTCTTACTAGTCACCTATATTCTTCTGCGGTGAATAGGGGGTGTTGAGTCCAGTTCACTGAGCAAGGAGTAGGTCTTGTCTATTACATATTGGGTGTATGGAACGGTATCTGAGCAAATTTGAAAACCTTGTTTTATGCATCACCCCACCTCACCTTTCCCGTTAAGCAGCCATAGTGTGTTTTCTAAGCGTGAGACTCTGTTCTGTTTTGTAATTCAGTGCAAGTGTAGCGGTTTTTACATTCCCTCTATAAGTGATAGCTTATGATAAGTGTCTTTTTCTGTGTGACTTATTTCACTTAGAATCGTCGTACCTAAATCCACTCATCTTGCTTCTACTAGCCATATGACATTGATTTCATGTCTGAGTGATATTCCATTGTACATAAGGACCACAACTTCTTTATCCATTTTTCTCTTTCCTGGGATATTTAAGGTGTCATGAAGTGGAGGTTCTTGTCAACAGAGCAGCCCTAAACTTTGGGGTGCCTGTGTCTTGCTGATTTTTAGTTTTCACAATTTATACGCCCATGAGTGGACGTGCCCTATGCTCCCTAAGCTGTGTGTTTTAGATGTTTCAGGACACACCGTACACTTCTCCAGAGTGGCTGTTGGCAATTTACATCCCGCCCATCAGCGTAGCAAGGCTGCCATTTCTCCATGGCCTGTCCTGCATTTCTGGTTTTGACACTTTTTGCAGAATGGCCCTTTTGACCGATGGGAAGCGAGACTTCTTTGTAGCGCTGATTTGCCTTTCCAGGTTGCTTGGTTGGCCAAAAAGGGCGTACGCGTTTTTTCCTGAATATATTCAGGAAAAAACGCATACGCCCTTTTTGGCCAAGGGCATCATTGTCGACGTTTTGCGACTTTTCATGTGCTTTAAAGGCGATTCGAATCTACCTCCTGAAACCTGTTTCCTGCAATTCTGCCTTGCTTTCAAATCCTCTTCGTTGCCTTCCCTCAATATATTTGTGGACGAGAGTTATCATTTATAACTCTGCGGGTTTGTGAATGGCAGTGTCCCTGGGCTCCATTTTTCAACTCGCTTTTTTGGGAGCTGGCCGCAAGAGCGAGGGTTTGCCTCAGGCCCTATTCTGCTTCTGGGCGGCAGGCTGAGCCTGTGGTTAATTCTTCTTCCTGATGGGAAAATAGAGTGACCTGTGCCTGTCCCAACACCTAGATCTAGTCTCTCATTGGTTGCCCCTCTTCCCGTTCATCCTCAGGACAAATTGCAACCTGTAGGGAACAAAAGGTTAAAGGTGCTGATTCTCCAACTAGGGAGATTGCTAGTAAAGTACCTGGAATGGCGAACCCGAGCACAAGGAGATGAGAAATGAGGTGCGTTTTAGAAACCTTTCAAAATCACACGGTGTACCACCTTCTGGGTTTCTCATGCATGTTTTCGATGTAGGAATATGCCCTTGAACCTGGAGATTTGGGACCCATGCGATGGGTACCAGGCAGTATTACTTTAAATGGTCTGTGTTTGCTCACCCAACCTCACCCAACCTCTCAGCCCCAAGTGTGTCCACCCTTATGTCTCATCCAGCTGTGGGTCTAGATATGGTCAATCCAGGTTGCATCACAGCCCCTGAACGAATTTTGTAAGAATTTCTCTCTCTTTCACTGTCTTTGTTTTACGGGTTTTTAAAAGTAATTTATTTTTATAATGGGGTATAGCTGCTTTTCACGGCTGTGTTTATGCGGCTTTACACCCACTTGACTCACTTCCAGACAGATATCAATACATAGGTTTTAAGATTCTTACTAGTCACATATATTCTTGTGCGGTGAATAGGGGGTGTTGAGTCCAGTTCACTGAGCAAGGAGTCGGTCTTTTCTATTACATATTGGGTGTATGGAACGGTATCTGAGCCAATTTGAAACCCTTGTTTTCTGCATCACCCCACCTCACCTTTCCCGTTAAGCAGCCATAGTGTGTTTTCTAAACGTGTGACTCTGTTCTGTTTTGTAATTCAGTTCAAGTGTAGCGGTTTTTACATTCCCTCTATAAGTGATAGCTTATGATAAGTGTCTTTTTCTGTGTGACTTATTTCACTTAGAATCGTCGTACCTAAATCCACTCATCTTGCTTCTACTAGCCTTATGACATTGATTTCATGGCTGAGTGATATTCCATTGTACATAAGGACCACAACTTCTTTATCCATTTTTCTCTTTCCTGGGATATTTAAGGTGTCATGAAGTGGAGGTTCTTGTCAACAGGGCAGCCCTAAACTTTGGGGTGCCTGTGTCTTGCTGATTTTTAGTTTTCCCAATTTATACGCCCATGAGTGGACGTGCCCTATGCTCCATAAGCTGTGTGTTTTAGATGTTTCAGGACACACCGTACACTTCTCCAGAGTGGCTGTTGGCAATTTACATCCCGCCCATCAGCGTAGCAAGGCTGCCATTTCTCCATGGCCTGTCCTGCATTTCTGGTTTTGACACTTTTTGCAGAATGGCCCTTTTGACCGATGGGAAGCGAGACTTCTTTGTAGCGCTGATTTGCCTTTCCAGGTTGCTTGGTTGGCCAAAAAGGGCGTACGCGTTTTTTCCTGAATATATTCAGGAAAAAACGCGTACGCCCTTTTTGGCCAAGGGCATCATTGTCGACGTTTTGCGACTTTTCATGTGCTTTAAAGGCGATTCGAATCTACCTCCTGAAACCTGTTTCCTGCAATTCTGCCTTGCTTTCAAATCCTCTTCGTTTCCTTCCCTCAATATATTTGTGGACGAGAGTTATCATTTATAACTCTGCGGGTTTGTGAATGGCAGTGTCCCTGGGCTCCATTATTCAACTCCCTTTTTTGGGAGCTGGCCTTAAGAGCGCGGGATTGCCTCAGGCCCTATTCTGCTTCTGGGCGGCAGGCTGAGCCTGTGGTTAATTCTTCTTCCTGATGGGAAAATAGAGTGACCTGTGCCTGTCCCAACACCTAGATCTAGTCTCTCATTGGTTGCCCCTCTTCCGTTCATCCTCAGGAGAAATTGCAACCTGTAGGGAACAGGAGGTTAAAGGTGCTGATTCTCCAAGTAGGGAGATTGCTAGTAAAGTAGCTGGAATGGCGAACCCGAGCACAAGGAGATGAGAAATGAGGTGCGTTTTAGAAACCTTTCAAAATCACACGGTGTACCACCTTCTGGGTTTCTCATGCATGTTTTCGATGTAGGAATATGCCCTTGAACCTGGAGATTTGGGACCCATGGGATGGGTACCAGGCAGTATTACTTTAAAGGGTCTGTGTTTGCTCACCCAACCTCACCCAACCTCTCAGCCCCAAGTGTGTCCACCCTTATGTCTCATCCAGCTGTGGGTCTAGATATGGTCAATCCAGGTTGCATCACAGCCTCTGAACGAATTTTGTAAGAATTTCTCTCTCTTTCACTGTCTTTGTTTTACGGGTTTTTAAAAGTAATTTATTTTTATAATGGGGTTATCTGCTTTTCACGGCTGTGTTTATGCGGCTTTACACCCACTTGACTCACTTCCAGACAGATATCAATACATAGGTTTTAAGATTCTTACTAGTCACCTATATTCTTGTGCGGTGAATAGGGGGTGTTGAGTCCAGTTCACTGAGCAAGGAGTAGGTCTTGTCTATTACATATTGGGTGTATGGAACGGTATCTGAGCAAATTTGAAAACCTTGTTTTATGCATCACCCCACCTCACCTTTCCCGTTAAGCATCCATAGTGTGTTTTCTAAGCGTGAGACTCTGTTCTGTTTTGTAATTCAGTGCAAGTGTAGCGGTTTTTACATTCCCTCTATAAGTGATAGCTTATGATAAGTGTCTTTTTCTGTGTGACTTATTTCACTTAGAATCGTCGTACCTAAATCCACTCATCTTGCTTCTACTAGCCTTATGACATTGATTTCATGTCTGAGTGATATTCCATTGTACATAAGGACCACAACTTCTTTATCCATTTTTCTCTTTCCTGGGATATTTAAGGTGTCATGAAGTGGAGGCTCTTGTCAACAGAGCAGCCCTAAACTTTGGGGTGCCTGTGTCTTCCTGATTTTTAGTTTTCCCAATTTATACGCCCATGAGTGGACGTGCCCTATGCTCCCTAAGCTGTGTTTTTTCGATGTTTCAGGACATACAGTACACTTCTCCAGAGTGGCTGTTGGCAATTTACATCCCGCCCATCAGCGTAGCAAGGCTGCCATTTCTCCATGGCCTGTCCTGCATTTCTGGTTTTGACACTTTCTGCAGCATGGCCCTTTTGACCGATGGGAAGCGAGACTTCTTTGTAGCGCTGATTTGCCTTTCCAGGTTGCTTGGTTGGCCAAAAAGTGCGTATGCGTTTTTTCCTGAATATATTCAGGAAAAAACGCATACGCCCTTTTTGGCCAAGGGCATCATTGTCGACGTTTTGCGACTTTTCATGTGCTTTAAAGGCGATTCGAATCTACCTCCTGAAACCTGTTTCCTGCAATTCTGCCTTGCTTTCAAATCCTCTTCGTTGCCTTCCCTCAATATATTTGTGGACGAGAGTTATCATTTATAACTCTGCGGGTTTGTGAATGGCAGTGTCCCTGGGCTCCATTTTTCAACTCGCTTTTTTGGGAGCTGGCCGCAGGAGCGCGGGATTGCCTCAGGCCCTATTCTGCTTCTGGGCGGCAGGCTGAGCCTGTGGTTAATTCTTCTTCCTGATGGGAAAATAGAGTGACCTGTGCCTGTCCCAACACCTAGATCTAGTCTCTCATTGGTTGCCCCTCTTCCGTTCATCCTCAGGACAAATTGCAACCTGTAGGGAACAGGAGGTTAAAGGTGCTGATTCTCCAAGTAGGGAGATTGCTAGTAAAGTAGCTGGAATGGCGAACCCGAGCACAAGGAGATGAGAAATGAGGTGCGTTTTAGAAACCTTTCAAAATCACACGGTGTACCACCTTCTGGGTTTCTCATGCATGTTTTCGATGTAGGAATATGCCCTTGAACCTGGAGATTTGGGACCCATGCGATGGGTACCAGGCAGTATTACTTTAAAGGGTCTGTGTTTGCTCACCCAACCTCACCCAACCTCTCAGCCCCAAGTGTGTCCACCCTTATGTCTCATCCAGCTGTGTGTCTAGATATGGTCAATCCAGGTTGCATCACAGCCCCTGAATGAATTTTGTAAGAATTTCTCTCTCTTTCACTGTCTTTGTTTTACGTGTTTTTAAAAGTAATTTATTTTTATAATGGGGTATAGCTGCTTTTCACGGCTGTGTTTATGCGGCTTTACACCCACTTGACTCACTTCCAGACAGATATCAATACATAGGTTTTAAGATTCTTACTAGTCACATATATTCTTGTGCGGTGAATAGGGGGTGTTGAGTCCAGTTCACTGAGCAAGGAGTCGGTCTTTTCTATTACATATTGGGTGTATGGAACGGTATCTGAGCCAATTTGAAACCCTTGTTTTATGCATCACCCCACCTCACCTTTCCCGTTAAGCAGCCATAGTGTGTTTTCTAAACGTGTGACTCTGTTCTGTTATGTAATTCAGTTCAAGTGTAGCGGTTTTTACATTCCCTCTATAAGTGATAGCTTATGATAAGTGTCTTTTTCTGTGTGACTTATTTCACTTAGAATCGTCGTACCTAAATCCACTCATCTTGCTTCCAGTAGCCTTATGACATTGATTTCATGTCTGAGTGATATTCCATTGTACATAAGGACCACAACTTCTTTATCCATTTTTCTCTTTCCTGGGATATTTAAGGTGTCATGAAGTGGAGGTTCCTGTCAACAGAGCAGCGCTAAACTTTGGGGTGCCTGTGTCTTGCTGATTTTTAGTTTTCCCAATTTATACGCCCATGAGTGGACGTGCCCTATGCTCCCTAAGCTGTGTGTTTTAGATGTTTCAGGACACACCGTACACTTCTCCAGAGTGGCTGTTGGCAATTTACATCCCGCCCATCAGCGTAGCAAGGCTGCCATTTCTCCATGGCCTGTCCTGCATTTCTGGTTTTGACACTTTTTGCAGCATGGCCCTTTTGACCGATGGGAAGCGAGACTTCTTTGTAGCGCTGATTTGCCTTTCCAGGTTGCTTGGTTGCCCAAAAAGGGCGTACGCGTTTTTTCCTGAATATATTCAGGAAAAAACGCGTATGCCCTTTTTGGCCAAGGGCATCATTGTCGACGTTTTGCGACTTTTCATGTGCTTTAAAGGCGATTCGAATCTACCTCCTGAAACCTGTTTCCTGCAATTCTGCCTTGCTTTCAAATCCTCTTCGTTGCCTTTGCTCAATATATTTGTGGACGAGAGTTATCATTTATAACTCTGCGGGTTTGTGAATGGCAGTGTCCCTGGGCTCCATTTTTCAACTCCCTTTTTTGGGAGCTGGCCTTAAGAGCGCGGCATTGCCTCAGGCCCTATTCTGCTTCTTGGCGGCAGGCTGAGCCTGTGGTTAATTCTTCTTCCTGATGGGAAAATAGAGTGACCTGTGTCTGTCCCAACACCTAGATCTAGTCTCTCATTGGTTGCCACTCTTCCGTTCATCCTCAGGACAAATTGCAACCTGTAGGGAACAGGAGGTTAAAGGTGCTGATTCTCCAAGTAGGGAGATTGCTAGTAAAGTAGCTGGAATGGCGAACCCGAGCACAAGGAGATGAGAAATGAGGTGCGTTTTAGAAACCTTTCAAAATCACACGGTGTACCACCTTCTGGGTTTCTCATGCATGTTTTCGATGTAGGAATATGCCCTTGAACCTGGAGATTTGGGACCCATGGGATGGGTACCAGGCAGTATTACTTTAAGGGGTCTGTGTTTGCTCACCCAACCTCACCCAACCTCTCAGCCCCAAGTGTGTCCACCCTTATGTCTCATCCAGCTGTGGGTCTAGATATGGTCAATCCAGGTTGCATCACAGCCTCTGAACGAATTTTGTAAGAATTTCTCTCTCTTTCACTGTCTTTGTTTTACGGGTTTTTAAAAGTAATTTATTTTTATAATGGGGTATAGCTGCTTTTCACGGCTGTGTTTATGCGGCTTTACACCCACTTGACTCACTTCCAGACAGATATCAATACATAGGTTTTAAGATTCTTACTAGTCACCTATATTCTTCTGCGGTGAATAGGGGGTGTTGAGTCCAGTTCACTGAGCAAGGAGTAGGTCTTTTCTATTACATATTGGGTGTATGGAACGGTATCTGAGCCAATTTGAAACCCTTGTTTTATGCATCACCCCACCTCACCTTTCCCGTTAAGCAGCCATAGTGTGTTTTCTAAGCGTGAGACTCTGTTCTGTTTTGTAATTCAGTGCAAGTGTAGCAGTTTTTACATTCCCTCTATAAGTGATAGCTTATGATAAGTGTCTTTTTCTGTGTGACTTATTTCACTTAGAATCGTCGTACCTAAATCCACTCATCTTGCTTCCAGTAGCCTTATGACATTGATTTCATGTCTGAGTGATATTCCATTGTACATAAGGACCACAACTTCTTTATCCATTTTTCTCTTGCCTGGGATATTTAAGGTGTCATGAAGTGGAGGCTCTTGTCAACAGAGCAGCCCTAAACTTTGGGGTGCCTGTGTCTTCCTGATTTTTAGTTTTCCCAATTTATACGCCCATGAGTGGACGTGCCCTATGCTCCCTAAGCTGTGTTTTTTCGATGTTTCAGGACATACAGTACACTTCTCCAGAGTGGCTGTTGGCAATTTACATCCCGCCCATCAGCGTAGCAAGGCTGCCATTTCTCCATGGCCTGTCCTGCATTTCTGGTTTTGACACTTTCTGCAGCATGGCCCTTTTGACCGATGGGAAGCGAGACTTCTTTGTAGCGCTGATTTGCCTTTCCAGGTTGCTTGGTTGGCCAAAAAGTGCGTATGCGTTTTTTCCTGAATATATTCAGGAAAAAACGCATACGCCCTTTTTGGCCAAGGGCATCATTGTCGACGTTTTGCGACTTTTCATGTGCTTTAAAGGCGATTCGAATCTACCTCCTGAAACCTGTTTCCTGCAATTCTGCCTTGCTTTCAAATCCTCTTCGTTGCCTTCCCTCAATATATTTGTGGACGAGAGTTATCATTTATAACTCTGCGGGTTTGTGAATGGCAGTGTCCCTGGGCTCCATTTTTCAACTCGCTTTTTTGGGAGCTGGCCGCAGGAGCGCGGGATTGCCTCAGGCCCTATTCTGCTTCTGGGCGGCAGGCTGAGCCTGTGGTTAATTCTTCTTCCTGATGGGAAAATAGAGTGACCTGTGCCTGTCCCAACACCTAGATCTAGTCTCTCATTGGTTGCCCCTCTTCCGTTCATCCTCAGGACAAATTGCAACCTGTAGGGAACAGGAGGTTAAAGGTGCTGATTCTCCAAGTAGGGAGATTGCTAGTAAAGTAGCTGGAATGGCGAACCCGAGCACAAGGAGATGAGAAATGAGGTGCGTTTTAGAAACCTTTCAAAATCACACGGTGTACCACCTTCTGGGTTTCTCATGCATGTTTTCGATGTAGGAATATGCCCTTGAACCTGGAGATTTGGGACCCATGCGATGGGTACCAGGCAGTATTACTTTAAAGGGTCTGTGTTTGCTCACCCAACCTCACCCAACCTCTCAGCCCCAAGTGTGTCCACCCTTATGTCTCATCCAGCTGTGTGTCTAGATATGGTCAATCCAGGTTGCATCACAGCCCCTGAATGAATTTTGTAAGAATTTCTCTCTCTTTCACTGTCTTTGTTTTACGTGTTTTTAAAAGTAATTTATTTTTATAATGGGGTATAGCTGCTTTTCACGGCTGTGTTTATGCGGCTTTACACCCACTTGACTCACTTCCAGACAGATATCAATACATAGGTTTTAAGATTCTTACTAGTCACATATATTCTTGTGCGGTGAATAGGGGGTGTTGAGTCCAGTTCACTGAGCAAGGAGTCGGTCTTTTCTATTACATATTGGGTGTATGGAACGGTATCTGAGCCAATTTGAAACCCTTGTTTTATGCATCACCCCACCTCACCTTTCCCGTTAAGCAGCCATAGTGTGTTTTCTAAACGTGTGACTCTGTTCTGTTATGTAATTCAGTTCAAGTGTAGCGGTTTTTACATTCCCTCTATAAGTGATAGCTTATGATAAGTGTCTTTTTCTGTGTGACTTATTTCACTTAGAATCGTCGTACCTAAATCCACTCATCTTGCTTCCAGTAGCCTTATGACATTGATTTCATGTCTGAGTGATATTCCATTGTACATAAGGACCACAACTTCTTTATCCATTTTTCTCTTTCCTGGGATATTTAAGGTGTCATGAAGTGGAGGTTCCTGTCAACAGAGCAGCGCTAAACTTTGGGGTGCCTGTGTCTTGCTGATTTTTAGTTTTCCCAATTTATACGCCCATGAGTGGACGTGCCCTATGCTCCCTAAGCTGTGTGTTTTAGATGTTTCAGGACACACCGTACACTTCTCCAGAGTGGCTGTTGGCAATTTACATCCCGCCCATCAGCGTAGCAAGGCTGCCATTTCTCCATGGCCTGTCCTGCATTTCTGGTTTTGACACTTTTTGCAGCATGGCCCTTTTGACCGATGGGAAGCGAGACTTCTTTGTAGCGCTGATTTGCCTTTCCAGGTTGCTTGGTTGCCCAAAAAGGGCGTACGCGTTTTTTCCTGAATATATTCAGGAAAAAACGCGTATGCCCTTTTTGGCCAAGGGCATCATTGTCGACGTTTTGCGACTTTTCATGTGCTTTAAAGGCGATTCGAATCTACCTCCTGAAACCTGTTTCCTGCAATTCTGCCTTGCTTTCAAATCCTCTTCGTTGCCTTTGCTCAATATATTTGTGGACGAGAGTTATCATTTATAACTCTGCGGGTTTGTGAATGGCAGTGTCCCTGGGCTCCATTTTTCAACTCCCTTTTTTGGGAGCTGGCCTTAAGAGCGCGGCATTGCCTCAGGCCCTATTCTGCTTCTTGGCGGCAGGCTGAGCCTGTGGTTAATTCTTCTTCCTGATGGGAAAATAGAGTGACCTGTGTCTGTCCCAACACCTAGATCTAGTCTCTCATTGGTTGCCACTCTTCCGTTCATCCTCAGGACAAATTGCAACCTGTAGGGAACAGGAGGTTAAAGGTGCTGATTCTCCAAGTAGGGAGATTGCTAGTAAAGTAGCTGGAATGGCGAACCCGAGCACAAGGAGATGAGAAATGAGGTGCGTTTTAGAAACCTTTCAAAATCACACGGTGTACCACCTTCTGGGTTTCTCATGCATGTTTTCGATGTAGGAATATGCCCTTGAACCTGGAGATTTGGGACCCATGGGATGGGTACCAGGCAGTATTACTTTAAGGGGTCTGTGTTTGCTCACCCAACCTCACCCAACCTCTCAGCCCCAAGTGTGTCCACCCTTATGTCTCATCCAGCTGTGGGTCTAGATATGGTCAATCCAGGTTGCATCACAGCCTCTGAACGAATTTTGTAAGAATTTCTCTCTCTTTCACTGTCTTTGTTTTACGGGTTTTTAAAAGTAATTTATTTTTATAATGGGGTATAGCTGCTTTTCACGGCTGTGTTTATGCGGCTTTACACCCACTTGACTCACTTCCAGACAGATATCAATACATAGGTTTTAAGATTCTTACTAGTCACCTATATTCTTCTGCGGTGAATAGGGGGTGTTGAGTCCAGTTCACTGAGCAAGGAGTAGGTCTTTTCTATTACATATTGGGTGTATGGAACGGTATCTGAGCCAATTTGAAACCCTTGTTTTATGCATCACCCCACCTCACCTTTCCCGTTAAGCAGCCATAGTGTGTTTTCTAAGCGTGAGACTCTGTTCTGTTTTGTAATTCAGTGCAAGTGTAGCAGTTTTTACATTCCCTCTATAAGTGATAGCTTATGATAAGTGTCTTTTTCTGTGTGACTTATTTCACTTAGAATCGTCGTACCTAAATCCACTCATCTTGCTTCCAGTAGCCTTATGACATTGATTTCATGTCTGAGTGATATTCCATTGTACATAAGGACCACAACTTCTTTATCCATTTTTCTCTTGCCTGGGATATTTAAGGTGTCATGAAGTGGAGGTTCCTGTCAACAGAGCAGCGCTAAACTTTGGGGTGCCTGTGTCTTGCTGATTTTTAGTTTTCCCAATTTATACGCCCATGAGTGGACGTGCCCTATGCTCCCTAAGCTGTGTGTTTTAGATGTTTCAGGACACACCGTACACTTCTCCAGAGTGGCTGTTGGCAATTTACATCCCGCCCATCAGCGTAGCAAGGCTGCCATTTCTCCATGGCCTGTCCTGCATTTCTGGTTTTGACACTTTTTGCAGCATGGCCCTTTTGACCGATGGGAAGCGAGACTTCTTTGTAGCGCTGATTTGCCTTTCCAGGTTGCTTGGTTGCCCAAAAAGGGCGTACGCGTTTTTTCCTGAATATATTCAGGAAAAAACGCGTATGCCCTTTTTGGCCAAGGGCATCATTGTCCACGTTTTGCGACTTTTCATGTGCTTTAAAGGCGATTCGAATCTACCTCCTGAAACCTGTTTCCTGCAATTCTGCCTTGCTTTCAAATCCTCTTCGTTGCCTTTGCTCAATATATTTGTGGACGAGAGTTATCATTTATAACTCTGCGGGTTTGTGAATGGCAGTGTCCCTGGGCTCCATTTTTCAACTCCCTTTTTTGGGAGCTGGCCTTAAGAGCGCGGCATTGCCTCAGGCCCTATTCTGCTTCTGGGCGGCAGGCTGAGCCTGTGGTTAATTCTTCTTCCTGATGGGAAAATAGAGTGACCTGTGTCTGTCCCAACACCTAGATCTAGTCTCTCATTGGTTGCCACTCTTCCGTTCATCCTCAGGACAAATTGCAACCTGTAGGGAACAGGAGGTTAAAGGTGCTGATTCTCCAAGTAGGGAGATTGCTAGTAAAGTAGCTGGAATGGCGAACCCGAGCACAAGGAGATGAGAAATGAGGTGCGTTTTAGAAACCTTTCAAAATCACACGGTGTACCACCTTCTGGGTTTCTCATGCATGTTTTCGATGTAGGAATATGCCCTTGAACCTGGAGATTTGGGACCCATGGGATGGGTACCAGGCAGTATTACTTTAAGGGGTCTGTGTTTGCTCACCCAACCTCACCCAACCTCTCAGCCCCAAGTGTGTCCACCCTTATGTCTCATCCAGCTGTGGGTCTAGATATGGTCAATCCAGGTTGCATCACAGCCTCTGAACGAATTTTGTAAGAATTTCTCTCTCTTTCACTGTCTTTGTTTTACGGGTTTTTAAAAGTAATTTATTTTTATAATGGGGTATAGCTGCTTTTCACGGCTGTGTTTATGCGGCTTTACACCCACTTGACTCACTTCCAGACAGATATCAATACATAGGTTTTAAGATTCTTACTAGTCACCTATATTCTTCTGCGGTGAATAGGGGGTGTTGAGTCCAGTTCACTGAGCAAGGAGTAGGTCTTGTCTATTACATATTGGGTGTATGGAACGGTATATGAGCAAATTTGAAAACCTTGTTTTATGCATCACCCCACCTCACCTTTCCCGTTAAGCATCCATAGTGTGTTTTCTAAGCGTGAGACTCTGTTCTGTTTTGTAATTCAGTGCAAGTGTAGCGGTTTTTACATTCCCTCTATAAGTGATAGCTTATGATAAGTGTCTTTTTCTGTGTGACTTATTTCACTTAGAATCGTCGTACCTAAATCCACTCATCTTGCTTCTACTAGCCTTATGACATTGATTTCATGTCTGAGTGATATTCCATTGTACATAAGGACCACAACTTCTTTATCCATTTTTCTCTTTCCTGGGATATTTAAGGTGTCATGAAGTGGAGGCTCTTGTCAACAGAGCAGCCCTAAACTTTGGGGTGCCTGTGTCTTCCTGATTTTTAGTTTTCCCAATTTATACGCCCATGAGTGGACGTGCCCTATGCTCCCTAAGCTGTGTTTTTTCGATGTTTCAGGACATACAGTACACTTCTCCAGAGTGGCTGTTGGCAATTTACATCCCGCCCATCAGCGTAGCAAGGCTGCCATTTCTCCATGGCCTGTCCTGCATTTCTGGTTTTGACACTTTCTGCAGCATGGCCCTTTTGACCGATGGGAAGCGAGACTTCTTTGTAGCGCTGATTTGCCTTTCCAGGTTGCTTGGTTGGCCAAAAAGGGCGTATGCGTTTTTTCCTGAATATATTCAGGAAAAAACGCATACGCCCTTTTTGGCCAAGGGCATCATTGTCGACGTTTTGCGACTTTTCATGTGCTTTAAAGGCGATTCGAATCTACCTCCTGAAACCTGTTTCCTGCAATTCTGCCTTGCTTTCAAATCCTCTTCGTTGCCTTCCCTCAATATATTTGTGGACGAGAGTTATCATTTATAACTCTGCGGGTTTGTGAATGGCAGTGTCCCTGGGCTCCATTTTTCAACTCGCTTTTTTGGGAGCTGGCCGCAGGAGCGCGGGATTGCCTCAGGCCCTATTCTGCTTCTGGGCGGCAGGCTGAGCCTGTGGTTAATTCTTCTTCCTGATGGGAAAATAGAGTGACCTGTGCCTGTCCCAACACCTAGATCTAGTCTCTCATTGGTTGCCCCTCTTCCGTTCATCCTCAGGACAAATTGCAACCTGTAGGGAACAGGAGGTTAAAGGTGCTGATTCTCCAAGTAGGGAGATTGCTAGTAAAGTAGCTGGAATGGCGAACCCGAGCACAAGGAGATGAGAAATGAGGTGCGTTTTAGAAACCTTTCAAAATCACACGGTGTACCACCTTCTGGGTTTCTCATGCATGTTTTCGATGTAGGAATATGCCCTTGAACCTGGAGATTTGGGACCCATGCGATGGGTACCAGGCAGTATTACTTTAAAGGGTCTGTGTTTGCTCACCCAACCTCACCCAACCTCTCAGCCCCAAGTGTGTCCACCCTTATGTCTCATCCAGCTGTGTGTCTAGATATGGTCAATCCAGGTTGCATCACAGCCCCTGAATGAATTTTGTAAGAATTTCTCTCTCTTTCACTGTCTTTGTTTTACGTGTTTTTAAAAGTAATTTATTTTTATAATGGGGTATAGCTGCTTTTCACGGCTGTGTTTATGCGGCTTTACACCCACTTGACTCACTTCCAGACAGATATCAATACATAGGTTTTAAGATTCTTACTAGTCACATATATTCTTGTGCGGTGAATAGGGGGTGTTGAGTCCAGTTCACTGAGCAAGGAGTCGGTCTTTTCTATTACATATTGGGTGTATGGAACGGTATCTGAGCCAATTTGAAACCCTTGTTTTATGCATCACCCCACCTCACCTTTCCCGTTAAGCAGCCATAGTGTGTTTTCTAAACGTGTGACTCTGTTCTGTTATGTAATTCAGTTCAAGTGTAGCGGTTTTTACATTCCCTCTATAAGTGATAGCTTATGATAAGTGTCTTTTTCTGTGTGACTTATTTCACTTAGAATCGTCGTACCTAAATCCACTCATCTTGCTTCCAGTAGCCTTATGACATTGATTTCATGTCTGAGTGATATTCCATTGTACATAAGGACCACAACTTCTTTATCCATTTTTCTCTTTCCTGGGATATTTAAGGTGTCATGAAGTGGAGGTTCCTGTCAACAGAGCAGCGCTAAACTTTGGGGTGCCTGTGTCTTGCTGATTTTTAGTTTTCCCAATTTATACGCCCATGAGTGGACGTGCCCTATGCTCCCTAAGCTGTGTGTTTTAGATGTTTCAGGACACACCGTACACTTCTCCAGAGTGGCTGTTGGCAATTTACATCCCGCCCATCAGCGTAGCAAGGCTGCCATTTCTCCATGGCCTGTCCTGCATTTCTGGTTTTGACACTTTTTGCAGCATGGCCCTTTTGACCGATGGGAAGCGAGACTTCTTTGTAGCGCTGATTTGCCTTTCCAGGTTGCTTGGTTGCCCAAAAAGGGCGTACGCGTTTTTTCCTGAATATATTCAGGAAAAAACGCGTATGCCCTTTTTGGCCAAGGGCATCATTGTCCACGTTTTGCGACTTTTCATGTGCTTTAAAGGCGATTCGAATCTACCTCCTGAAACCTGTTTCCTGCAATTCTGCCTTGCTTTCAAATCCTCTTCGTTGCCTTTGCTCAATATATTTGTGGACGAGAGTTATCATTTATAACTCTGCGGGTTTGTGAATGGCAGTGTCCCTGGGCTCCATTTTTCAACTCCCTTTTTTGGGAGCTGGCCTTAAGAGCGCGGCATTGCCTCAGGCCCTATTCTGCTTCTTGGCGGCAGGCTGAGCCTGTGGTTAATTCTTCTTCCTGATGGGAAAATAGAGTGACCTGTGTCTGTCCCAACACCTAGATCTAGTCTCTCATTGGTTGCCACTCTTCCGTTCATCCTCAGGACAAATTGCAACCTGTAGGGAACAGGAGGTTAAAGGTGCTGATTCTCCAAGTAGGGAGATTGCTAGTAAAGTAGCTGGAATGGCGAACCCGAGCACAAGGAGATGAGAAATGAGGTGCGTTTTAGAAACCTTTCAAAATCACACGGTGTACCACCTTCTGGGTTTCTCATGCATGTTTTCGATGTAGGAATATGCCCTTGAACCTGGAGATTTGGGACCCATGCGATGGGTACCAGGCAGTATTACTTTAAGGGGTCTGTGTTTGCTCACCCAACCTCACCCAACCTCTCAGCCCCAAGTGTGTCCACCCTTATGTCTCATCCAGCTGTGGGTCTAGATATGGTCAATCCAGGTTGCATCACAGCCTCTGAACGAATTTTGTAAGAATTTCTCTCTCTTTCACTGTCTTTGTTTTACGGGTTTTTAAAAGTAATTTATTTTTATAATGGGGTATAGCTGCTTTTCACGGCTGTGTTTATGCGGCTTTACACCCACTTGACTCACTTCCAGACAGATATCAATACATAGGTTTTAAGTTTCTTACTAGTCACCTATATTCTTCTGCGGTGAATAGGGGGTGTTGAGTCCAGTTCACTGAGCATTTAGTCGGTCTTTTCTATTACATATTGGGTGTATGGAATGGTATCTGAGCGAATTTGAAACCCTTTTTTTATGCATCACCCCACCTCACCTTTCCCGTTAAGCAGCCATAGTGTGTTTTCTAAACGTGTGATTCTGTCCTGTTTTGTAACTCAGTTCAAGTGTAGCGGTTTTTACATTCCCTCTATAAGTGATAGCTTATGATAAGTGTCTTTTTCTGTGTGACTTATTTCACTTAGAATCATCGTACCTAAGTCCACTCATCTTGCTTCTTCTAGCCTTATGATATTGATTTCATGTCTGCGTGATATTCCATGGTACATAAGGACCACAACTTCTTTATCCATTTTTCTCTTTCCTGGGATATTTAAGGTGTCATGAAGTGGAGGTTCCTGTCAACAGAGCAGCCCTAAACTTTGGGGTGCCTGTGTCTTGCTGATTTTTAGTTTTCCCAATTTATACGCCCATGAGTGGACGTGCCCTATGCTCCCTAAGCTGTGTGTTTTAGATGTTTCAGGACACACCGTACACTTCTCCAGAGTGGCTGTTGGCAATTTACATCCCGCCCATCAGCGTAGCAAGGCTGCCATTTCTCCATGGCCTGTCCTGCATTTCTGGTTTTGACACTTTTTGCAGCATGGCCCTTTTGACCGATGGGAAGCGAGACTACTTTGTAGCGCTGATTTGCCTTTCCAGGTTGCTTGGTTGGCCAAAAAGGGCGTATGCGTTTTTTCCTGAATATATTCAGGAAAAAACGCATACGCTCTTTTTGGCCAAGGGCATCATTGTCGACGTTTTGCGACTTTTCATGTGCTTTAAAGGCGATTCGAATCTACCTCCTGAAACCTGTTTCCTGCAATTCTGCCTTGCTTTCAAATCCTCTTCATTGCCTTCCTCAATATATTTGTGGACGAGAGTTATCATTTATAACTCTGCGGGTTTGTGAATGGCAGTGTCCCTGGGCTCCATTTTTCAACTCGCTTTTTTGGGAGCTGGCCGCGAGAGCGCTGGATTGCCTCAGGCCCTATTCTGCTTCTGGGCGGCAGGCTGAGCCTGTGGTTAATTCTTCTTCCCGATGGGAAAATAGAGTGACCTGTGTCTGTCCCAACAACTAGATCTAGTCTCTCATTGGTTGCCCCTCTTCCCGTTCATCCTCAGGACAAATTGCAACCTGTAGGGAACAGGAGGTTAAAGGTGCTGATTCTCCAAGTAGGGAGATTGCTAGTAAAGAAGCTGGAATGGCGAACCCGAGCACAAGGAGATGAGAAATGAGGTGCGTTTTAGAAACCTTTCAAAATCAGACGGTGTACCACCTTCTGGGTTTCTCATGCATGTTTTCGATGTAGGAATATGCCCTTGAACCTGGAGATTTGGGACCCATGCGATGGGTACCAGGCAGTATTACTTTAAAGGGTCTGTGTTTGCTCACCCAACCTCACCCAACCTCTCAGCCCCAAGTGTGTCCACCCTTATGTCTCATCCAGCTGTGGGTCTAGATATGGTCAATCCAGGTTGCATCACAGCCCCTGAATGAATTTTGTAAGAATTTCTCTCTCTTTTAGTGTCTTTGTTTTACGGGTTTTTAAAAGTAATTTATTTTTATAATGGGGTATAGCTGCTTTTCACGGCTGTGTTTATGCGGCTTTACACCCACTTGACTCACTTCCAGACAGATATCAATACATAGGTTTTAAGATTCTTACTAGTCACATATATTCTTGTGCGGTGAATAGGGGGTGTTGAGTCCAGTTCACTGAGCAAGGAGTCGGTCTTTTCTATTACATATTGGGTGTATGGAACGGTATCTGAGCGAATTTGAAACCCTTGTTTTATGCATCACCCCACCTCACCTTTCCCGTTAAGCAGCCATAGTGTGTTTTCTAAACGTGTGACTCTGTTCTGTTTTGTAATTCAGTTCAAGTGTAGCGGTTTTTACATTCCCTCTATAAGTGATAGCTTATGATAAGTGTCTTTTTCTGTGTGACTTATTTCACTTAGAATCATCGTACCTAAGTCCACTCATCTTGCTTCTTCTAGCCTTATGACATTGATTTCATGTCTGCGTGATATTCCATGGTACATAAGGACCACAACTTCTTTATCCATTTTTCTCTTTCCTGGGATATTTAAGGTGTCATGAAGTGGAGGTTCTTGTCAACAGAGCAGCCCTAAACTTTGGGGTGCCTGTGTCTTGCTGATTTTTAGTTTTCCCAATTTATAAGCCCATGAGTGGACGTGCCCTATGCTCCCTAAGCTGTGTGTTTTAGATGTTTCAGGACACACCGTACACTTCTCCAGAGTGGCTGTTGGCAATTTACATCCCGCCCATCAGCGTAGCAAGGCTGCCATTTCTCCATGGCCTGTCCTGCATTTCTGGTTTTGACACTTTTTGCAGCATGGCCCTTTTGACCGATGGGAAGCGAGACTACTTTGTAGCGCTGATTTGCCTTTCCAGGTTGCTTGGTTGGCCAAAAAGGGCGTATGCGTTTTTTCCTGAATATATTCAGGAAAAAACGCATACGCCCTTTTTGGCCAAGGGCATCATTGTCGACGTTTTGCGACTTTTCATGTGCTTTAAAGGCGATTCGAATCTACCTCCTGAAACCTGTTTCCTGCAATTCTGCCTTGCTTTCAAATCGTCTTCATTGCCTTCCTCAATATATTTGTGGACGAGAGTTATCATTTATAATTCTGCGGGTTTGTGAATGGCAGTGTCCCTGGGCTGCATTTTTCAACTCGCTTTTTTGGGAGCTGGCCGCAGGAGCGCGGGATTGCCTCAGGCCCTATTCTGCTTCTGGGCGGCAGGCTGAGCCTGTGGTTAATTCTTCTTCCTGATGGGAAAATAGAGTGACCTGTGCCTGTCCCAACACCTAGATCTAGTCTCTCATTGGTTGCCCCTCTTCCGTTCATCCTCAGGACAAATTGCAACCTGTAGGGAACAGGAGGTTAAAGGTGCTGATTCTCCAAGTAGGGAGATTGCTAGTAAAGTAGCTGGAATGGCGAACCCGAGCACAAGGAGATGAGAAATGAGGTGCGTTTTAGAAACCTTTCAAAATCACACGGTGTACCACCTTCTGGGTTTCTCATGCATGTTTTCGATGTAGGAATATGCCCTTGAACCTGGAGATTTGGGACCCATGCGATGGGTACCAGGCAGTATTACTTTAAAGGGTCTGTGTTTGCTCACCCAACCTCACCCAACCTCTCAGCCCCAAGTGTGTCCACCCTTATGTCTCATCCAGCTGTGGGTCTAGATATGGTCAATCCAGGTTGCATCACAGCCCCTGAATGAATTTTGTAAGAATTTCTCTCTCTTTCAGTGTCTTTGTTTTACGGGTTTTTAAAAGTAATTTATTTTTATAATGGGGTATAGCTGCTTTTCACGGCTGTGTTTATGCGGCTTTACACCCACTTGACTCACTTCCAGACAGATATCAATACATAGGTTTTAAGATTCTTACTAGTCACATATATTCTTGTGCGGTGAATAGGGGGTGTTGAGTCCAGTTCACTGAGCAAGGAGTCGGTCTTTTCTATTACATATTGGGTGTATGGAACGGTATCTGAGCGAATTTGAAACCCTTGTTTTATGCATCACCCCACCTCACCTTTCCCGTTAAGCAGCCATAGTGTGTTTTCTAAACGTGTGACTCTGTTCTGTTTTGTAATTCAGTTCAAGTGTAGCGGTTTTTACATTCCCTCTATAAGTGATAGCTTATGATAAGTGTCTTTTTCTGTGTGACTTATTTCACTTAGAATCATCGTACCTAAGTCCACTCATCTTGCTTCTTCTAGCCTTATGACATTGATTTCATGTCTGCGTGATATTCCATGGTACATAAGGACCACAACTTCTTTATCCATTTTTCTCTTTCCTGGGATATTTAAGGTGTCATGAAGTGGAGGTTCTTGTCAACAGAGCAGCCCTAAACTTTGGGGTGCCTGTGTCTTGCTGATTTTTAGTTTTCCCAATTTATAAGCCCATGAGTGGACGTGCCCTATGCTCCCTAAGCTGTGTGTTTTAGATGTTTCAGGACACACCGTACACTTCTCCAGAGTGGCTGTTGGCAATTTACATCCCGCCCATCAGCGTAGCAAGGCTGCCATTTCTCCATGGCCTGTCCTGCATTTCTGGTTTTGACACTTTTTGCAGCATGGCCCTTTTGACCGATGGGAAGCGAGACTACTTTGTAGCGCTGATTTGCCTTTCCAGGTTGCTTGGTTGGCCAAAAAGGGCGTATGCGTTTTTTCCTGAATATATTCAGGAAAAAACGCATACGCCCTTTTTGGCCAAGGGCATCATTGTCGACGTTTTGCGACTTTTCATGTGCTTTAAAGGCGATTCGAATCTACCTCCTGAAACCTGTTTCCTGCAATTCTGCCTTGCTTTCAAATCGTCTTCATTGCCTTCCTCAATATATTTGTGGACGAGAGTTATCATTTATAATTCTGCGGGTTTGTGAATGGCAGTGTCCCTGGGCTCCATTTTTCAACTCGCTTTTTTGGGAGCTGGCCGCAGGAGCGCGGGATTGCCTCAGGCCCTATTCTGCTTCTGGGCGGCAGGCTGAGCCTGTGGTTAATTCTTCTTCCTGATGGGAAAATAGAGTGACCTGTGCCTGTCCCAACACCTAGATCTAGTCTCTCATTGGTTGCCCCTCTTCCGTTCATCCTCAGGACAAATTGCAACCTGTAGGGAACAGGAGGTTAAAGGTGCTGATTCTCCAAGTAGGGAGATTGCTAGTAAAGTAGCTGGAATGGCGAACCCGAGCACAAGGAGATGAGAAATGAGGTGCGTTTTAGAAACCTTTCAAAATCACACGGTGTACCACCTTCTGGGTTTCTCATGCATGTTTTCGATGTAGGAATATGCCCTTGAACCTGGAGATTTGGGACCCATGCGATGGGTACCAGGCAGTATTACTTTAAAGGGTCTGTGTTTGCTCACCCAACCTCACCCAACCTCTCAGCCCCAAGTGTGTCCACCCTTATGTCTCATCCAGCTGTGGGTCTAGATATGGTCAATCCAGGTTGCATCACAGCCCCTGAACCAATTGTGTAAGAATTTCTCTCTCTTTCACTGTCTTTGTTTTACGGGTTTTTAAAAGTAATTTATTTTTATAATGGGGTTTAGCTGGTTTTCACGGCTGTGTTTATGCGGCTTTACACCCACTGGACTCACTTCCAGACAGATATCAATACATTGGTTTTAAGATTCTTACTAGTCACATATATTCTTCTGCGGTGAATAGGGGGTGTTGAGTCCAGTTCACTGAGCAAGGAGTAGGTCTTGTCTATTTCATATTGGGTGTATGGAACGGTATCTGAGCGAATTTGAAAACCTTGTTTTATGCATCACCCCACCTCACCTTTCCCGTTAAGCAGCCATAGTGTGTTCTCTAAACGTGAGACTCTGTTCTGTTTTGTAATTCAGTTCAAGTGTAGCGGTTTTTACATTCCCTCTATAAGTGATAGCTTATGATAAGTGTCTTTTTCTGTGTGACTTATTTCACTTAGAATCATCGTACCTAAGTCTACTCATCTTGCTTCTTCTAGCCTTATGACATTGATTTCATGTCTGAGTGATATTCCTTTGTACATAAGGACCACAACTTCTTTATCCATTTTTCTCTTTCCTGGGATATTTAAGGTGTCATGAAGTGGAGGTTCTTGTCAACAGAGCAGCCCTAAACTTTGGGGTGCCTGTGTCTTGCTGATTTTTAGTTTTCCCAATTTATACGCCCATGAGTGGACGTGCCCTATGCTCCCTAAGCTGTGTTTTTTCGATGTTTCAGGACACACCGTACACTTCTCCAGAGTGGCTGTTGGCAATTTACATCCCGCCCATCAGCGTAGCAAGGCTGCCATTTCTCTATGGCCTGTCCTGCATTTCTGGTTTTGATACTTTCTGCAGCATGGCCCTTTTGACCGATGGGAAGCGAGACTTCTTTGTAGCGCTGATTTGCCTTTCCAGGTTGCTTGGTTGGCCAAAAAGGGCGTATGCGTTTTTTCCTGAATATATTCAGGAAAAAACGCATACGCCCTTTTTGGCCAAGGGCATCATTGTCGACGTTTTGCGACTTTTCATGTGCTTTAAAGGCGATTCGAATCTACCTCCTGAAACCTGTTTCCTGCAATTCTGCCTTGCTTTCAAATCCTCTTCGTTGCCTTCCCTCAATATATTTGTGGACGAGAGTTATCATTTATAACTCTGCGGGTTTGTGAATGGCAGTGTCCCTGGGCTCCATTTTTCAACTCGTTTTTTTGGGAACTGGCCGCAGGAGTGCGGCATTGCCTCAGGCCCTATTCTGCTTCTGGGCGGCAGGCTGAGCCTGTGGTTAATTCTTCTTCCTGATGGGAAAATAGAGTGACCTGTGCCTGTCCCAACACCTAGATCTAGTCTCTCATTGGTTGCCCCTCTTCCGTTCATCCTCAGGACAAATTGCAACCTGTAGGGAACAGGAGGTTAAAGGTGCTGATTCTCCAAGTAGGGAGATTGCTAGTAAAGTAGGTGGAATGGCGATCCCGAGCACAAGGAGATGAGAAATGAGGTGCGTTTTAGACACCTTTCAAAATCACACGGTGTACCACCTTCTGGGTTTCTCATGCATGTTTTCGATGTAGGAAGATGCCCTTGAATCTGGAGATTTGGGACCCATGGGATGGGTACCAGGCAGTATTAATTTAAAGGGTCTGTGTTTGCTCACCCAACCTCACCCAACCTCTCAGCCCCAAGTGTGTCCACCCTTATGTCTCATCCAGCTGTGGGTCTAGATATGGTCAATCCAGGTTGCATCACATCCTCTGAACGAATTTTGTAAGAATTTCTCTCTCTTTCACTGTCTTTGTTTTACGGGTTTTTAAAAGTAATTTATTTTTATAATGGGGTTATCTGCTTTTCACGGCTGTGTTTATGCGGCTTTACACCCACTTGACTCACTTCCAGACAGATATCAATACATAGGTTTTAAGTTTCTTACTAGTCACATATATTCTTGTGCCATGAATAGGGGGTGTTGAGTCCAGTTCACTGAGCATTTAGTCGGTCTTTTCTATTACATATTGGGTGTATGGAATGGTATCTGAGCGAATTTGAAACCCTTGTTTTATGCATCACCCCACCTCACCTTTCCCGTTAAGCAGCCATAGTGTGTTTTCTAAACGTGTGATTCTGTCCTGTTTTGTAACTCAGTTCAAGTGTAGCGGTTTTTACATTCCCTCTATAAGTGATAGCTTATGATAAGTGTCTTTTTCTGTGTGACTTATTTCACTTAGAATCATCGTACCTAAGTCCACTCATCTTGCTTCTTCTAGCCTTATGATATTGATTTCATGTCTGCGTGATATTCCATGGTACATAAGGACCACAACTTCTTTATCCATTTTTCTCTTTCCTGGGATATTTAAGGTGTCATGAAGTGGAGGTTCTTGTCAACAGAGCAGCCCTAAACTTTGGGGTGCCTGTGTCTTGCTGATTTTTAGTTTTCCCAATTTATACGCCCATGAGTGGACGTGCCCTATGCTCCCTAAGCTGTGTGTTTTAGATGTTTCAGGACACACCGTACACTTCTCCAGAGTGGCTGTTGGCAATTTACATCCCGCCCATCAGCGTAGCAAGGCTGCCATTTCTCCATGGCCTGTCCTGCATTTCTGGTTTTGACACTTTTTGCAGCATGGCCCTTTTGACCGATGGGAAGCGAGACTACTTTGTAGCGCTGATTTGCCTTTCCAGGTTGCTTGGTTGGCCAAAAAGGGCGTATGCGTTTTTTCCTGAATATATTCAGGAAAAAACGCATACGCCCTTTTTGGCCAAGGGCATCATTGTCGACGTTTTGCGACTTTTCATGTGCTTTAAAGGCGATTCGAATCTACCTCCTGAAACCTGTTTCCTGCAATTCTGCCTTGCTTTCAAATCCTCTTCATTGCCTTCCTAAATATATTTGTGGACGAGAGTTATCATTTATAACTCTGCGGGTTTGTGATTGGCAGTGTCCCTGGGCTCCATTTTTCAACTCGCTTTTTTGGGAGCTGGCCGCAAGAGCGCGGGATTGCCTCAGGCCCTATTCTGCTTCTGGGCGGCAGGCTGAGCCTGTGGTTAATTCTTCTTCCCGATGGGAAAATAGAGTGACCTGTGCCTGTCCCAAAACCTAGATCTAGTCTCTCATTGGTTGCCCCTCTTCCGTTCATCCTCAGGACAAATTGCAACCTGTAGGGAACAGGAGGTTAAAGGTGCTGATTCTCCAAGTAGGGAGATTGCTAGTAAAGTAGCTGGAATGGCGATCCCGAGCACAAGGAGATGAGAAATGAGGTGCGTTTTAGACACCTTTCAAAATCACACGGTGTACCACCTTCTGGGTTTCTCATGCATGTTTTCGATGTAGGAATATGCCCTTGAACCTGGAGATTTGGGACCCATGGGATGGGTACCAGGCAGTATTAATTTAAGGGGTCTGTGTTTGCTCACCCAACCTCACCCAAACTCTCAGCCGCAAGTGTGTACACCCTTATGTCTCATCCAGCTGTGGGTCTAGATATGG
Organism: Eschrichtius robustus; assembly: GCF_028021215.1. Lineage (NCBI taxonomy): Eukaryota > Metazoa > Chordata > Mammalia > Artiodactyla > Eschrichtiidae > Eschrichtius > Eschrichtius robustus. The sequence continues at coordinate 402,863 of NW_027175427.1, forward strand.
TCAATCCAGGTTGCATCACAGCCCCTGAAAGAATTTTGTAAGAATTTCTCTCTCTTTCACTGTCTTTGTTTTACGGGTTATTAAAAGTAATTTATTTTTATAATGGGGTATAGCTGCTTTTCACGGCTGTGTTTATGCGGCTTTACACCCACTTGACTCACTTCCAGACAGATATCAATACATAGGTTTTAAGATTCTTACTAGTCACATATATTCTTGTGCGGTGAATAGGGGGTGTTGAGTCCAGTTCACTGAGCAAGGAGTTGGTCTTTTCTATTACATATTGGGTGTATGGAACGGTATCTGAGCGAATTTGAAACCCTTGTTTTATGCATCACCCCACATCGCCTTTCCCGTTAAGCAGCCATAGTGTGTTTTCTAAACGTGTGACTCTGTTCTGTTTTGTAATTCAGTTCAAGTGTAGCGGTTTTTACATTCCCTCTATAAGTGATAGCTTATGATAAGTGTCTTTTTCTGTGTGACTTATTTCACTTAGAATCATCGTACCTAAGTCCACTCATCTTGCTTCTTCTAGCCTTATGATATTGATTTCATGTCTGCGTGATATTCCATGGTACATAAGGACCACAACTTCTTTATCCATTTTTCTCTTTCCTGGGATATTTAAGGTGTCATGAAGTGGAGGTTCTTGTCAACAGAGCAGCCCTAAACTTTGGGGTGCCTGTGTCTTGCTGATTTTTAGTTTTCCCAATTTATACGCCCATGAGTGGACGTGCCCTATGCTCCCTAAGCTGTGTGTTTTAGATGTTTCAGGACACACCGTACACTTCTCCAGAGTGGCTGTTGGCAATTTACATCCCGCCCATCAGCGTAGCAAGGCTGCCATTTCTCCATGGCCTGTCCTGCATTTCTGGTTTTGACACTTTTTGCAGCATGGCCCTTTTGACCGATGGGAAGCGAGACTACTTTGTAGCACTGATTTGCCTTTCCAGGTTGCTTGGTTGGCCAAAAAGGGCGTATGCGTTTTTTCCTGAATATATTCAGGAAAAAACGCATATGCCCTTTTTGGCCAAGGGCATCATTGTCGACGTTTTGCGACTTTTCATGTGCTTTAAAGGCGATTCGAATCTACCTCCTGAAACCTGTTTCCTGCAATTCTGCCTTGCTTTCAAATCCTCTTCGTTGCCTTCCCTCAATATATTTGTGGACGAGAGTTATCATTTATAACTCTGCGGGTTTGTGAATGGCAGTGTCCCTGGGCTCCATTTTTCAACTCGTTTTTTTGGGAACTGGCCGCAGGAGCGCGGCATTGCCTCAGGCCCTATTCTGCTTCTGGGCGGCAGGCTGAGCCTGTGGTTAATTCTTCTTCCTGATGGGAAAATAGAGTGACCTGTGCCTGTCCCAACACCTAGATCTAGTCTCTCATTGGTTGCCCCACTTCCGTTCATCCTCAGGACAAATTGCAACCTGTAGGGAACAGGAGGTTAAAGGTGCTGATTCTCCAAGTAGGGAGATTGCTAGTAAAGTAGGTGGAATGGCGATCCCGAGCACAAGGAGATGAGAAATGAGGTGCGTTTTAGACACCTTTCAAAATCACACGGTGTACCACCTTCTGGGTTTCTCATGCATGTTTTCGATGTAGGAAGATGCCCTTGAACCTGGAGATTTGGGACCCATGGGATGGGTACCAGGCAGTATTAATTTAAAGGGTCTGTGTTTGCTCACCCAACCTCACCCAACCTCTCAGCCCCAAGTGTGTCCACCCTTATGTCTCATCCAGCTGTGGGTCTAGATATGGTCAATCCAGGTTGCATCACATCCTCTGAACGAATTTTGTAAGAATTTCTCTCTCTTTCACTGTCTTTGTTTTACGGGTTTTTAAAAGTAATTTATTTTTATAATGGGGTTATCTGCTTTTCACGGCTGTGTTTATGCGGCTTTACACCCACTTGACTCACTTCCAGACAGATATCAATACATAGGTTTTAAGTTTCTTACTAGTCACATATATTCTTGTGCCATGAATAGGGGGTGTTGAGTCCAGTTCACTGAGCATTTAGTCGGTCTTTTCTATTACATATTGGGTGTATGGAATGGTATCTGAGCGAATTTGAAACCCTTGTTTTATGCATCACCCCACCTCACCTTTCCCGTTAAGCAGCCATAGTGTGTTTTCTAAACGTATGATTCTGTCCTGTTTTGTAACTCAGTTCAAGTGTAGCGGTTTTTACATTCCCTCTATAAGTGATAGCTTATGATAAGTGTCTTTTTCTGTGTGACTTATTTCACTTAGAATCATCGTACCTAAGTCCACTCATCTTGCTTCTTCTAGCCTTATGATATTGATTTCATGTCTGCGTGATATTCCATGGTACATAAGGACCACAACTTCTTTATCCATTTTTCTCTTTCCTGGGATATTTAAGGTGTCATGAAGTGGAGGTTCTTGTCAACAGAGCAGCCCTAAACTTTGGGGTGCCTGTGTCTTGCTGATTTTTAGTTTTCCCAATTTATACGCCCATGAGTGGACGTGCCCTATGCTCCCTAAGCTGTGTGTTTTAGATGTTTCAGGACACACCGTACACTTCTCCAGAGTGGCTGTTGGCAATTTACATCCCGCCCATCAGCGTAGCAAGGCTGCCATTTCTCCATGGCCTGTCCTGCATTTCTGGTTTTGACACTTTTTGCAGCATGGCCCTTTTGACCGATGGGAAGCGAGACTACTTTGTAGCGCTGATTTGCCTTTCCAGGTTGCTTGGTTGGCCAAAAAGGGCGTATGCGTTTTTTCCTGAATATATTCAGGAAAAAACGCATACGCCCTTTTTGGCCAAGGGCATCATTGTCGACGTTTTGCGACTTTTCATGTGCTTTAAAGGCGATTCGAATCTACCTCCTGAAACCTGTTTCCTGCAATTCTGCCTTGCTTTCAAATCCTCTTCATTGCCTTCCTAAATATATTTGTGGACGAGAGTTATCATTTATAACTCTGCGGGTTTGTGAATGGCAGTGTCCCTGGGCTCCATTTTTCAACTCGCTTTTTTGGGAGCTGGCCGCAAGAGCGCGGGATTGCCTCAGGCCCTATTCTGCTTCTGGGCGGCAGGCTGAGCCTGTGGTTAATTCTTCTTCCCGATGGGAAAATAGAGTGACCTGTGCCTGTCCCAAAACCTAGATCTAGTCTCTCATTGGTTGCCCCTCTTCCGTTCATCCTCAGGACAAATTGCAAAGTGTAGGGAACAGGAGGTTAAAGGTGCTGATTCTCCAAGTAGGGAGATTGCTAGTAAAGTAGCTGGAATGGCGATCCCGAGCACAAGGAGATGAGAAATGAGGTGCGTTTTAGACACCTTTCAAAATCACACGGTGTACCACCTTCTGGGTTTCTCATGCATGTTTTCGATGTAGGAATATGCCCTTGAACCTGGAGATTTGGGACCCATGGGATGGGTACCAGGCAGTATTACTTTAAAGGGTCTGTGTTTGCTCACCCAACCTCACCCAACCTCTCAGCCCCAAGTGTGTCCACCCTTATGTCTCATCCAGCTGTGGGTCTAGATATGGTCAATCCAGGTTGCATCACAGCCCCTGAAAGAATTTTGTAAGAATTTCTCTCTCTTTCACTGTCTTTGTTTTACGGGTTTTTAAAAGTAATTTATTTTTATAATGGGGTATAGCTGCTTTTCACGGCTGTGTTTATGCGGCTTTACACCCACTTGACTCACTTCCAGACAGATATCAATACATAGGTTTTAAGATTCTTACTAGTCACATATATTCTTGTGCGGTGAATAGGGGGTGTTGAGTCCAGTTCACTGAGCAAGGAGTCGGTCTTTTCTATTACATATTGGGTGTATGGAACGGTATCTGAGCGAATTTGAAACCCTTGTTTTATGCATCACCCCACATCGCCTTTCCCGTTAAGCAGCCATAGTGTGTTTTCTAAACGTGTGACTCTGTTCTGTTTTGTAATTCAGTTCAAGTGTAGCGGTTTTTACATTCCCTCTATAAGTGATAGCTTATGATAAGTGTCTTTTTCTGTGTGACTTATTTCACTTAGAATCATCGTACCTAAGTCCACTCATCTTGCTTCTTCTAGCCTTATGATATTGATTTCATGTCTGCGTGATATTCCATGGTACATAAGGACCACAACTTCTTTATCCATTTTTCTCTTTCCTGGGATATTTAAGGTGTCATGAAGTGGAGGTTCTTGTCAACAGAGCAGCCCTAAACTTTGGGGTGCCTGTGTCTTGCTGATTTTTAGTTTTCCCAATTTATACGCCCATGAGTGGACGTGCCCTATGCTCCCTAAGCTGTGTGTTTTAGATGTTTCAGGACACACCGTACACTTCTCCAGAGTGGCTGTTGGCAATTTACATCCCGCCCATCAGCGTAGCAAGGCTGCCATTTCTCCATGGCCTGTCCTGCATTTCTGGTTTTGACACTTTTTGCAGCATGGCCCTTTTGAAGGATGGGAAGCGAGACTACTTTGTAGCGCTGATTTGCCTTTCCAGGTTGCTTGGTTGGCCAAAAAGGGCGTATGCGTTTTTTCCTGAATATATTCAGGAAAAAACGCATACGCCCTTTTTGGCCAAGGGCATCATTGTCGACGTTTTGCGACTTTTCATGTGCTTTAAAGGCGATTCGAATCTACCTCCTGAAACCTGTTTCCTGCAATTCTGCCTTGCTTTCAAATCCTCTTCATTGCCTTCCTCAATATATTTGTGGACGAGAGTTATCATTTATAACTCTGCGGGTTTGTGAATGGCAGTGTCCCTGGGCTCCATTTTTCAACTCGCTTTTTTGGGAGCTGGCCGCAAGAGCGCGGGATTGCCTCAGGCCCTATTCTGCTTCTGGGCGGCAGGCTGAGCCTGTGGTTAATTCTTCTTCCCGATGGGAAAATAGAGTGACCTGTGCCTGTCCCAACACCTAGATCTAGTCTCTCATTGGTTGCCCCTCTTCCGTTCATCCTCAGGGCAAATTGCAACCTGTAGGGAACAGGAGGTTAAAGGTGCTGATTCTCCAAGTAGGGAGATTGCTAGTAAAGTAGCTGGAATGGCGATCCCGAGCACAAGGAGATGAGAAATGAGGTGCGTTTTAGACACCTTTCAAAATCACACGGTGTACCACCTTCTGGGTTTCTCATGCATGTTTTCGATGTAGGAATATGCCCTTGAACCTGGAGATTTGGGACCCATGGGATGGGTACCAGGCAGTATTAATTTAAAGGGTCTGTGTTTGCTCACCCAACCTCACCCAAACTCTCAGCCCCAAGTGTGTCCACCCTTATGTCTCATCCAGCTGTGGGTCTAGATATGGTCAATCCAGGTTGCATCACAGCCCCTGAAAGAATTTTGTAAGAATTTCTCTCTCTTTCACTGTCTTTGTTTTACGGGTTTTTAAAAGTAATTTGTTTTTATAATGGGGTATAGCTGCTTTTCACGGCTGTGTTTATGCGGCTTTACACCCACTTGACTCACTTCCAGACAGATATCAATACATAGGTTTTAAGATTCTTACTAGTCACATATATTCTTGTGCGGTGAATAGGGGGTGTTGAGTCCAGTTCACTGAGCAAGGAGTCGGTCTTTTCTATTACATATTGGGTGTATGGAACGGTATCTGAGCGAATTTGAAACCCTTGTTTTATGCATCACCCCACATCGCCTTTCCCGTTAAGCAGCCATAGTGTGTTTTCTGTACGTTTGACTCTGTTCTGTTTTGTAATTCAGTTCAAGTGTAGCGGTTTTTACATTCCCTCTATAAGTGATAGCTTATGATAAGTGTCTTTTTCTGTGTGACTTATTTCACTTAGAATCATCGTACCTAAGTCCACTCATCTTGCTTCTTCTAGCCTTATGACATTGATTTCATGTCTGAGTGATATTCCTTTGTACATAAGGACCACAACTTCTTTATCCATTTTTCTCTTTCCTGGGATATTTAAGGTGTCATGAAGTGGAGTCAACAGAGCAGCCCTAAACTTTGGGGTGCCTGTGTCTTGCTGATTTTTAGTTTTCCCAATTTATACGCCCATGAGTGGACGTGCCCTATGCTCCCTAAGCTGTGTGTTTTAGATGTTTCAGGACACACCGTACACTTCTCCAGAGTGGCTGTTGGCAATTTACATCCCGCCCATCAGCGTAGCAAGGCTGCCATTTCTCCATGGCCTGTCCTGCATTTCTGGTTTTGACACTTTTTGCAGCATGGCCCTTTTGACCGATGGGAAGCGAGACTACTTTGTAGCGCTGATTTGCCTTTCCAGGTTGCTTGGTTGGCCAAAAAGGGCGTATGCGTTTTTTCCTGAATATATTCAGGAAAAAACGCATACGCCCTTTTTGGCCAAGGGCATCATTGTCGACGTTTTGCGACTTTTCATGTGCTTTAAAGGCGATTCGAATCTACCTCCTGAAACCTGTTTCCTGCAATTCTGCCTTGCTTTCAAATCCTCTTCATTGCCTTCCTCAATATATTTGTGGACGAGAGTTATCATTTATAACTCTGCGGGTTTGTGAATGGCAGTGTCCCTGGGCTCCATTTTTCAACTCGCTTTTTTGGGAGCTGGCCACAAGAGCGCGGGATTGCCTCAGGCCCTATTCTGCTTCTGGGCGGCAGGCTGAGCCTGTGGTTAATTCTTCTTCCCGATGGGAAAATAGAGTGACCTGTGACTGTCCCAAAACCTAGATCTAGTCTCTCATTGGTTGCCCCTCTTCCCGTTCATCCTCAGGACAAATTGCAACCTGTCGGGAACAGGAGCTTAAAGGTGCTGATTCTCCCAGTAGGGAGATTGCTAGTAAAGTAGCTGGAATGGCGAACCCGAGCACAAGGAGATGAGAAATGAGGTGCGTATTAGAAACCTTTCAAAATCACACGGTGTACCATCTTCTGGGTTTCTCATGCATGTTTTTGATGTAGGAAGATGCCCTTGAACCTGGAGATTTGGGACCCATGGGATGGGTACCAGGCAGTATTACTTTAAAGGGTCTGCGTTTGCTCACCCAACCTCACCCAACCTTTCAGCCCCAAGAGTGTCCACCCTTATGTCTCATCCAGCTGTGGGTCTAGATATGGTCAATCCAGGTTGCATCACAGCCCCTGAAAGAATTTTGTAAGAATTTCTCTCTCTTTCACTGTCTTTGTTTTACGGGTTTTTAAAAGTAATTTATTTTTATAATGGGGTTTAGCTGGTTTTCACGGCTGTGTTTATGCGGCTTTACACCCACTGGACTCACTTCCAGACAGATATCAATACATAGGTTTTAAGATTCTTACTAGTCACATATATTCTTCTGCGGTGAATAGGGGGTGTTGAGTCCAGTTCACTGAGCAAGGAGTAGGTCTTGTCTATTTCATATTGGGTGTATGGAACGGTATCTGAGCGAATTTGAAAACCTTGTTTTATGAATCACCCCACCTCACCTTTCCAGTTAAGCAGCCATAGTGTGTTTTCTAAACGTGAGACTCTGTTCTGTTTTGTAATTCAGTTCAAGTGTAGCGGTTTTTACATTCCCTCTATAAGTGATAGCTTATGATAATTGTCTTTTTCTGTGTGACTTATTTCGCTTAGAATCGTCGTACCTAAATCCACTCATCTTGCTTCTACTAGCCTTATGACATTGATTTCATGTCTGAGTGATATTCCATTGTACATAAGGACCACAACTTCTTTATCCATTTTTCTCTTTCCTGGGATATTTAAGGTGTCATGAAGTGGAGGTTCTTGTCAACAGAGCAGCCCTAAACTTTGGGGTGCCTGTGTCTTGCTGATATTTAGTTTTCCCAATTTATACGCCCATGAGTGGACGTGCCCTATGCTCCCTAAGCTGTGTTTTTTGGATGTTTCAGGACACACCGTACACTTCTCCAGAGTGGCTGTTGGCAATTTACATCCCGCCCATCAGCGTAGCAAGGCTGCCATTTCTCTATGGCCTGTCCTGCATTTCTGGTTTTGACACTTTCTGCAGCATGGCCCTTTTGACCGATGGGAAGCGAGACTTCTTTGTAGCGCTGATTTGCCTTTCCAGGTTGCTTGGTTGGCCAAAAAGGGCGTATGCGTTTTTTCCTGAATATATTCAGGAAAAAACGCATACGCCCTTTTTGGCCAAGGGCATCATTGTCGACGTTTTGCGACTTTTCATGTGCTTTAAAGGCGATTCGAATCTACCTCCTGAAACCTGTTTCCTGCAATTCTGCCTTGCTTTCAAATCCTCTTCGTTGCCTTCCCTCAATATATTTGTGGACGAGAGTTATCATTTATAACTCTGCGGGTTTGTGAATGGTAGTGTCCCTGGGCTCCATTTTTCAACTCCCTTTTTTGGGAGCTGGCCGCAAGAGCGCGGGATTGCCTCAGGCCCTATTCTGCTTCTGGGCGGCAGGCTGAGCCTGTGGTTAATTCTTCTTCCCGATGGGAAAATAGAGTGACCTGTGCCTGTCCCAACACCTAGATCTAGTCTCTCATTGGTTGCCCCTCTTCCCGTTCATCCTCAGGACAAATTGCAACCTGTAGGGAACAGGAGGTTAAAGGTGCTGATTCTCCAAGTAGGGAGATTACTAGTAAAGTAGCTGGAATGGCGAACCCGAGCACAAGGAGATGAGAAATGAGGTGCGTTTTAGAAACCTTTCAAAATCACACGGTGTACCACCTTCTGGGTTTCTCATGCATGTTTTCGATGTAGGAATATGCCCTTGAACCTGGAGATTTGGGACCCATGCGATGGGTACCAGGCAGTATTACTTTAAAGGGTCTGTGTTTGCTCACCCAACCTCACCCAACCTCTCAGCCCCAAGTGTGTCCACCCTTATGTCTCATCCAGCTGTGGGTCTAGATATGGTCAATCCAGGTTGCATCAGAGCCCCTGAATGAATTTTGTAAGAATTTCTCTCTCTTTCACTGTCTTTGTTTTACGGGTTTTTAAAAGTAATTTATTTTTATAATGGGGTTTAGCTGCTTTTCACGGCTGTGTTTATGCGGCTTTACACCCACTTGACTCACTTCCAGACAGATATCAATACATAGGTTTTAAGTTTCTTACTAGTCACATATATTCTTGTGCCATGAATAGGGGGTGTTGAGTCCAGTTCACTGAGCATTTAGTCGGTCTTTTCTATTACATATTGGGTGTATGGAATGGTATCTGAGCGAATTTGAAACCCTTGTTTTATGCATCACCCCACCTCACCTTTCCCGTTAAGCAGCCATAGTGTGTTTTTTAACGTGTGATTCTGTCCTGTTTTGTAACTCAGTTCAAGTGTAGCGGTTTTTACATTCCCTCTATAAGTGATAGCTTATGATAAGTGTCTTTTTCTGTGTGACTTATTTCACTTAGAATCATTGTACCTAAGTCCACTCATCTTGCTTCTTCTAGCCTTATGACATTGATTTCATGTCTGAGTGATATTCCTTTGTACATAAGGACCACAACTTCTTTATCCATTTTTCTCTTTCCTGGGATATTTAAGGTGTCATGAAGTGGAGGTTCTTGTCAACAGAGCAGCCCTAAACTTTGGGGTGCCTGTGTCTTGCTGATTTTTAGTTTTCCCAATTTATACGCCCATGAGTGGACGTGCCCTATGCTCCCTAAGCTGTGTGTTTTAGATGTTTCAGGACACACCGTACACTTCTCCAGAGTGGCTGTTGGCAATTTACATCCCGCCCATCAGCGTAGCAAGGCTGCCATTTCTCCATGGCCTGTCCTGCATTTCTGGTTTTGACACTTTTTGCAGCATGGCCCTTTTGACCGATGGGAAGCGAGACTACTTTGTAGCGCTGATTTGCCTTTCCAGGTTGCTTGGTTGGCCAAAAAGGGCGTATGCGTTTTTTCCTGAATATATTCAGGAAAAAACGCATACCCCCTTTTTGGCCAAGGGCATCATTGTCGACGTTTTGCGACTTTTCATGTGCTTTAAAGGCGATTCCAATCTACCTCCTGAAACCTGTTTCCTGCAATTCTGCCTTGCTTTCAAATCCTCTTCGTTGCCTTCCCTCAATATATTTGTGGACGAGAGTTATCATTTATAACTCTGCGGGTTTGTGAATGGCAGTGTCCCTGGGCTCCATTTTTCAACTCGCTTTTTTGGGAGCTGGCCTTAAGAGCGCGGGATTGCCTCAGGCCCTATTCTGCTTCTGGGCGGCAGGCTGAGCCTGTGGTTAATTCTTCTTCCTGATGGGAAAATAGAGTGACCTGTGCCTGTCCCAACACCTAGATCTAGTCTCTCATTGGTTGCCCCTCTTCCCGTTCATCCTCAGGACAAATTGCAACCTGTAGGGAACAGGAGGTTAAAGGTGCTGATTCTCCAAGTAGGGAGATTGCTAGTAAAGTAGCTGGAATGGCGAACCCCAGCACAAGGAGATGAGAAATGAGGTGCCTTTTAGAAACCTTTCAAAATCACACGGTGTACCATCTTCTGGGTTTCTCATGCATGTTTTCGATGTAGGAAGATGCCCTTGAACCTGGAGATTTGGGACCCATGGGATGGGTACCAGGCAGTATTACTTTAAAGGGTCTGCGTTTGCTCACCCAACCTCACCCAACCTTTCAGCCCCAAGTGTGTCCACCCTTATGTCTCATCCAGCTGTGTGTCTAGATATGGTCAATCCAGGTTGCATCACAGCCCCTGAAAGAATTTTGTAAGAATTTCTCTCTCTTTCACTGTCTTTGTTTTACGGGTTTTTAAAAGTAATTTATTTTTATAATGGGGTTTAGCTGCTTTTCACGGCTGTGTTTATGCGGCTTTACACCCACTGGACTCACTTCCAGACAGATATCAATACATAGGTTTTAAGATTATTACTAGTCACATATATTCTTGTGCGGTGAATAGGGGGTGTTGAGTCCAGTTCACTGAGCAAGGAGTAGGCCTTGTCTGTTTCATATTGGGTGTATGGAACGGTATCTGAGCGAATTTGAAAACCTTGTTTTATGCATCACCCCACCTCACCTTTCCCGTTAAGCAGCCATAGTGTGTTTTCTAAACGTGAGACTCTGTTCTGTTTTGTAATTCAGTTCAAGTGTAGCGGTTTTTACATTCCCTCTATAAGTGATAGCTTATGATATGTGTCTTTTTCTGTGTGACTTATTTCGCTTAGAATCGTCGTACCTAAATCCACTCATCTTGCTTCTACTAGCCTTATGACATTGATTTCATGTCTGAGTGATATTCCATTGTACATAAGGACCACAACTTCTTTATCCATTTTTCTCTTTCCTGGGATATTTAAGGTGTCATGAAGAGGAGGTTCTTGTCAACAGAGCAGCCCTAAACTTTGGGGTGCCTGTGTCTTGCTGATTTTTAGTTTTCCCAATTTATACGCCCATGAGTGGACGTGCCCTATGCTCCCTAAGCTGTGTTTTTTCGATGTTTCAGGACACACCGTACACTTCTCCAGAGTGGCTGTTGGCAATTTACATCCCGCCCATCAGCGTAGCAAGGCTGCCATTTCTCTATGGCCTGTCCTGCATTTCTGGTTTTGACACTTTCTGCAGCATGGCCCTTTTGACCGATGGGAATCGAGACTTCTTTGTAGCGCTGATTTGCCTTTCCAGGTTGCTTGGTTGGCCAAAAAGGGCGTATGCGTTTTTTCCTGAATATATTCAGGATAAAACGCATACGCCCTTTTTGGCCAAGGGCATCATTGTCGACGTTTTGCGACTTTTCATGTGCTTTAAAGGCGATTCGTATCTACCTCCTGAAACCTGTTTCCTGCAATTCTGCCTTCCTTTCAAATCCTCTTCGTTGCCTTCCCTCAATATATTTGTGGACGAGAGTTATCATTTATAACTCTGCGTGTTTGTGAATGGCAGTGTCCCTGGGCTCCATTTTCAACTCGCTTTTTTGGGAGCTGGCCGCAGGAGCGTGGCATTGCCTCAGGCCCTATTCTGCTTCTGGGCGGCAGGCTGAGCCTGTGGTTAATTCTTCTTCCTGATGGGAAAATAGAGTGACCTGTGCCTGTCCCAACACCTAGATCTAGTCTCTCATTGGTTGCCCCTCTTCCGTTCATCCTCAGGACAAATTGCAACCTGTAGGGAACAGGAGGTTAAAGGTGCTGATTCTCCAAGTAGGGAGATTGCTAGTAAAGTAGCTGGAATGGCGATCCCGAGCACAAGGAGATGAGAAATGAGGTGCGTTTTAGACACCTTTCAAAATCACCCGGTGTACCACCTTCTGGGTTTCTCATGCATGTTTTCGATGTAGGAATATGCCCTTGAACCTGGAGATTTGGGACCCATGGGATGGGTACCAGGCAGTATTAATTTAAAGGGTCTGTGTTTGCTCACCCAACCTCACCCAAACTCTCAGCCCCAAGTGTGTCCACCCTTATGTCTCATCCAGCTGTGGGTCTAGATATGGTCAATCCAGGTTGCATCACAGCCCCTGAAAGAATTTTGTAAGAATTTCTCTCTCTTTCACTGTCTTTGTTTTACGGGTTTTTAAAAGTAATTTATTTTTATAATGGGGTATAGCTGCTTTTCACGGCTGTGTTTATGCGGCTTTACACCCACTTGACTCACTTCCAGACAGATATCAATACATAGGTTTTAAGATTCTTACTAGTCACATATATTCTTGTGCGGTGAATAGGGGGTGTTGAGTCCAGTTCACTGAGCAAGGAGTCGGTCTTTTCTATTACATATTGGGTGTATGGAACGGTATCTGAGCCAATTTGAAACCCTTGTTTTATGCATCACCCCACCTCACCTTTCCCGTTAAGTAGCCATAGTGTGTTTTCTAAACGTGTGACTCTGTTCTGTTTTGTAATTCAGTTCAAGTGTAGCGGTTTTTACATTCCCTCTATAAGTGATAGCTTATGATAAGTGTCTTTTTCTGTGTGACTTATTTCACTTAGAATCATCGTACCTAAGTCCACTCATCTTGCTTCTTCTAGCCTTATGACATTGATTTCATGTCTGAGTGATATTCCTTTGTACATAAGGACCACAACTTCTTTATCCATTTTTCGCTTTCCTGGGATATTTAAGGTGTCATGAAGTGGAGGTTCTTGTCAACAGAGCAGCCCTAAACTTTGGGGTGCCTGTGTCTTGCTGATTTTTAGTTTTCCCAATTTATACGCCCATGAGTGGACGTGCCCTATGCTCCCTAAGCTGTGTTTTTTCGATGTTTCAGGACACACCGTACACTTCTCCAGAGTGGCTGTTGGCAATTTACATCCCGCCCCTCAGCGTAGCAAGGCTGCCATTTCTCCATGGCCTGTCCTGCATTTCTGGTTTTGACACTTTTTGCAGCATGGCCCTTTTGACCGATGGGAAGCGAGACTACTTTGTAGCGCTGATTTGCCTTTCCAGGTTGCTTGGTTGGCCAAAAAGGGCGTATGCGTTTTTTCCTGAATATATTCAGGAAAAAACGCATACGCCCTTTTTGGCCAAGGGCATCATTGTCGACGTTTTGCGACTTTTCATTTGCTTTAAATGCGATTCGAATCTACCTCCTGAAACCTGTTTCCTGCAATTCTGCCTTGCTTTCAAATCCTCTTCGTTGCCTTCCCTCAATATATTTGTGGACGAGAGTTATCATTTATAACTCTGCGGGTTTGTGAATGGCAGTGTCCCTGGGCTCCATTTTTCAACTCGCTTTTTTGGGAGCTGGCCGCAGGAGCGCGGGATTGCCTCAGGCCCTATTCTGCTTCTGGGCGGCAGGCTGAGCCTGTGGTTAATTCTTCTTCCTGATGGGAAAATAGAGTGACCTGTGCCTGTCCCAACACCTAGATCTAGTCTCTCATTGGTTGCCCCCATTCCGTTCATCCTCAGGACACATTGCAACCTGTAGGGAACAGGAGGTTAAAGGTGCTGATTCTCCAAGTAGGGAGATTGCTAGTAAAGTAGGTGGAATGGCGATCCCGAGCACAAGGAGATGAGAAATGAGGTGCGTTTTAGACACCTTTCAAAATCACACGGTGTACCACCTTCTGGGTTTCTCATGCATGTTTTCGATGTAGGAAGATGCCCTTGAACCTGGAGATTTGGGACCCATGGGATGGGTACCAGGCAGTATTAATTTAAAGGGTGTGTGTTTGCTCACCCAACCTCATCCAACCTCTCAGCCCCAAGTGTGTCCACCCTTATGTCTCATCCAGCTGTGGGTCTAGATATGGTCAATCCAGGTTGCATCACAGCCCCTGAACGAATTTTGTAAAAATTTCTCTCTCTTTCACTGTCTTTGTTTTACGGGTTTTTAAAAGTAATTTATTTTTATAATGGGGTTTACCTGCTTTTCACGGCTGTGTTTATGCGGCTTTACACCCACTTGACTCACTTCCAGACAGATATCAATACATAGGTTTTACGATTCTTACTAGTCACATATATTCTTGTGCGGTGAATAGGGGGTGTTGAGTCCAGTTCACTGAGCAAGGAGTCGGTCTTTTCTATTACATATTGGGTGTATGGAACGGTATCTGAGCCAATTTGAAACCCTTGTTTTATGCATCACCCCACCTCACCTTTCCCGTTAAGCAGCCATAGTGTGTTTTCTAAACGTGAGACTCTGTTCTGTTTTGTAATTCAGTTCAAGTGTAGCGGTTTTTACATTCCCTCTATAAGTGATAGCTTATGATATGTGTCTTTTTCTGTGTGACTTATTTCGCTTAGAATCGTCGTACCTAAATCCACTCATCTTGCTTCTACTAGCCTTATGACATTGATTTCATGTCTGAGTGATATTCCATTGTACATAAGGACCACAACTTCTTTATCCATTTTTCTCTTTCCTGGGATATTTAAGGTGTCATGAAGAGGAGGTTCTTGTCAACAGAGCAGCCCTAAACTTTGGGGTGCCTGTGTCTTGCTGATTTTTAGTTTTCCCAATTTATACGCCCATGAGTGGACGTGCCCTATGCTCCCTAAGCTGTGTTTTTTCGATGTTTCAGGACACACCGTACACTTCTCCAGAGTGGCTGTTGGCAATTTACATCCCGCCCATCAGCGTAGCAAGGCTGCCATTTCTCTATGGCCTGTCCTGCATTTCTGGTTTTGACACTTTCTGCAGCATGGCCCTTTTGACCGATGGGAATCGAGACTTCTTTGTAGCGCTGATTTGCCTTTCCAGGTTGCTTGGTTGGCCAAAAAGGGCGTATGCGTTTTTTCCTGAATATATTCAGGATAAAACGCATACGCCCTTTTTGGCCAAGGGCATCATTGTCGACGTTTTGCGACTTTTCATGTGCTTTAAAGGCGATTCGTATCTACCTCCTGAAACCTGTTTCCTGCAATTCTGCCTTCCTTTCAAATCCTCTTCGTTGCCTTCCCTCAATATATTTGTGGACGAGAGTTATCATTTATAACTCTGCGTGTTTGTGAATGGCAGTGTCCCTGGGCTCCATTTTCAACTCGCTTTTTTGGGAGCTGGCCGCAGGAGCGTGGCATTGCCTCAGGCCCTATTCTGCTTCTGGGCGGCAGGCTGAGCCTGTGGTTAATTCTTCTTCCTGATGGGAAAATAGAGTGACCTGTGCCTGTCCCAACACCTAGATCTAGTCTCTCATTGGTTGCCCCTCTTCCGTTCATCCTCAGGACAAATTGCAACCTGTAGGGAACAGGAGGTTAAAGGTGCTGATTCTCCAAGTAGGGAGATTGCTAGTAAAGTAGCTGGAATGGCGATCCCGAGCACAAGGAGATGAGAAATGAGGTGCGTTTTAGACACCTTTCAAAATCACCCGGTGTACCACCTTCTGGGTTTCTCATGCATGTTTTCGATGTAGGAATATGCCCTTGAACCTGGAGATTTGGGACCCATGGGATGGGTACCAGGCAGTATTAATTTAAAGGGTCTGTGTTTGCTCACCCAACCTCACCCAAACTCTCAGCCCCAAGTGTGTCCACCCTTATGTCTCATCCAGCTGTGGGTCTAGATATGGTCAATCCAGGTTGCATCACAGCCCCTGAAAGAATTTTGTAAGAATTTCTCTCTCTTTCACTGTCTTTGTTTTACGGGTTTTTAAAAGTAATTTATTTTTATAATGGGGTATAGCTGCTTTTCACGGCTGTGTTTATGCGGCTTTACACCCACTTGACTCACTTCCAGACAGATATCAATACATAGGTTTTAAGATTCTTACTAGTCACATATATTCTTGTGCGGTGAATAGGGGGTGTTGAGTCCAGTTCACTGAGCAAGGAGTCGGTCTTTTCTATTACATATTGGGTGTATGGAACGGTATCTGAGCCAATTTGAAACCCTTGTTTTATGCATCACCCCACCTCACCTTTCCCGTTAAGTAGCCATAGTGTGTTTTCTAAACGTGTGACTCTGTTCTGGTTTGTAATTCAGTTCAAGTGTAGCGGTTTTTACATTCCCTCTATAAGTGATAGCTTATGATAAGTGTCTTTTTCTGTGTGACTTATTTCACTTAGAATCATCGTACCTAAGTCCACTCATCTTGCTTCTTCTAGCCTTATGACATTGATTTCATGTCTGAGTGATATTCCTTTGTACATAAGGACCACAACTTCTTTATCCATTTTTCGCTTTCCTGGGATATTTAAGGTGTCATGAAGTGGAGGTTCTTGTCAACAGAGCAGCCCTAAACTTTGGGGTGCCTGTGTCTTGCTGATTTTTAGTTTTCCCAATTTATACGCCCATGAGTGGACGTGCCCTATGCTCCCTAAGCTGTGTTTTTTCGATGTTTCAGGACACACCGTACACTTCTCCAGAGTGGCTGTTGGCAATTTACATCCCGCCCCTCAGCGTAGCAAGGCTGCCATTTCTCCATGGCCTGTCCTGCATTTCTGGTTTTGACACTTTTTGCAGCATGGCCCTTTTGACCGATGGGAAGCGAGACTACTTTGTAGCGCTGATTTGCCTTTCCAGGTTGCTTGGTTGGCCAAAAAGGGCGTATGCGTTTTTTCCTGAATATATTCAGGAAAAAACGCATACGCCCTTTTTGGCCAAGGGCATCATTGTCGACGTTTTGCGACTTTTCATGTGCTTTAAATGCGATTCGAATCTACCTCCTGAAACCTGTTTCCTGCAATTCTGCCTTGCTTTCAAATCCTCTTCGTTGCCTTCCCTCAATATATTTGTGGACGTGAGTTATCATTTATAACTCTGCGGGTTTGTGAATGGCAGTGTCCCTGGGCTCCATTTTTCAACTCGCTTTTTTGGGAGCTGGCCGCAGGAGCGCGGGATTGCCTCAGGCCCTATTCTGCTTCTGGGCGGCAGGCTGAGCCTGTGGTTAATTCTTCTTCCTGATGGGAAAATAGAGTGACCTGTGCCTGTCCCAACACCTAGATCTAGTCTCTCATTGGTTGCCCCCATTCCGTTCATCCTCAGGACACATTGCAACCTGTAGGGAACAGGAGGTTAAAGGTGCTGATTCTCCAAGTAGGGAGATTGCTAGTAAAGTAGGTGGAATGGCGATCCCGAGCACAAGGAGATGAGAAATGAGGTGCGTTTTAGACACCTTTCAAAATCACACGGTGTACCACCTTCTGGGTTTCTCATGCATGTTTTCGATGTAGGAAGATGCCCTTGAACCTGGAGATTTGGGACCCATGGGATGGGTACCAGGCAGTATTAATTTAAAGGGTGTGTGTTTGCTCACCCAACCTCATCCAACCTCTCAGCCCCAAGTGTGTCCACCCTTATGTCTCATCCAGCTGTGGGTCTAGATATGGTCAATCCAGGTTGCATCACAGCCCCTGAACGAATTTTGTAAAAATTTCTCTCTCTTTCACTGTCTTTGTTTTACGGGTTTTTAAAAGTAATTTATTTTTATAATGGGGTTTACCTGCTTTTCACGGCTGTGTTTATGCGGCTTTACACCCACTTGACTCACTTCCAGACAGATATCAATACATAGGTTTTACGATTCTTACTAGTCACATATATTCTTGTGCGGTGAATAGGGGGTGTTGAGTCCAGTTCACTGAGCAAGGAGTCGGTCTTTTCTATTACATATTGGGTGTATGGAACGGTATCTGAGCCAATTTGAAACCCTTGTTTTATGCATCACCCCACCTCACCTTTCCCGTTAAGCAGCCATAGTGTGTTTTGTAAACGTGTGACTCTGTTCTGTTTTGTAATTCAGTTCAAGTGTAGCGGTTTTTACATTCCCTCTATAAGTGATAGCTTATGATAAGTGTCTTTTTCTGTGTGACTTATTTCACTTAGAATCATCGTACCTAAGTCCACTCATCTTGCTTCTTCTAACCTTATGACATTGATTTCATGTCTGAGTGATATTCCTTTGTACATAAGGACCACAACTTCTTTATCCATTTTTCTCTTTCCTGGGATATTTAAGGTGTCATGAAGTGGAGGTTCTTGTCAACAGAGCAGCCCTAAACTTTGGGGTGCCTGTGTCTTGCTGATTTTTAGTTTTCCCAATTTATACGCCCATGAGTGGACGTGCCCTATGCTCCCTAAGCTGTGTTTTTTCGATGTTTCAGGACACACCGTACACTTCTCCAGAGTGGCTGTTGGCAATTTACATCCCGCCCATCAGCGTAGCAAGGCTGCCATTTCTCCATGGCCTGTCCTGCATTTCTGGTTTTGACACTTTTTGCAGCATGGCCCTTTTGACCGATGGGAAGCGAGACTACTTTGTAGCGCTGATTTGCCTTTCCAGGTTGCTTGGTTGGCCAAAAAGGGCGTATGCGTTTTTTCCTGAATATATTCAGGAAAAAACGCATACGCCCTTTTTGGCCAAGGGCATCATTGTCGACGATTTGCGACTTTTCATGTGCTTTAAAGGCGATTCGAATCTACCTCCTGAAACCTGTTTCCTGCAATTCTGCCTTGCTTTCAAATCCTCTTCGTTGCCTTCCCTCAATATATTTGTGGACGAGAGTTATCATTTATAAGTCTGCGGGTTTGTGAATGGCAGTGTCCCTGGGCTCCATTTTTCAACTCGCTTTTTTGGGAGCTGGCCTTAAGAGTGCGGGATTGCCTCAGGCCCTATTCTGCTTCTGGGCAGCAGGCTGAGCCTGTGGTTAATTCTTCTTCCTGATGGGAAAATAGAGTGACCTGTGCCTGTCCCAACACCTAGATCTAGTCTCTCATTGGTTGCCCCTCTTCCCGTTCATCCTCAGGCAAATTGCAACCTGTAGGGAACAGGAGGTTAAAGGTGCTGATTCTCCAAGTAGGGAGATTGCTAGTAAAGTACCTGGAATGGCGAACCCGAGCACAAGGAGATGAGAAATGAGGTGCCTTTTAGAAACCTTTCAAAATCACACGGTGTACCATCTTCTGGGTTTCTCATGTATGTTTTCGATGTAGGAAGATGCCCTTGAACCTGGAGATTTGGGACCCATGGGATGCGTACCACGCAGTATTACTTTAAAGGTTGTGCGTTTGCTCACCCAACCTCTCAGCCCCAAGAGTGTCCACCGTTATGTCTCATCCAGCTGTGTGTCTAGATATGGTCAATCCAGGTTGCATCACAGCCCCTGACCGAATTTTGGAAGAATTTCTCTCTCTTTCACTGTCTTTGTTTTACGGGTTTTTAAAAGTAATTTATTTTTATAATGGGGTTTAGCTGCTTTTCACGGCTGTGTTTATGCGGCTTTACACCCATTTGACTCACTTCCAGACAGATATCAATACATAGGTTTTAAGATTCTTACTAGTCACATATATTCTTGTGCGGTGAATAGGGGGAGTTGAGTCCAGTTCACTGAGCAAGGAGTCGGTCTTTTCTATTACATATTGGGTGTATGGAACGGTATCTGAGCGAATTTGAAACCCTTGTTTTATGCATCACCCCACCTCACCTTTCCTGTTAAGCAGCCATAGTGTGTTTTCTAAAGGTGTGACTCTGTTCTGTTTTGTATTTCAGTTCAAGTGTAGCGGTTTTTACATTCCCTCTATAAGTGATAGCTTATGATAAGTGTCTTTTTCTGTGTGACTTATTTCACTTAGAATCGTTGTACCTAAATCCACTCATCTTGCTTCTTCTAGACTTATGACATTGATTTCATGTCTGAGTGATATTCCATTGTACATAAGGACCACAACTTCTTTATCCATTTTTCTCTTTCCTGGGATATTTAAGGTGTCATGAAGTGGAGGTTCTTGTCAACAGAGCAGCCCTAAACTTTGGGGTGCCTGTGTCTTGCTGATTTTTAGTTTTCCCAATTTATACGCCCATGAGTGGACGTGCCCTATGCTCCGTAAGCTGTGTGTTTTAGATGTTTCAGGACACACCGTACACTTCTCCAGAGTGGCTGTTGGCAATTAACATCCCGCCCATCAGCGTAGCAAGGCTGCCATTTCTCTATGGCCTGTCCTGCATTTCTCGTTTTGACACTTTTTGCAGCATGGCCCTTTTGACCGATGGGAAGCGAGACTTCTTTGTAGCGCTGATTTGCCTTTCCAGGTTGCTTGGTTGGCCAAAAAGGGCGTATGCGTTTTTTCCTGAATATATTCAGGAAAAAACGCATACGCCCTTTTTGGCCAAGGGCATCATTGTCGACGATTTGCGACTTTTCATGTGCTTTAAAGGCGATTCGAATCTACCTCCTGAAACCTGTTTCCTGCAATTCTGCCTTGCTTTCAAATCCTCTTCATTGCCTTCCCTCAATATATTTGTGGACGAGAGTTATCATTTATAACTCTGCGGGTTTGTGAATGGCAGTGTCCCTGGGCTCCATTTTTCAACTCGCTTTTTTGGGAGCTGGCCTTAAGAGCGCGGGATTGCCTCAGGCCCTATTCTGCTTCTGGGCGGCAGGCTGAGCCTGTGGTTAATTCTTCTTCCTGATGGGAAAATAGAGTGACCTGTGCCTGTCCCAACACCTAGATCTAGTCTCTCATTGGTTGCCCCTCTTCCCGTTCATCCTCAGGACAAATTGCAACCTGTAGGGAACAGGAGGTTAAAGGTGCTGATTCTCCAAGTAGGGAGATTGCTAGTAAAGTACCTGGAATGGCGAACCCGAGCACAAGGAGATGAGAAATGAGGTGCCTTTTAGAAACCTTTCAAAATCACACGGTGTACCATCTTCTGGGTTTCTCATGTATGTTTTCGATGTAGGAAGATGCCCTTGAACCTGGAGATTTGGGACCCATGGGATGCGTACCACGCAGTATTACTTTAAAGGTTGTGCGTTTGCTCACCCAACCTCACCCAACCTCTCAGCCCCAAGAGTGTCCACCGTTATGTCTCATCCAGCTGTGTGTCTAGATATGGTCAATCCAGGTTGCATCACAGCCCCTGACCGAATTTTGGAAGAATTTCTCTCTCTTTCACTGTCTTTGTTTAACGGGTTTTTAAAAGTAATTTATTTTTATAATGGGGTTTAGCTGCTTTTCACGGCTGTGTTTATGCGGCTTTACACCCATTTGACTCACTTCCAGACAGATATCAATACATAGGTTTTAAGATTCTTACTAGTCACATATATTCTTGTGCGGTGAATAGGGGGTGTTGAGTCCAGTTCACTGAGCAAGGAGTCGGTCTTTTCTATTACATATTGGGTGTATGGAACGGTATCTGAGCGAATTTGAAACCCTTGTTTTATGCATCACCCCACCTCACCTTTCCCGTTAAGCAGCCATACTATGTTTTCTAAACGTGTGATTCTGTCCTGTTTTGTAACTCAGTTCAAGTGTAGCGGTTTTTACATTCCCTCTATAAATGATAGCTTATGATAAGTGTCTTTTTCTGTGTGACTTATTTCACTTAGAATCATCGTACCTAAGTCCACTCATCTTGCTTCTTCTAGCCTTATGATATTGATTTCATGTCTGCGTGATATTCCATTGTACATAAGGACCACAACTTCTTTATCCATTTTTCTCTTTCCTGGGATATTAAAGGTGTCATGAAGTGGAGGTTCTTGTCAACAGAGCAGCCCTAAACTTTGGGGTGCCTGTGTCTTGCTGATTTTTAGTTTTCCCAATTTATACGCCCATGAGTGGATGTGCCCTATGCTCCCTAAGGTGTGTGTTTTAGATGTTTCAGGACACACCGTACACTTCTCCAGAGTGGCTGTTGGCAATTTACATCCCGCCCATCAGCGTAGCAAGGCTGCCATTTCTCCATGGCCTGTCCTGCATTTCTGGTTTTGACACTTTTTGCAGCATGGCCCTTTTGACCGATGGGAAGCGAGACTACTTTGTAGCGCTGATTTGCCTTTCCAGGTTGCTTGGTTGGTCAAAAAGGGCGTATGCGTTTTTTCCTGAATATATTCAGGAAAAAACGCATACGCCCTTTTTGGCCAAGGGCATCATTGTCGACGTTTTGCGACTTTTCATGTGCTTTAAAGGCGATTCGAATCTATCTCCTGAAACCTGTTTCCTGCAATTCTGCCTTTCTTTCAAATCCTCTTCATTGCCTTCCCTCAATATATTTGTGGACGAGAGTTATCATTTATAACTCTGCGGTTTTGTGAATGGCAGTGTCCCTGGGCTCCATTTTTCAACTCGCTTTTTTGGGAGCTGGCCGCAAGAGCGAGGGTTTGCCTCAGGCCCTATTCTGCTTCTGGGCGGCAGGCTGAGCCTGTGGTTAATTCTTCTTCCTGATGGGAAAATAGAGTGACCTGTGCCTGTCCCAACACCTAGATCTTTCTCTCATTGGTTGCCCCTCTTCCCGTTCATCCTCAGGACAAATTGCAACCTGTAGGGAACAAAAGGTTAAAGGTGCTGATTCTCCAACTAGGGAGATTGCTAGTAAAGTACCTGGAATGGCGAACCCGAGCACAAGGAGATGAGAAATGAGGTGCGTTTTAGAAACCTTTCAAAATCACACGGTGTACCACCTTCTGGGTTTCTCATGCATGTTTTCGATGTAGGAATATGCCCTTGAACCTGGAGATTTGGGACCCATGGGATGGGTACCAGGCAGTATTACTTTAAAGGGTCTGTGTTTGCTCACCCAACCTCACCCAACCTCTCAGCCCCAAGTGTGTCCACCCTTATGTCTCATCCAGCTGTGGGTGTAGATATGATCAATCCAGGTTGCATCACAGCCCCTGAACGAATTTTGTAAGAATTTCTCTCTCTTTCACTGTCTTTGTTTTACGGGTTTTTAAAAGTAATTTATTTTTATAATGGGGTTTACCTGCTTTTCACGGCTGTGTTTATGCGGCTTTACACCCACTTGACTCACTTCCAGACAGATATCAATACATAGGTTTTACGATTCTTACTAGTCACATATATTCTTGTGCGGTGAATAGGGGGTGTTGAGTCCAGTTCACTGAGCAAGGAGTCGGTCTTTTCTATTACATATTGGGTGTATGGAACGGTATCTGAGCCAATTTGAAACCCTTGTTTTATGCATCACCCCACCTCACCTTTCCCGTTAAGCAGCCATAGTGTGTTTTGTAAACGTGTGACTCTGTTCTGTTTTGTAATTCAGTTCAAGTGTAGCGGTTTTTACATTCCCTCTATAAGTGATAGCTTATGATAAGTGTCTTTTTCTGTGTGACTTATTTCACTTAGAATCATCGTACCTAAGTCCACTCATCTTGCTTCTTCTAGCCTTATGACATTGATTTCATGTCTGAGTGATATTCCTTTGTACATAAGGACCACAACTTCTTTATCCATTTTTCGCTTTCCTGGGATATTTAAGGTGTCATGAAGTGGAGGTTCTTGTCAACAGAGCAGCCCTAAACTTTGGGGTGCCTGTGTCTTGCTGATTTTTAGTTTTCCCAATTTATACGCCCATGAGTGGACGTGCCCTATGCTCCCTAAGCTGTGTTTTTTCGATGTTTCAGGACACACCGTACACTTCTCCAGAGTGGCTGTTGGCAATTTACATCCCGCCCATCAGCGTAGCAAGGCTGCCATTTCTCCATGGCCTGTCCTGCATTTCTGGTTTTGACACTTTTTGCAGCATGGCCCTTTTGACCGATGGGAAGCGAGACTACTTTGTAGCGCTGATTTGCCTTTCCAGGTTGCTTGGTTGGCCAAAAAGGGCGTATGCGTTTTTTCCTGAATATATTCAGGAAAAAACGCATACGCCCTTTTTGGCCAAGGGCATCATTGTCGACGATTTGCGACTTTTCATGTGCTTTAAAGGCGATTCGAATCTACCTCCTGATACCTGTTTCCTGCAATTCTGCCTTGCTTTCAAATCCTCTTCGTTGCCTTCCCTCAATATATTTGTGGACGAGAGTTATCATTTATAAGTCTGCGGGTTTGTGAATGGCAGTGTCCCTGGGCTCCATTTTTCAACTCGCTTTTTTGGGAGCTGGCCTTAAGAGTGCGGGATTGCCTCAGGCCCTATTCTGCTTCTGGGCAGCAGGCTGAGCCTGTGGTTAATTCTTCTTCCTGATGGGAAAATAGAGTGACCTGTGCCTGTCCCAACACCTAGATCTAGTCTCTCATTGGTTGCCCCTCTTCCCGTTCATCCTCAGGCAAATTGCAACCTGTAGGGAACAGGAGGTTAAAGGTGCTGATTCTCCAAGTAGGGAGATTGCTAGTAAAGTACCTGGAATGGCGAACCCGAGCACAAGGGGATGAGAAATGAGGTGCCTTTTAGAAACCTTTCAAAATCACACGGTGTACCATCTTCTGGGTTTCTCATGTATGTTTTCGATGTAGGAAGATGCCCTTGAACCTGGAGATTTGGGACCCATGGGATGCGTACCACGCAGTATTACTTTAAAGGTTGTGCGTTTGCTCACCCAACCTCTCAGCCCCAAGAGTGTCCACCGTTATGTCTCATCCAGCTGTGTGTCTAGATATGGTCAATCCAGGTTGCATCACAGCCCCTGACCGAATTTTGGAAGAATTTCTCTCTCTTTCACTGTCTTTGTTTTACGGGTTTTCAAAAGTAATTTATTTTTATAATGGGGTTTAGCTGCTTTTCACGGCTGTGTTTATGCGGCTTTACACCCATTTGACTCACTTCCAGACAGATATCAATACATAGGTTTTAAGATTCTTACTAGTCACATATATTCTTGTGCGGTGAATAGGGGGAGTTGAGTCCAGTTCACTGAGCAAGGAGTCGGTCTTTTCTATTACATATTGGGTGTATGGAACGGTATCTGAGCGAATTTGAAACCCTTGTTTTATGCATCACCCCACCTCACCTTTCCTGTTAAGCAGCCATAGTGTGTTTTCTAAAGGTGTGACTCTGTTCTGTTTTGTAATTCAGTTCAAGTGTAGCGGTTTTTACATTCCCTCTATAAGTGATAGCTTATGATAAGTGTCTTTTTCTGTGTGACTTATTTCACTTAGAATCGTCGTACCTAAATCCACTCATCTTGCTTCTTCTAGACTTATGACATTGATTTCATGTCTGAGTGATATTCCATTGTACATAAGGACCACAACTTCTTTATCCATTTTTCTCTTTCCTGGGATATTTAAGGTGTCATGAAGTGGAGGTTCTTGTCAACAGAGCAGCCCTAAACTTTGGGGTGCCTGTGTCTTGCTGATTTTTAGTTTTCCCAATTTATACGCCCATGAGTGGACGTGCCCTATGCTCCGTAAGCTGTGTGTTTTAGATGTTTCAGGACACACCGTACACTTCTCCAGAGTGGCTGTTGGCAATTAACATCCCGCCCATCAGCGTAGCAAGGCTGCCATTTCTCTATGGCCTGTCCTGCATTTCTCGTTTTGACACTTTTTGCAGCATGGCCCTTTTGACCGATGGGAAGCGAGACTTCTTTGTAGCGCTGATTTGCCTTTCCAGGTTGCTTGGTTGGCCAAAAAGGGCGTATGCGTTTTTTCCTGAATATATTCAGGAAAAAACGCATACGCCCTTTTTGGCCAAGGGCATCATTGTCGACGATTTGCGACTTTTCATGTGCTTTAAAGGCGATTCGAATCTACCTCCTGAAACCTGTTTCCTGCAATTCTGCCTTGCTTTCAAATCCTCTTCATTGCCTTCCCTCAATATATTTGTGGACGAGAGTTATCATTTATAACTCTGCGGGTTTGTGAATGGCAGTGTCCCTGGGCTCCATTTTTCAACTCGCTTTTTTGGGAGCTGGCCTTAAGAGCGCGGGATTGCCTCAGGCCCTATTCTGCTTCTGGGCGGCAGGCTGAGCCTGTGGTTAATTCTTCTTCCTGATGGGAAAATAGAGTGACCTGTGCCTGTCCCAACACCTAGATCTAGTCTCTCATTGGTTGCCCCTCTTCCCGTTCATCCTCAGGACAAATTGCAACCTGTAGGGAACAGGAGGTTAAAGGTGCTGATTCTCCAAGTAGGGAGATTGCTAGTAAAGTACCTGGAATGGCGAACCCGAGCACAAGGAGATGAGAAATGAGGTGCCTTTTAGAAACCTTTCAAAATCACACGGTGTACCATCTTCTGGGTTTCTCATGTATGTTTTCGATGTAGGAAGATGCCCTTGAACCTGGAGATTTGGGACCCATGGGATGCGTACCACGCAGTATTACTTTAAAGGTTGTGCGTTTGCTCACCCAACCTCACCCAACCTCTCAGCCCCAAGAGTGTCCACCGTTATGTCTCATCCAGCTGTGTGTCTAGATATGGTCAATCCAGGTTGCATCACAGCCCCTGACCGAATTTTGGAAGAATTTCTCTCTCTTTCACTGTCTTTGTTTAACGGGTTTTTAAAAGTAATTTATTTTTATAATGGGGTTTAGCTGCTTTTCACGGCTGTGTTTATGCGGCTTTACACCCATTTGACTCACTTCCAGACAGATATCAATACATAGGTTTTAAGATTCTTACTAGTCACATATATTCTTGTGCGGTGAATAGGGGGTGTTGAGTCCAGTTCACTGAGCAAGGAGTCGGTCTTTTCTATTACATATTGGGTGTATGGAACGGTATCTGAGCGAATTTGAAACCCTTGTTTTATGCATCACCCCACCTCACCTTTCCTGTTAAGCAGCCATAGTGTGTTTTCTAAAGGTGTGACTCTGTTCTGTTTTGTAATTCAGTTCAAGTGTAGCGGTTTTTACATTCCCTCTATAAGTGATAGCTTATGATAAGTGTCTTTTTCTGTGTGACTTATTTCACTTAGAATCGTCGTATCTAAATCCACTCATCTTGCTTCTTCTAGACTTATGACATTGATTTCATGTCTGAGTGATATTCCATTGTACATAAGGACCACAACTTCTTTATCCATTTTTCTCTTTCCTGGGATATTTAAGGTGTCATGAAGTGGAGGTTCTTGTCAACAGAGCAGCCCTAAACTTTGGGGTGCCTGTGTCTTGCTGATTTTTAGTTTTCCCAATTTATACGCCCATGAGTGGACGTGCCCTATGCTCCGTAAGCTGTGTGTTTTAGATGTTTCAGGACACACCGTACACTTCTCCAGAGTGGCTGTTGGCAATTAACATCCCGCCCATCAGCGTAGCAAGGCTGCCATTTCTCTATGGCCTGTCCTGCATTTCTGGTTTTGACACTTTTTGCAGCATGGCCCTTTTGACCGATGGGAAGCGAGACTTCTTTGTAGCGCTGATTTGCCTTTCCAGGTTGCTTGGTTGGCCAAAAAGGGCGTATGCGTTTTTTCCTGAATATATTCAGGAAAAAACGCATACGCCCTTTTTGGCCAAGGGCATCATTGTCGACGATTTGCGACTTTTCATGTGCTTTAAAGGCGATTCGAATCTACCTCCTGAAACCTGTTTCCTGCAATTCTGCCTTGCTTTCAAATCCTCTTCGTTGCCTTCCCTCAATATATTTGTGGACGAGAGTTATCATTTATAACTCTGCGGGTTTGTGAATGGCAGTGCCCCTGGGCTCCATTTTTTAACTCGCTTTTTTGGGAGCTGGCCTTAAGAGCGCGGGATTGCCTCAGGCCCTATTCTGCTTCTGGGCGGCAGGCTGAGCCTGTGGTTAATTCTTCTTCCTGATGGGAAAATAGAGTGACCTGTGCCTGTCCCAACACCTAGATCTAGTCTCTCATTGGTTGCCCCTCTTCCCGTTCATCCTCAGGACAAATTGCAACCTGTAGGGAACAGGAGGTTAAAGGTGCTGATTCTCCAAGTAGGGAGATTGCTAGTAAAGTACCTGGAATGGCGAACCCGAGCACAAGGAGATGAGAAATGAGGTGCCTTTTAGAAACCTTTCAAAATCACACGGTGTACCATCTTCTGGGTTTCTCATGTATGTTTTCGATGTAGGAAGATGCCCTTGAACCTGGAGATTTGGGACCCATGGGATGCGTACCACGCAGTATTACTTTAAAGGTTGTGCGTTTGCTCACCCAACCTCTCAGCCCCAAGTGTGTCCACCGTTATGTCTCATCCAGCTGTGTGTCTAGATATGGTCAATCCAGGTTGCATCACAGCCCCTGACCGAATTTTGGAAGAATTTCTCTCTCTTTCACTGTCTTTGTTTTACGGGTTTTTAAAAGTAATTTATTTTTATAATGGGGTTTAGCTGCTTTTCACGGCTGTGTTTATGCGGCTTTACACCCATTTGACTCACTTCCAGACAGATATCAATACATAGGTTTTAAGATTCTTACTAGTCACATATATTCTTGTTCGGTGAATAGGGGGTGTTGAGTCCAGTTCCCTGAGCAAGGAGTCGGTCTTTTCTATTACATATTGGGTGTATGGAACGGTATCTGAGCGAATTTGAAACCCTTGTTTTATGCATCACCCCACCTCACCTTTCCTGTTAAGCAGCCATAGTGTGTTTTCTAAAGGTGTGACTCTGTTCTGTTTTGTAATTCAGTTCAAGTGTAGCGGTTTTTACATTCCCTCTATAAGTGATAGCTTATGATAAGTGTCTTTTTCTGTGTGACTTATTTCACTTAGAATCGTCGTACCTAAATCCACTCATCTTGCTTCTTCTAGACTTATGACATTGATTTCATGTCTGAGTGATATTCCATTGTACATAAGGACCACAACTTCTTTATCCATTTTTCTCTTTCCTGGGATATTTAAGGTGTCATGAAGTGGAGGTTCTTGTCAACAGAGCAACCCTAAACTTTGGGGTGCCTGTGTCTTGCTGATTTTTAGTTTTCCCAATTTATACGCCCATGAGTGGACGTGCCCTATGCTCCGTAAGCTGTGTGTTTTAGATGTTTCAGGACACACCGTACACTTCTCCAGAGTGGCTGTTGGCAATTAACATCCCGCCCTTCAGCGTAGCAAGGCTGCCATTTCTCTATGGCCTGTCCTGCATTTCTGGTTTTGACACTTTTTGCAGCATGGCCCTTTTGACCGATGGGAAGCGAGACTTCTTTCTAGCGCTGATTTGCCTTTCCAGGTTGCTTGGTTGGCCAAAAAGGGCGTATGCGTTTTTTCCTGAATATATTCAGGAAAAAACGCATACGCCCTTTTTGGCCAAGGGCATCATTGTCGACGATTTGCGACTTTTCATGTGCTTTAAAGGCGATTCGAATCTACCTCCTGAAACCTGTTTCCTGCAATTCTGCCTTGCTTTCAAATCCTCTTCGTTGCCTTCCCTCAATATATTTGTGGACGAGAGTTATCATTTATAACTCTGCGGGTTTGTGAATGGCAGTGTCCCTGGGCTCCATTTTTCAACTCGCTTTTTTGGGAGCTGGCCTTAAGAGCGCGGGATTGCCTCAGGCCCTATTCTGCTTCTGGGAGGCAGGCTGAGCCTGTGGTTAATTCTTCTTCCTGATGGGAAAATAGAGTGACCTGTGCCTGTCCCAACACCTAGATCTAGTCTCTCATTGGTTGCCCCTCTTCCCGTTCATCCTCAGGACAAATTGCAACCTGTAGGGAACAGGAGGTTAAAGGTGCTGATTCTCCAAGTAGGGAGATTGCTAGTAAAGTACCTGGAATGGCGAACCCGAGCACAAGGAGATGAGAAATGAGGTGCCTTTTAGAAACCTTTCAAAATCACACGGTGTACCATCTTCTGGGTTTCTCATGTATGTTTTCGATGTAGGAAGATGCCCTTGAACCTGGAGATTTGGGACCCATGGGATGCGTACCACGCAGTATTACTTTAAAGGTTGTGCGTTTGCTCACCCAACCTCACCCAACCTCTCAGCCCCAAGAGTGTCCACCGTTATGTCTCATCCAGCTGTGTGTCTAGATATGGTCAATCCAGGTTGCATCACAGCCCCTGACCGAATTTTGGAAGAATTTCTCTCTCTTTCACTGTCTTTGTTTAACGGGTTTTTAAAAGTAATTTATTTTTATAATGGGGTTTAGCTGCTTTTCACGGCTGTGATTATGCGGCTTTACACCCATTTGACTCACTTCCAGACAGATATCAATACATAGGTTTTAAGATTCTTACTAGTCACATATATTCTTGTGCGGTGAATAGGGGGTGTTGAGTCCAGTTCACTGAGCAAGGAGTCGGTCTTTTCTATTACATACTGGGTGTATGGAACGGTATCTGAGCGAATTTGAAACCCTTGTTCTATGCATCACCCCACCTCACCTTTCCTGTTAAGCAGCCATAGTGTGTTTTCTAAAGGTGTGACTCTGTTCTGTTTTGTAATTCAGTTCAAGTGTAGCGGTTTTTACATTCCCTCTATAAGTGATAGCTTATGATAAGTGTCTTTTTCTGTGTGACTTATTTCACTTAGAATCGTCGTACCTAAATCCACTCATCTTGCTTCTTCTAGACTTATGACATTGATTTCATGTCTGAGTGATATTCCATTGTACATAAGGACCACAACTTCTTTATCCATTTTTCTCTTTCCTGGGATATTTAAGGTGTCATGAAGTGGAGGTTCTTGTCAACAGAGCAGCCCTAAACTTTGGGGTGCCTGTGTCTTGCTGATTTTTAGTTTTCCCAATTTATACGCCCATGAGTGGACGTGCCCTATGCTCCGTAAGCTGTGTGTTTTAGATGTTTCAGGACACACCGTACACTTCTCCAGAGTGGCTGTTGGCAATTAACATCCCGCCCATCAGCGTAGCAAGGCTGCCATTTCTCTATGGCCTGTCCTGCATTTCTGGTTTTGACACTTTTTGCAGCATGGCCCTTTTGACCGATGGGAAGCGAGACTTCTTTGTAGCGCTGATTTGCCTTTCCAGGTTGCTTGGTTGGCCAAAAAGGGCGTATGCGTTTTTTCCTGAATATATTCAGGAAAAAACGCATACGCCCTTTTTGGCCAAGGGCATCATTGTCGACGATTTGCGACTTTTCATGTGCTTTAAAGGCGATTCGAATCTACCTCCTGAAACCTGTTTCCTGCAATTCTGCCTTGCTTTCAAATCCTCTTCGTTGCCTTCCCTCAATATATTTGTGGACGAGAGTTATCATTTATAACTCTGCGGGTTTGTGAATGGCAGTGCCCCTGGGCTCCATTTTTCAACTCGCTTTTTTGGGAGCTGGCCTTAAGAGCGCGGGATTGCCTCAGGCCCTATTCTGCTTCTGGGCGGCAGGCTGAGCCTGTGGTTAATTCTTCTTCCTGATGGGAAAATAGAGTGACCTGTGCCTGTCCCAACACCTAGATCTAGTCTCTCATTGGTTGCCCCTCTTCCCGTTCATCCTCAGGACAAATTGCAACCTGTAGGGAACAGGAGGTTAAAGGTGCTGATTCTCCAAGTAGGGAGATTGCTAGTAAAGTGCCTGGAATGGCGAACCCGAGCACAAGGAGATGAGAAATGAGGTGCCTTTTAGAAACCTTTCAAAATCACACGGTGTACCATCTTCTGGGTTTCTCATGTATGTTTTCGATGTAGGAAGATGCCCTTGAACCTGGAGATTTGGGACCCATGGGATGCGTACCACGCAGTATTACTTTAAAGGTTGTGCGTTTGCTCACCCAACCTCTCAGCCCCAAGTGTGTCCACCGTTATGTCTCATCCAGCTGTGTGTCTAGATATGGTCAATCCAGGTTGCATCACAGCCCCTGACCGAATTTTGGAAGAATTTCTCTCTCTTTCACTGTCTTTGTTTTACGGGTTTTTAAAAGTAATTTATTTTTATAATGGGGTTTAGCTGCTTTTCACGGCTGTGTTTATGCGGCTTTACACCCATTTGACTCACTTCCAGACAGATATCAATACATAGGTTTTAAGATTCTTACTAGTGACATATATTCTTGTGCGGTGAATAGGGGGTGTTGAGTCCAGTTCACTGAGCAAGGAGTCGGTCTTTTCTATTACATATTGGGTGTATGGAACGGTATCTGAGCGAATTTGAAACCCTTGTTTTATGCATCACCCCACCTCACCTTTCCTGTTAAGCAGCCATAGTGTGTTTTCTAAAGGTGTGACTCTGTTCTGTTTTGTAATTCAGTTCAAGTGTAGCGGTTTTTACATTCCCTCTATAAGTGATAGCTTATGATAAGTGTCTTTTTCTGTGTGACTTATTTCACTTAGAATCGTCGTACCTAAATCCACTCATCTTGCTTCTTCTAGACTTATGACATTGATTTCATGTCTGAGTGATATTCCATTGTACATAAGGACCACAACTTCTTTATCCATTTTTCTCTTTCCTGGGATATTTAAGGTGTCATGAAGTGGAGGTTCTTGTCAACAGAGCAGCCCTAAACTTTGGGGTGCCTGTGTCTTGCTGATTTTTAGTTTTCCCAATTTATACGCCCATGAGTGGACGTGCCCTATGCTCCGTAAGCTGTGTGTTTTAGATGTTTCAGGACACACCGTACACTTCTCCAGAGTGGCTGTTGGCAATTAACATCCCGCCCATCAGCGTAGCAAGGCTGCCATTTCTCTATGGCCTGTCCTGCATTTCTGGTTTTGACACTTTTTGCAGCATGGCCCTTTTGACCGATGGGAAGCGAGACTTCTTTGTAGCGCTGATTTGCCTTTCCAGGTTGCTTGGTTGGCCAAAAAGGGCGTATGCGTTTTTTCCTGAATATATTCAGGAAAAAACGCATACGCCCTTTTTGGCCAAGGGCATCATTGTCGACGATTTGCGACTTTTCATGTGCTTTAAAGGCGATTCGAATCTACCTCCTGAAACCTGTTTCCTGCAATTCTGCCTTGCTTTCAAATCCTCTTCGTTGCCTTCCCTCAATATATTTGTGGACGAGAGTTATCATTTATAACTCTGTGGGTTTGTGAATGGCAGTGTCCCTGGGCTCCATTTTTCAACTCGCTTTTTTGGGAGCTGGCCTTAAGAGCGCGGGATTGCCTCAGGCCCTATTCTGCTTCTGGGCGGCAGGCTGAGCCTGTGGTTAATTCTTCTTCCTGATGGGAAAATAGAGTGACCTGTGCCTGTCCCAACACCTAGATCTAGTCTCTCATTGGTTGCCCCTCTTCCCGTTCATCCTCAGGACAAATTGCAACCTGTAGGGAACAGGAGGTTAAAGGTGCTGATTCTCCAAGTAGGGAGATTGCTAGTAAAGTACCTGGAATGGCGAACCCGAGCACAAGGAGATGAGAAATGAGGTGCCTTTTAGAAACCTTTCAAAATCACACGGTGTACCATCTTCTGGGTTTCTCATGTATGTTTTCGATGTAGGAAGATGCCCTTGAACCTGGAGATTTGGGACCCATGGGATGCGTAACACGCAGTATTACTTTAAAGGTTGTGCGTTTGCTCACCCAACCTCACCCAACCTCTCAGCCCCAAGAGTGTCCACCGTTATGTCTCATCCAGCTGTGTGTCTAGATATGGTCAATCCAGGTTGCATCACAGCGCCTGACCGAATTTTGGAAGAATTTCTCTCTCTTTCACTGTCTTTGTTTAACGGGTTTTTAAAAGTAATTTATTTTTATAATGGGGTTTAGCTGCTTTTCACGGCTGTGTTTATGCGGCTTTACACCCATTTGACTCACTTCCAGACAGATATCAATACATAGGTTTTAATATTCTTACTAGTCACATATATTCTTGTGCGGTGAATAGGGGGTGTTGAGTCCAGTTCACTGAGCAAGGAGTCGGTCTTTTCTATTACATATTGGGTGTATGGAACGGTATCTGAGCGAATTTGAAACCCTTGTTTTATGCATCACCCCACCTCACCTTTCCTGTTAAGCAGCCATAGTGTGTTTTCTAAAGGTGTGACTCTGTTCTGTTTTGTAATTCAGTTCAAGTGTAGCGGTTTTTACATTCCCTCTATAAGTGATAGCTTATGATAAGTGTCTTTTTCTGTGTGACTTATTTCACTTAGAATCGTCGTACCTAAATCCACTCATCTTGCTTCTTCTAGACTTATGACATTGATTTCATGTCTGAGTGATATTCCATTGTACATAAGGACCACAACTTCTTTATCCATTTTTCTCTTTCCTGGGATATTTAAGGTGTCATGAAGTGGAGGTTCTTGTCAACAGAGCAGCCCTAAACTTTGGGGTGCCTGTGTCTTGCTGATTTTTAGTTTTCCCAATTTATACGCCCATGAGTGGACGTGCCCTATGCTCCGTAAGCTGTGTGTTTTAGATGTTTCAGGACACACCGTACACTTCTCCAGAGTGGCTGTTGGCAATTAACATCCCGCCCATCAGCGTAGCAAGGCTGCCATTTCTCTATGGCCTGTCCTGCATTTCTGGTTTTGACACTTTTTGCAGCATGGCCCTTTTGACCGATGGGAAGCGAGACTTCTTTGTAGCGCTGATTTGCCTTTCCAGGTTGCTTGGTTGGCCAAAAAGGGCGTATGCGTTTTTTCCTGAATATATTCAGGAAAAAACGCATACGCCCTTTTTGGCCAAGGGCATCATTGTCGACGATTTGCGACTTTTCATGTGCTTTAAAGGCGATTCGAATCTACCTCCTGAAACCTGTTTCCTGCAATTCTGCCTTGCTTTCAAATCCTCTTCGTTGCCTTCCCTCAATATATTTGTGGACGAGAGTTATCATTTATAACTCTGTGGGTTTGTGAATGGCAGTGTCCCTGGGCTCCATTTTTCAACTCGCTTTTTTGGGAGCTGGCCTTAAGAGCGCGGGATTGCCTCAGGCCCTATTCTGCTTCTGGGCGGCAGGCTGAGCCTGTGGTTAATTCTTCTTCCTGATGGGAAAATAGAGTGACCTGTGCCTGTCCCAACACCTAGATCTAGTCTCTCATTGGTTGCCCCTCTTCCCGTTCATCCTCAGGACAAATTGCAACCTGTAGGGAACAGGAGGTTAAAGGTGCTGATTCTCCAAGTAGGGAGATTGCTAGTAAAGTACCTGGAATGGCGAACCCGAGCACAAGGAGATGAGAAATGAGGTGCCTTTTAGAAACCTTTCAAAATCACACGGTGTACCATCTTCTGGGTTTCTCATGTATGTTTTCGATGTAGGAAGATGCCCTTGAACCTGGAGATTTGGGACCCATGGGATGCGTAACACGCAGTATTACTTTAAAGGTTGTGCGTTTGCTCACCCAACCTCACCCAACCTCTCAGCCCCAAGAGTGTCCACCGTTATGTCTCATCCAGCTGTGTGTCTAGATATGGTCAATCCAGGTTGCATCACAGCCCCTGACCGAATTTTGGAAGAATTTCTCTCTCTTTCACTGTCTTTGTTTAACGGGTTTTTAAAAGTAATTTATTTTTATAATGGGGTTTAGCTGCTTTTCACGGCTGTGTTTATGCGGCTTTACACCCATTTGACTCACTTCCAGACAGATATCAATACATAGGTTTTAATATTCTTACTAGTCACATATATTCTTGTGCGGTGAATAGGGGGTGTTGAGTCCAGTTCACTGAGCAAGGAGTCGGTCTTTTCTATTACATATTGGGTGTATGGAACGGTATCTGAGCGAATTTGAAACCCTTGTTTTATGCATCACCCCACCTCACCTTTCCTGTTAAGCAGCCATAGTGTGTTTTCTAAAGGTGTGACTCTGTTCTGTTTTGTAATTCAGTTCAAGTGTAGCGGTTTTTACATTCCCTCTATAAGTGATAGCTTATGATAAGTGTCTTTTTCTGTGTGACTTATTTCACTTAGAATCGTCGTACCTAAATCCACTCATCTTGCTTCTTCTAGACTTATGACATTGATTTCATGTCTGAGTGATATTCCATTGTACATAAGGACCACAACTTCTTTATCCATTTTTCTCTTTCCTGGGATATTTAAGGTGTCATGAAGTGGAGGTTCTTGTCAACAGAGCAGCCCTAAACTTTGGGGTGCCTGTGTCTTGCTGATTTTTAGTTTTCCCAATTTATACGCCCATGAGTGGACGTGCCCTATGCTCCGTAAGCTGTGTGTTTTAGATGTTTCAGGACACACCGTACACTTCTCCAGAGTGGCTGTTGGCAATTAACATCCCGCCCATCAGCGTAGCAAGGCTGCCATTTCTCTATGGCCTGTCCTGCATTTCTGGTTTTGACACTTTTTGCAGCATGGCCCTTTTGACCGATGGGAAGCGAGACTTCTTTGTAGCGCTGATTTGCCTTTCCAGGTTGCTTGGTTGGCCAAAAAGGGCGTATGCGTTTTTTCCTGAATATATTCAGGAAAAAACGCATACGCCCTTTTTGGCCAAGGGCATCATTGTCGACGATTTGCGACTTTTCATGTGCTTTAAAGGCGATTCGAATCTACCTCCTGAAACCTGTTTCCTGCAATTCTGCCTTGCTTTCAAATCCTCTTCGTTGCCTTCCCTCAATATATTTGTGGACGAGAGTTATCATTTATAACTCTGCGGGTTTGTGAATGGCAGTGTCCCTGGGCTCCATTTTTCAACTCGCTTTTTTGGGAGCTGGCCTTAAGAGCGCGGGATTGCCTCAGGCCCTATTCTGCTTCTGGGTGGCAGGCTGAGCCTGTGGTTAATTCTTCTTCCTGATGGGAAAATAGAGTGACCTGTGCCTGTCCCAACACCTAGATCTAGTCTCTCATTGGTTGCCCCTCTTCCCGTTCATCCTCAGGACAAATTGCAACCTGTAGGGAACAGGAGGTTAAAGGTGCTGATTCTCCAAGTAGGGAGATTGCTAGTAAAGTACCTGGAATGGCGAACCCGAGCACAAGGAGATGAGAAATGAGGTGCCTTTTAGAAACCTTTCAAAATCACACGGTGTACCATCTTCTGGGTTTCTCATGTATGTTTTCGATGTAGGAAGATGCCCTTGAACCTGGAGATTTGGGACCCATGGGAGGTGTACCACGCAGTATTACTTTAAAGGTTGTGCGTTTGCTCACCCAACCTCACCCAAACTCTCAGCCCCAAGAGTGTCCACCCTTATGTCTCATCCAGCTGTGTGTCTAGATATGGTCAATCCAGGTTGCATCACAGCACCTGACCGAATTTTGGAAGAATTTCTCTCTCTTTCACTGTCTTTGTTTTACGGGTTTTTAAAAGTAATTTATTTTTATAATGGGGTTTAGCTGCTTTTCACGGCTGTGTTTATGAGGCTTTACACCCACTTGACTCACTTCCAGAGAGATATCAATACATAGGTTTTAAGATTCTTACTGGTCACATATATTCTTGTGCGGTGAATAGGGGGTGTTGAGTCCAGTTCACTGAGCAAGGAGTCGGTCTTTTCTATTACATATTGGGTGTATGGAACGGTATCTGAGCGAATTTGAAACCCTTGTTTTATGCATCACCCCACCTCACCTTTCCCGTTAAGCAGCCATAGTGTGTTTTCTAAAGGTGTGACTCTGTTCTGTTTTGTAATTCAGTTCAAGTGTAGCGGTTTTTACATTCCCTCTATAAGTGATAGCTTATGATAAGTGTCTTTTTCTGTGTGACTTATTTCACTTAGAATCGTCGTACCTAAATCCACTCATCTTGCTTCTTCTAGCCTTATGACATTGATTTCATGTCTGAGTGATATTCCATTGTACATAATGATCACAACTTCTTTATCCATTTTTCTCTTTCCTGGGATATTTAAGGTGTCATGAAGTGGAGGTTCTTGTCAACAGAGCAGCCCTAAAATTGGGGTGCCTGTGTCTTGCTGATTTTTAGTTTTCCCAATTTATACGCCCATGAGTGGACGTGCCCTATGCTCCCTAAGCTGTGTGTTTTAGATATTTCAGGACACACCGTACACTTCTCCAGAGTGGCTGTTGGCAATTTACATCCCGCCCATCAGCGTAGCAAGGCTGCCATTTCTCTATGGCCTGTCCTGCATTTCTGGTTTTGACACTTTTTGCAGCATGGCCCTTTTGACCGATGGGAAGCGAGACTTCTTTGTAGTGCTGATTTGCCTTTCCAGGTTGCTTGGTTGGCCAAAAAGGGCGTATGCGTTTTTTCCTGAATATATTCAGGAAAAAACGCATACGCCCTTTTTGGCCAAGGGCATCATTGTCGAAGATTTGCGACTTTTCATGTGCTTTAAAGGCGATTCGAATCTACCTCCTGAAACCTGTTTCCTGCAATTCTGCCTTGCTTTCAAATCCTCTTCGTTGCCTTCCCTCAATATATTTGTGGACGAGAGTTATCATTTATAACTCTGCGGGTTTGTGAATGGCAGTGTACCTGGGCTCCATTTTTCAACTCGCTTTTTTGGGAGCTGGCTGCAAGGGCGCTGGATTGCCTCAGGCCCTATTCTGCTTCTGGGCGGCAGGCTGAGCCTGTGGTTAATTCTTCTTCCTGATGGGAAAATAGAGTGACCTGTGCCTGTCCCAACACCTAGATCTAGTCTCTCATTGGTTGCCCCTCTTCCCGTTCATCCTCAGGACAAATTGCAACCTGTAGGGATCAGGAGGTTAAAGGTGCTGATTCTCCAAGTAGGGAGATTGCTAGTAAAGTACCTGGAATGGCGAACCCGAGCACAAGGAGATGAGAAATGAGGTGCGTTTTAGAAACCTTTCAAAATCACACGGTGTACCATCTTCTGGGTTTCTCATGCATGTTTTCGATGTAGGAAGATGCCCTTGAACCTGGAGATTTGGGACCCATGGGATGGGTACCAGGCAGTATTACTTTAAAGGTTCTGCGTTTGCTCACCGAACCTCACCCAACCTTTCAGCCCCAAGAGTGTCCAACGTTATGTCTCATCCAGCTGTGGGTCTAGATATGGTCAATCCAGGTTGCATCACAGCCCCTGAAAGAATTTTGTAAGAATTTCTCTCTCTTTCACTCTCTTTGTTTTACGGGTTTTTAAAAGTAATTTATTTTTATAATGGGGTTTAGCTGGTTTTCACGGCTGTGTTTATGCGGCTTTACACCCACTGGACTCACTTCCAGACAGATATCAATACATAGGTTTTAAGATTCTTACTAGTAACATATATTCTTCTGCGGTGAATAGGGGGTGTTGAGTCCAGTTCACTGAGCAAGGAGTAGGTATTGTCTATTACATATTGGGTGTATGGAACGGTATCTGAGCGGATTTGAAACCTTGTTTTATGCATCACCCCACCTCACCTTTCCCGTTAAGCAGCCATAGTGTGTTTTCTAAGCGTGAGACTCTGTTCTGTTTTGTAATTCTGTGCAAGTGTAGCGGTTTTTACATTCCCTCTATAAGTGATAGCTTATGATAAGTGTCTTTTTCTGTGTGACTTATTTCACTTAGAATCGTCGTACCTAAATCCACTCATCTTGCTTCTACTAGCCTTATGACATTGATTTCATGTCTGAGTGATATTCCATTCTACATAAGGACCACAACTTCTTTATCCATTTTTCTCTTTCCTGGGATATTTAAGGTGTCATGAAGTGGAGGTTCTTGTCAACAGAGTAGCCCTAAACTTTGGGGTGCCTGTGTCTTGCTTATTTTTAATTTTCCCAATTTATACGCCCATGAGTGGACGTGCCCTATGCTCCCTAAGCTGTGCTTTTTCGATGTTTCAGGACAAACCGTACACTTCTCCAGAGTGGCTGTTGGCAATTAACATCCCGCCCATCAGCGTAGCAAGGCTGCCATTTCTCCATGGCCTGTCCTGCA
Source organism: Eschrichtius robustus (assembly GCF_028021215.1). Lineage (NCBI taxonomy): Eukaryota > Metazoa > Chordata > Mammalia > Artiodactyla > Eschrichtiidae > Eschrichtius > Eschrichtius robustus. Next base: position 442,385 of record NW_027175427.1, read on the forward strand.
TTTCTGGTTTTGACACTTTTTGCAGCATGGAGCTTTTGACCGATGGGAAGCGAGACTTCTTTGTAGCGCTGATTTGCCTTTCCAGGTTGCTTGGTTGGCCAAAAAGGGCGTATGCGTTTTTTCCTGAATATATTCAGGAAAAAACGCATACGCCCTTTTTGGCCAAGGGCATCATTGTCGAAGTTTTGCCACATTTCATGTGCTTTAAAGGCGATTCGAATCTACCTCCTGAAACCTGTTTCCTGCAATTCTGCCTTGCTTTCAAACCCTCTTCGTTGCCTTCCCTCAATATATTTGTGAACGAGAGTTTTCATTTATAACTCTGCGGGTTTGTGAATGGCAGTGTCCCTGGGCTCCATTTTTCAACTCGCTTTTTTGGGAGCTGGCCACAAGAGCGCGGGATTGCCTCAGGCCCTATTCTGCTTCCGGGCGGAAGGCTGAGCCTGTGGTTAATTCTTCTTCCTGATGGGAAAATAGAGTGACCTGTGCCTGTCCCAACACCTAGATCTAGTCTCTCATTGGTTGCCCCGCTTCCCGTTCATCCTCAGGACAAATTGCAACCTGTAGGGAACAGGAGGTTAAAGGTGCTGATTCTCCAAGTAGGGAGATTGCTAATAAAGTAGCTGGAATTGCGAACCCGAGCACAAGGAGATGAGAAATGAGGTGCGTTTTAGAAACCTTTCAAAATCACATGGTGTACCTTCTTCTGGGTTTCTCATGCATGTTTTCGATGTAGGAATATGCCCTTGAACCTGGAGATTTGGGACCCATGGGATGGGTACCACGCAGTATTACTTTAAAGGGTATGCGATTGCTCACCCAACCTCTCAACCCCAAGAGTGTCCACCCTTATGTTATCATCCAGCTGTGTGTCTAGATATGGTCAATCCAGGTTGCATCACATCCTCTGAACGATTTTTGTAAGAATTTCTCTATTTCACTGTCTTTATTTTAAGGGTTTTTAAAAGTAATTTATTTTTATAATGGGGTTTATCTGCTTTTCACGCCTGTGTTTATGCGGCTTTACACCCACTTGACTCACTTCCAGACAGATATCAATACATAGGTTTTAAGATGATTACTACTAACATATATTCTTGTGCGGTGAATAGGGGGTGTTGAGTCCAGTTCACTGAGCAAGGAGTCGGTCTTTTCTATTACATATTGGGTGTATGGAACGGTATCTGAGCCAATTTGAAACCCTTGTTTTATGCATCACCCCACCTCACCTTTCCCGTTAAGCAGCCATAGTGTGTTTTCTAAATGTGTGACTCTGTTCTGTTTTGTAATTCAGTTCAAGTGTAGCGGTTTTTACATTACCTCTATAAGTGATAGCTTATGACAATTGTCTTTTTCTGTGTGACTTATTTCACTTAGAATCGTCGTACCTAAATCCACTCATCTTGCTTCTACTAGCCTTATGACATTGATTTCATGTCTGAGTGATATTCCATTGTACATAAGGACCACAACTTCTTTATCCATTTTTCTCTTTCCTGGGATATTTAAGGTGTCATGAAGTGGAGGTTCTTGTCAACAGAGCAGCCCTAAACTTTGGGGTGCCTGTGTCTTGCTGATTTTTAGTTTTCCCAATTTATACGCCCATGAGTGGACGTGCCCTATGCTCCCTATGCTGTGTTTTTTCGATGTTTCAGGACACACCGTACACTTCTCCAGAGTGGCTGTTGGCAATTTACATCCCGCCCATCAGCGTAGCAAGGCTGCCATTTCTCCATGGCCTGTCCTGCATTTCTGGTTTTGACACTTTTTGCAGCATGGCCCTTTTCACCGATGGGAAGCGAGACTTCCTTGTAGCGCTGATTTGCCTTTCCAGGTTGCTTGGTTGGCCAAAAAGGGCGTATGCGTTTTTTCCTGAATATATTCAGGAAAAAACGCATACGCCCTTTTTGGGCAAGGGCATCATTGTCGACGTTTTGCCACTTTTCATGTGCTTTAAAGGCGATTCGAATCTACCTCCTGAAACCTGTTTCCTGCAATTCTGCCTTGCTTTCAAATCCTCTTCGTTGCCTTCCCTCAATATATTTGTGGACTGGAGTAATCATTTATAACTCAGCAGGTTTGTGAATGGCAGTGCCCCTGAGCTCCATTTTTCAACTGTCTTTTTTGGGAGCTGGCCGCAAAAGCACGGGATTGCCTCAGGCCCTATCCTGGTTCCCTGCGGCAGGCTGAGCCTGTGGTTAATTCTTCTTCCTGATGGGAAAATAGAGTGACCTGTGCCTGTCCCAACACCTAGATCTAGTCTCTCATTGGTTGCCCCTCTTCCGTTCATCCTCAGGACAAATTGCAACCTGTAGGGAATAGGAGGTTAAAGGTGCTGATTCTCCAAGTAGGGAGATTGCTAGTAAAGTAGCTGGAATGGCGAACCCGAGCACAAGGAGATGAGAAATGAGGTGCGTTTTAGAAACCTTTCAAAATCACAGGGTGTTTCTGGGTTTCTCATGCATGTTTTCGATGTAGCAATATGCCCTTGAACCTGGAGATTTGGGACCCATGGGATGCGTACCACGCAGTATTACTTTAAAGTGTCTGTGTTTGCTCACCCAACCTCACCCAACCTCTCAGCCCCAAGTGTGTCTACCCTTATGTCTCATCCAGTTGTGGGTCTAGATATGGTCAATCCAGGTTGCATCACAGCCCCTGAACGAATTTTGTAAGAATTTCTCTCTCTTTCACTGTCTTTGTTTTACGGGTTTTTAAAAGTAATTTATTTTTATAATGGGGTTTAGCTGCTTTTCACGGCTGTGTTTATGCGGCTTTACACCCACTTGACTCACTTCCAGACAGATATCAATACATAGGTTTTAAGATTCTTACTAGTCACATATATTCTTGTGCGGTGAAGAGGGGGTGTTGAGTCCAGTTCACTGAGCAAGGAGTCGGTCTTTTCTATTACATATTGGGTGTATGGAACGGTATCTGAGCCAATTTGAAACCCTTGTTTTATGCATCACCCCACCTCACCTTTCCCGTTAAGCAGCCATAGTGTGTTTTCTAAACGTGTGACTCTGTTCTGTTTTGTAATTCAGTTCAAGTGTAGCGGTTTTTACATTCCCTCTATAAGTGATAGCTTATGATAAGTGTCTTTTTCTGTGTGACTAATTTCACTTAGAATCGTCGTACCTAAGTCCACTCATCTTGCTTCTTCTAGCCTTATGACATTGATTTCATGTCTGAGTGATATTCCATTGTACATAAGGACCACAACTTCTTTATCCATTTTTCTCTTTCCTGGGATATTTAAGGTGTCATGAAGTGGAGGTTCTTGTCAACAGAGCAGCCCTAAACTTTGGGGTGCCTGTGTCTTGCTGATTTTTAGTTTTCCCAATTTATACGCCCATGAGTGGACGTGCCCTATGCTCCCTAAGCTGTGTGTTTTAGATGTTTCAGGACACACCGTACACTTCTCCAGAGTGGCTGTTGGCTATTTACATCCCGCCCATCAGCGTAGCAAGGCTGCCATTTCTCCATGGCCTGTCCTGCATTTCTGGTTTTGACACTTTTTGCAACATGGCCCTTTTGACCGATGGGAAGCGAGACTAATTTGTAGCGCTGATCTGCCTTTCCAGGTTGCTTGGTTGGCCAAAAAGGGCGTATGCGTTTTTTCCTGAATATATTCAGGAAAAAACGCATACGCCCTTTTTGGCCAAGGGCATCATTGTCGACGTTTTGCGACTTTTCATGTGCTTTAAAGGCGATTCGAATCTACCTCCTGAAACCTGTTTCCTGCAATTCTGCCTTGCTTTCAAATCCTCTTCGTTGCCTTCCCTCAATATATTTGTGCACGTGAGTTATCATTTATAACTCTGCGGGTTTGTGAATGGCAGTGTCCCTGGGCTCCATTTTTCAACTCCCTTTTTTTGGAGCTGGCCATAAGAGCGCGGGATTGCCTCAGGCCCTATTCTGCTTCTGGGCGGCAGGCTGAGCCTATGGTTAATTCTTCTTCCTGATGGGAAAATAGAGTGACCTGTGCCTGTCCCAACACCTAGATCTAGTCTCTCATTGGTTGCCCCTCTTCCCGTTCATCCTCAGGACAAATTGCAACCTGTAGGGAACAGGAGGTTAAAGGTGCTGATTCTCCAATTAGGGAGATTGCTAGTAAAGTAGCTGGAAGTGTGAACCCGTGCACAAGGAGATGAGAAATGAGGTGCGTTTTAGAAACCTTTCAAAATCACATGGTGTACCTTCTTCTGGGTTTCTCATGCATGTTTTCGATGTAGGAAGATGCCCTTGAACCTGGAGATTTGGGACCCATGGGATGGGTACCACGCAGTACTACTTTAAAGGTTGTGCGTTTGCTCACCCAAACTCACCCAACCTCTCAGCCCCAAGAGTGTCCACCCTTATGTCTCATCCAGCTGTGGGTCTAGATATGGTCAATCCAGGTTGCATCACAGCCCCTGAACGAATTATGTAAGAATTTCTCTCTTTCACTGTCTTTGTTTTACGGGTTTTTAAAAGTAATTTATTTTTATAATGGGGTTTAGCTGCTTTTCACGGCTGTGTTTATGCGGCTTTACACCCACTGGACTCACTTCCAGACAGATATCAATACATAGGTTTTAAGATTCTTACTAGTCACATATATTCTTCTGCGGTGAATAGGGGGTGTTGAGTCCAGTTCACTGAGCAAGGAGTAGGTCTTGTCTATTACATATTGGGTGTATGGAACGGTATCTGAGCGAATTTGAAAACCTTGTTTTATGCATCACCCCACCTCACCTTTCCCGTTAAGCAGCCATAGTGTGTTTTCTAAACGTGAGACTCTGTTCTGTTTTGTAATTCAGTTCAAGTGTAGCGGTTTTTACATTCCCTCTATAAGTGATAGCTTATGATAAGTGTCTTTTTCTGTGTGACTTATTTCACTTAGAATCGTCGTACCTAAATCCACTCATCTTGCTTCTACTAGCCTTATGACATTGATTTCATGTCTGAGTGATATTCCATTGTACATAAGGACCACAACTTCTTTATCCATTTTTCTCTTTCCTGGGATATTTAAGGTGTCATGAAGTGGAGGTTCTTGTCAACAGAGCAGCCCTAAACTTTGGGGTGCCTGTGTCTTGCTGATTTTTAGTTTTCCCAATTTATACGCCCATGAGTGGACGTGCCCTATGCTCCCTGAGCTGTGTTTTTTCGATGTTTCAGGACACACCGTATACTTCTCCAGAGTGGCTGTTGGCAATTTACATCCCGCCCATCAGCGTAGCAAGGCTGCCATTTCTCCATGGCCTGTCCTGCATTTCTGGTTTTGACACTTTCTGCAGCATGGCCCTTTTGACCGATGGGAAGCGAGACTTCTTTGTAGCGCTGATTTGCCTTTCCAGGTTGCTTGGTTGGCCAAAAAGGGCGTATGCGTTTTTTCCTGAATATATTCAGGAAAAAACGCATACGCCCTTTTTGGCCAAGGGCATCATTGTCGACGTTTTGCGACTTTTCATGTGCTTTAAAGGCGATTCGAATCTACCTCCTGGAACCTGTTTCCTGCAATTCTGCCTTGCTTTCAAATCCTCTTCGTTGCCTTCCCTCAATATATTTGTGGACGAGAGTTATCATTTATAACTCTGCGGGTTTGTGAATGGCAGTGTCCCTGGGCTCCATTTTTCAACTCGCTTTTTTGGGAGCTGGCCGCAGGAGCGCGGGATTTCCTCAGGCCCTATTCTGCTTCTGGGCGGCAGGCTGAGCCTGTGGTTAATTCTTCTTCCTGATGGGAAATTAGAGTGACCTGTGCCTGTCCCAACACCTAGATCTAGTCTCTCCTTGCTTGACCCTCTTCCGTTCATCCTCAGGACAAATTGCAACCTGTAGGGAAGAGGAGGTTAAAGGTGCTGATTCTCCAAGTAGGGAGATTGCTAGTAAAGTAGCTGGAATGGCGAACCCGAGCACAAGGAGATGAGAAATGAGGTGCGTTTTAGAAAGCTTTCAAAATCACACGGTGTTTCTGGGTTTCTCATGCATGTTTTCGATGTAGGAAGATGCCCTTGAACCTGGAGATTTGGGACCCATGGGATGGGTACCAGGCAGTATTAATTTAAAGGGTCTGCGTTTGCTCACCCAACCTCTCAACCCCAAGAGTGTCCACCCTTATGTCTCATCCAACTGTGGGTCTAGATATGGTTAATCCAGGTTGCATCACAGCCTCTGAACGAATTTTGTAAGAATTTCTCTCTTTCACTGTCTTTGTTTTACGGGTTTTTAAAAGTAATTTATTTTTATAATGGGGTTTAGCTGCTTTTCATGGCTGTGTTTATGCGGCTTTACACCCAATTGACTCACTTCCAGACAGATATCAATACATAGGTTTGAAGATTCTTACTAGTCACATATATTCTTGTGCGGTGAATAGGAGGTGTTGAGTCCAGTTCACTGAGCAAGGAGTCGGTCTTTTCTATTACATATTGGGTGTATGGAACGGTATCTGAGCGAATTTGAAACCCTTGTTTTATGCCTCACCCCACCTCACTTTTCCCGTTAAGCAGCCATAGTGTGTTTTCTAAAGGTGTGACTCTGTTCTGTTTTGTAATTCAGTTCAAGTGTAGCGGTTTTTACATTCCCTCTATAAGTGATAGCTTATGATAAGTGTCTTTTTCTGTGTGACTTATTTCACTTAGAATCGTCGTACCTAAATCCACTCATCTTGCTTCCAGTAGCCTTATGACATTGATTTCATGTCTGAGTGATATTCCATTGTACATAAGGACCACAACTTCTTTATCCATTTTTCTCTTTCCTGGGATATTTAAGGTGTCATGAAGTGGAGGTTCCTGTCAACAGAGCAGCGCTAAACTTTGGGGTGCCTGTGTCTTGCTGATTTTTAGTTTTCCCAATTTATACGCCCATGAGTGGACGTGCCCTATGCTCCCTAAGCTGTGTTTTTTCAATGTTTCAGGACACACAGTACACTTCTCCAGAGCGGCTGTTGACAATTTACATCCCGCCCATCAGCGTAGCAAGGCTGCCATTTCTCCATGGCCTGTCCTGCATTTCTGGTTTTGACACTTTTTGCAGCATGACCCTTTTGACCAATGGGAAGCGAGACTTCTTTGTAGCGCTGATTTGCATTTCCAGGTTGCTTGGTTGGCCAAAAAGGGAGTATGCGTTTTTTCCTGAATATATTCAGGAAAAAACGCATACGCCCTTTTTGGCCAAGGGCATCATTGTCGGCGTTTTGCCACTTTTCATGTGCTTTAAAGACGATTCGAATCTACCTCCTGAAACCTGTTTCCTGCAATTCTGCCTTTCTTTCAAATCCTCTTCGTTGCCTTCCCTCAATATATTTGTGGACGAGAGTTATCATTTATAACTCTGCGGGTTTGTGAAAGGCAGTGCCCCCGAGCTCCATTTTTCAACTGTCTTTTTTGGGAGCTGGCCGCAAAAGCACGGGATTGCCTCAGGCCCTATTCTGGTTCCGGGGGGCAGGCTGAGCCTGTGGTTAATTCTTCTTCCTGATGGGAAAATAGAGTGACCTGTGCCTGTCCCAACACCTAGATCTAGTCTCTCATTGGTTGCCCCTCTTCCCTTTCACACTCAGGACAAATTGCAACCTGTACAGAACAGGAGGTTAAAGGTGCTGATTCTCCAAGTAAGGAGATTGCTAGTAAAGTAGCTGGAAAGGCGAACCCGAGCACAAGGAGATGAGAAATGAGGTGCGTATTAGAAACCTTTCAAAATCACACGGTGTACCATCTTCTGGGTTTCTCATGCATGTTTTCGATGTAGGAAGATGCCCTTGAACCTGGAGATTTGGGACCCATGGGATGGGTACCACGCAGTATTACTTTAAAGGGTATGCGATTGCTCACCCAACCTCTCAACCCCAAGAGTGTCCACCCTTATGTTATCATCCAGCTGTGTGTCTAGATATGGTCAATCCAGGTTGCATCACATCCTCTGAACGATTTTTGTAAGAATTTCTCTATTTCACTGTCTTTATTTTAAGGGTTTTTAAAAGTAATTTATTTTTATAATGGGGTTTATCTGCTTTTCACGCCTGTGTTTATGCGGCTTTACACCCACTTGACTCACTTCCAGACAGATATCAATACATAGGTTTTAAGATGCTTACTACTAACATATATTCTTGTGTGGTGAATAGGGGGTGTTGAGTCCAGTTCACTGAGCAAGGTGTCGGTCTTTTCTATTACATATTGGGTGTATGGAACGGTATCTGAGCCAATTTGAAACCCTTGTTTTATGCATCACCCCACCTCACCTTTCCCGTTAAGCAGCCATAGTGTGTTTTCTAAATGTGTGACTCTGTTCTGTTTTGTAATTCAGTTCAAGTGTAGCGGTTTTTACATTACCTCTATATGTGATAGCTTATGATAAGTGTCTTTTTCTGTGTGACTTATTTCACTTAGAATCGTCGTACCTAAATCCACTCATCTTGCTTCTACTAGCCTTATGACATTGATTTCATGTCTGAGTGATATTCCATTGTACATAAGGACCACAACTTCTTTATCCATTTTTCTCTTTCCTGGGATATTTAAGGTGTCATGAAGTGGAGGTTCTTGTCAACAGAGCAGCCCTAAACTTTGGGGTGCCTGTGTCTTGCTGATTTTTAGTTTTCCCAATTTATACGCCCATGAGTGGACGTGCCCTATGCTCCCTATTCTGTGTTTTTTCGATGTTTCAGGACACACCGTACACTTCTCCAGAGTGGCTGTTGGCAATTTACATCCCGCCCATCAGCGTAGCAAGGCTGCCATTTCTCCATGGCCTGTCCTGCATTTCTGGTTTTGACACTTTCTGCAGCATGGCCCTTTTGACCGATGGGAAGCGAGACTTCTTTGTAGCGCTGATTTGCCTTTCCAGGTTGCTTGGTTGGCCAAAAAGGGCGTATGCGTTTTTTCCTGAATATATTCAGGAAAAAACGCATACGCCCTTTTTGGCCAAGGGCATCATTGTCGACGATTTGCGACTTTTCATGTGCTTTAAAGGCGATTCGAATCTACCTCCTGAAACCTGTTTCCTGCAATTCTGCCTTGCTTTCAAATCCTCTTCGTTGCCTTCCCTCAATATATTTGTGGACGAGAGTTATCATTTATAACTCTGCGGGTTTGTGAATGGCAGTGTCCCTGGGCTCCATTTTTCAACTCGCTTTTTTGGGAGCTGGCCGCAGGAGCGCGGGATTTCCTCAGGCCCTATTCTGCTTCTGGGCGGCAGGCTGAGCCTGTGGTTAATTCTTCTTCCTGATGGGAAAATAGAGTGACCTGTGCCTGTCCCAACACCTAGATCTAGTCTCTCCTTGCTTGACCCTCTTCCGTTCATCCTCAGGACAAATTGCAACCTGTAGGGAACAGGAGGTTAAAGGTGCTGATTCTCCAAGTAGGGAGATTGCTAGTAAAGTAGCTGGAATGGCGAACCCGAGCACAAGGAGTTGAGAAATGAGGTGCGTTTTAGAAAGCTTTCAAAATCACACGGTGTTTCTGGGTTTCTCATGCATGTTTTCGATGTAGGAAGATGCCCTTGAACCTGGAGATTTGGGACCCATGGGATGGGTACCAGGCAGTATTAATTTAAAGGGTCTGCGTTTGCTCACCCAACCTCTCAACCCCAAGAGTGTCCACCCTTATGTCTTATCCAACTGTGGGTCTAGATATGGTCAATCCAGGTTGCATCACAGCCTCTGAACGAATTTTGTAAGAATTTCTCTCTTTCACTGTCTTTGTTTTACGGGTTTTTAAAAGTAATTTATTTTTATAATGGGGTTTAGCTGCTTTTCATGGCTGTGTTTATGCGGCTTTACACCCAATTGACTCACTTCCAGACAGATATCAATACATAGGTTTGAAGATTCTTACTAGTCACATATATTCTTGTGCGGTGAATAGGAGGTGTTGAGTCCAGTTCACTGAGCAAGGAGTCGGTCTTTTCTATTACATATTGGGTGTATGGAACGGTATCTGAGCGAATTTGAAACCCTTGTTTTATGCCTCACCCCACCTCACTTTTCCCGTTAAGCAGCCATAGTGTGTTTTCTAAAGGTGTGACTCTGTTCTGTTTTGTAATTCAGTTCAAGTGTAGCGGTTTTTACATTCCCTCTATAAGTGATAGCTTATGATAAGTGTCTTTTTCTGTGTGACTTATTTCACTTAGAATCGTCGTACCTAAATCCACTCATCTTGCTTCCAGTAGCCTTATGACATTGATTTCATGTCTGAGTGATATTCCATTGTACATAAGGACCACAACTTCTTTATCCATTTTTCTCTTTCCTGGGATATTTAAGGTGTCATGAAGTGGAGGTTCCTGTCAACAGAGCAGCGCTAAACTTTGGGGTGCCTGTGTCTTGCTGATTTTTAGTTTTCCCAATTTATACGCCCATGAGTGGACGTGCCCTATGCTCCCTAAGCTGTGTTTTTTCAATGTTTCAGGACACACAGTACACTTCTCCAGAGCGGCTGTTGACAATTTACATCCCGCCCATCAGCGTAGCAAGGCTGCCATTTCTCCATGGCCTGTCCTGCATTTCTGGTTTTGACACTTTTTGCAGCATGACCCTTTTGACCAATGGGAAGCGAGACTTCTTTGTAGCGCTGATTTGCATTTCCAGGTTGCTTGGTTGGCCAAAAAGGGCGTATGCGTTTTTTCCTGAATATATTCAGGAAAAAACGCATACGCCCTTTTTGGCCAAGGGCATCATTGTCGGCGTTTTGCCACTTTTCATGTGCTTTAAAGACGATTCGAATCTACCTCCTGAAACCTGTTTCCTGCAATTCTGCCTTTCTTTCAAATCCTCTTCGTTGCCTTCCCTCAATATATTTGTGGACGAGAGTTATCATTTATAACTCTGCGGGTTTGTGAAAGGCAGTGCCCCCGAGCTCCATTTTTCAACTGTCTTTTTTGGGAGCTGGCCGCAAAAGCACGGGATTGCCTCAGGCCCTATTCTGGTTCCGGGGGGCAGGCTGAGCCTGTGGTTAATTCTTCTTCCTGATGGGAAAATAGAGTGACCTGTGCCTGTCCCAACACCTAGATCTAGTCTCTCATTGGTTGCCCCTCTTCCCTTTCACACTCAGGACAAATTGCAACCTGTACAGAACAGGAGGTTAAAGGTGCTGATTCTCCAAGTAAGGAGATTGCTAGTAAAGTAGCTGGAAAGGCGAACCCGAGCACAAGGAGATGAGAAATGAGGTGCGTATTAGAAACCTTTCAAAATCACACGGTGTACCATCTTCTGGGTTTCTCATGCATGTTTTCGATGTAGGAAGATGCCCTTGAACCTGGAGATTTGGGACCCATGGGATGGGTACCACGCAGTATTACTTTAAAGGGTATGCGATTGCTCACCCAACCTCTCAACCCCAAGAGTGTCCACCCTTATGTTATCATCCAGCTGTGTGTCTAGATATGGTCAATCCAGGTTGCATCACATCCTCTGAACGATTTTTGTAAGAATTTCTCTATTTCACTGTCTTTATTTTAAGGGTTTTTAAAAGTAATTTATTTTTATAATGGGGTTTATCTGCTTTTCACGCCTGTGTTTATGCGGCTTTACACCCACTTGACTCACTTCCAGACAGATATCAATACATAGGTTTTAAGATGCTTACTACTAACATATATTCTTGTGCGGTGAATAGGGGGTGTTGAGTCCAGTTCACTGAGCAAGGTGTCGGTCTTTTCTATTACATATTGGGTGTATGGAACGGTATCTGAGCCAATTTGAAACCCTTGTTTTATGCATCACCCCACCTCACCTTTCCCGTTAAGCAGCCATAGTGTGTTTTCTAAATGTGTGACTCTGTTCTGTTTTGTAATTCAGTTCAAGTGTAGCGGTTTTTACATTACCTCTATATGTGATAGCTTATGATAAGTGTCTTTTTCTGTGTGACTTATTTCACTTAGAATCGTCGTACCTAAATCCACTCATCTTGCTTCTACTAGCCTTATGACATTGATTTCATGTCTGAGTGATATTCCATTGTACATAAGGACCACAACTTCTTTATCCATTTTTCTCTTTCCTGGGATATTTAAGGTGTCATGAAGTGGAGGTTCTTGTCAACAGAGCAGCCCTAAACTTTGGGGTGCCTGTGTCTTGCTGATTTTTAGTTTTCCCAATTTATACGCCCATGAGTGGACGTGCCCTATGCTCCCTATTCTGTGTTTTTTCGATGTTTCAGGACACACCGTACACTTCTCCAGAGTGGCTGTTGGCAATTTACATCCCGCCCATCAGCGTAGCAAGGCTGCCATTTCTCCATGGCCTGTCCTGCATTTCTGGTTTTGACACTTTCTGCAGCATGGCCCTTTTGACCGATGGGAAGCGAGACTTCTTTGTAGCGCTGATTTGCCTTTCCAGGTTGCTTGGTTGGCCAAAAAGGGCGTATGCGTTTTTTCCTGAATATATTCAGGAAAAAACGCATACGCCCTTTTTGGCCAAGGGCATCATTGTCGACGATTTGCGACTTTTCATGTGCTTTAAAGGCGATTCGAATCTACCTCCTGAAACCTGTTTCCTGCAATTCTGCCTTGCTTTCAAATCCTCTTCGTTGCCTTCCCTCAATATATTTGTGGACGAGAGTTATCATTTATAACTCTGCGGGTTTGTGAATGGCAGTGTCCCTGGGCTCCATTTTTCAACTCGCTTTTTTGGGAGCTGGCCGCAGGAGCGCGGGATTTCCTCAGGCCCTATTCTGCTTCTGGGCGGCAGGCTGAGCCTGTGGTTAATTCTTCTTCCTGATGGGAAAATAGAGTGACCTGTGCCTGTCCCAACACCTAGATCTAGTCTCTCCTTGCTTGACCCTCTTCCGTTCATCCTCAGGAAAAATTGCAACCTGTAGGGAACATGAGGTTAAAGGTGCTGATTCTCCAAGTAGGGAGATTGCTAGTAAAGTAGCTGGAATGGCGAACCCGAGCACAAGGAGTTGAGAAATGAGGTGCGTTTTAGAAAGCTTTCAAAATCACACGGTGTTTCTGGGTTTCTCATGCATGATTTCGATGTAGGAAGATGCCCTTGAACCTGGAGATTTGGGACCCATGGGATGGGTACCAGGCAGTATTACTTTAAAGGGTCTGCGTTTGCTCACCCAACCTCTCAACCCCAAGAGTGTCCACCCTTATGTCTCATCCAACTGTGGGTCTAGATATGGTCAATCCAGGTTGCATCACAGCCTCTGAACGAATTTTGTAAGAATTTCTCTCTTTCACTGTCTTTGTTTTACGGGTTTTTAAAAGTAATTTATTTTTATAATGGGGTTTAGCTGCTTTTCATGGCTGTGTTTATGCGGCTTTACACCCAATTGACTCACTTCCAGACAGATATCAATACATAGGTTTGAAGATTCTTACTAGTCACATATATTCTTGTGCGGTGAATAGGAGGTGTTGAGTCCAGTTCACTGAGCAAGGAGTCGGTCTTGTCTATTACATATTGGGTGTATGGAACGGTATCTGAGCGAATTTGAAACCCTTGTTTTATGCCTCACCCCACCTCACTTTTCCCGTTAAGCAGCCATAGTGTGTTTTCTAAAGGTGTGACTCTGTTCTGTTTTGTAATTCAGTTCAAGTGTAGCGGTTTTTACATTCCCTCTATAAGTGATAGCTTATGATAAGTGTCTTTTTCTGTGTGACTTATTTCACTTAGAATCGTCGTACCTAAATCCACTCATCTTGCTTCCAGTAGCCTTATGACATTGATTTCATGTCTGAGTGATATTCCATTGTACATAAGGACCACAACTTCTTTATCCATTTTTCTCTTTCCTGGGATATATAAGGTGTCATGAAGTGGAGGTTCCTGTCAACAGAGCAGCGCTAAACTTTGGGGTGCCTGTGTCTTGCTGATTTTTAGTTTTCCCAATTTATACGCCCATGAGTGGACGTGCCCTATGCTCCCTAAGCTGTGTTTTTTCAATGTTTCAGGACACACAGTACACTTCTCCAGAGCGGCTGTTGACAATTTACATCCCGCCCATCAGCGTAGCAAGGCTGCCATTTCTCCATGGCCTGTCCTGCATTTCTGGTTTTGACACTTTTTGCAGCATGACCCTTTTGACCGATGGGAAGCGAGACTTCTTTGTAGCGCTGATTTGCATTTCCAGGTTGCTTGGTTGGCCAAAAAGGGCGTATGCGTTTTTTCCTGAATATATTCAGGAAAAAACGCATACGCCCTTTTTGGCCAAGGGCATCATTGTCGGCGTTTTGCCACTTTTCATGTGCTTTAAAGGCGATTCGAATCTACCTCCTGAAACCTGTTTCCTGCAATTCTGCCTTTCTTTCAAATCCTCTTCGTTGCCTTCCCTCAATATATTTGTGGACGAGAGTTATCATTTATAACTCTGCGGGTTTGTGAAAGGCAGTGCCCCCGAGCTCCATTTTTCAACTGTCTTTTTTGGGAGCTGGCCGCAAAAGCACGGGATTGCCTCAGGCCCTATTCTGGTTCCGGGGGGCAGGCTGAGCCTGTGGTTAATTCTTCTTCCTGATGGGAAAATAGAGTGACCTGTGCCTGTCCCAACACCTAGATCTAGTCTCTCATTGGTTGCCCCTCTTCCCTTTCACACTCAGGACAAATTGCAACCTGTACAGAACAGGAGGTTAAAGGTGCTGATTCTCCAAGTAAGGAGATTGCTAGTAAAGTAGCTGGAAAGGCGAACCCGAGCACAAGGAGATGAGAAATGAGGTGCGTATTAGAAACCCTTCAAAATCACACGGTGTACCATCTTCTGGGTTTCTCATGCATGTTTTCGATGTAGGAAGATGCCCTTGAACCTGGAGATTTGGGACCCATGGGATGGGTACCACGCAGTATTACTTTAAAGGGTATGCGATTGCTCACCCAACCTCTCAACCCCAAGAGTGTCCACCCTTATGTTATCATCCAGCTGTGTGTCTAGATATGGTCAATCCAGGTTGCATCACATTCTCTGAACGATTTTTGTAAGAATTTCTCTATTTCACTGTCTTTATTTTAAGGGTTTTTAAAAGTAATTTATTTTTATAATGGGGTTTATCTGCTTTTCACGCCTGTGTTTATGCAGCTTTACACCCACTTGACTCACTTCCAGACAGATATCAATACATAGGTTTTAAGATGCTTACTACTAACATATATTCTTGTGCGGTGAATAGGGGGTGTTGAGTCCAGTTCACTGAGCAAGGTGTCGGTCTTTTCTATTACATATTGGGTGTATGGAACGGTATCTGAGCCAATTTGAAACCCTTGTTTTATGCATCACCCCACCTCACCTTTCCCGTTAAGCAGCCATAGTGTGTTTTCTAAATGTGTGACTCTGTTCTGTTTTGTAATTCAGTTCAAGTGTAGCGGTTTTTACATTACCTCTATAAGTGATAGCTTATGATAAGTGTCTTTTTCTGTGTGACTTATTTCACTTAGAATCGTCGTACCTAAATCCACTCATCTTGCTTCTACTAGCCTTATGACATTGATTTCATGTCTGAGTGATATTCCATTGTACATAAGGACCACAACTTCTTTATCCATTTTTCTCTTTCCTGGGATATTTAAGGTGTCATGAAGTGGAGGTTCTTGTCAACAGAGCAGCCCTAAACTTTGGGGTGCCTGTGTCTTGCTGATTTTTAGTTTTCCCAATTTATACGCCCATGAGTGGACGTGCCCTATGCTCCCTATGCTGTGTTTTTTCGATGTTTCAGGACACACCGTACACTTTTCCAGAGTGGCTGTTGGCAATTTACATCCCGCCCATCAGCGTAGCAAGGCTGCCATTTCTCCATGGCCTGTCCTGCATTTCTGGTTTTGACACTTTTTGCAGCATGGCCCTTTTGACCGATGGGAAGCGAGACTTCCTTGTAGCGCTGATTTGCCTTTCCAGGTTGCTTGGTTGGCCAAAAAGGGCGTATGCGTTTTTTCCTGAATATATTCAGGAAAAAACGCATACGCCCTTTTTGGCCAAGGGCATTTTTGTCGACGTTTTGCCACTTTTCATGTGCTTTAAAGGCGATTCGAATCTACCTCCTGAAACCTGTTTCCTGCAATTCTGCCTTGCTTTCAAATCCTCTTCGTTGCCTTCCCTCAATATATTTGTGGACTGGAGTAATCATTTATAACTCAGCAGGTTTGTGAATGGCAGTGCCCCTGAGCTCCATTTTTCAACTGTCTTTTTTGGGAGCTGGCCGCAAAAGCACGGGATTGCCTCAGGCCCTATTCTGCTTCTGGGCGGCAGGCTGAGCCTGTGGTTAATTCTTCTTCCTGATGGGAAAATAGAGTGACCTGTGCCTGTCCCAACACCTAGATCTAGTCTCTCATTGGTTGCCCCTCTTCCGTTCATCCTCAGGACAAATTGCAACCTGTAGGGAACAGGAGGTTAAAGGTGCTGATTCTCCAAGTAGGGAGATTGCTAGTAAAGTAGCTGGAATGGCGAACCCGAGCACAAGGAGATGAGAAATGAGGTGCGTTTTAGAAACCTTTCAAAATCACTCGGTGTTTCCGGGTTTCTCATGCATGTTTTCGATGTAGGAATATGCCCTTGAACCTGGAGATTTGGGACCCATGGGATGCGTACCACGCAGTATTACTTTAAAGGGTCTGTGTTTGCTCACCCAACCTCACCCAACCTCTCAGCCCCAAGTGTGTCTACCCTTATGTCTCATCCAGTTGTGGGTCTAGATATGGTCAATCCAGGTTGCATCACAGCCCCTGAACGAATTTTGTAAGAATTTCTCTCTCTTTCACTGTCTTTGTTTTACGGGTTTTTAAAAGTAATTTATTTTTATAATGGGGTTTAGCTGCTTTTCACGGCTGTGTTTATGCGGCTTTACACCCACTTCACTCACTTCCAGACAGATATCAATACATAGGTTTTAAGATTCTTACTAGTCACATATATTCTTGTGCGGTGAATAGGGGGTGTTGAGTCCAGTTCACTGAGCAAGGAGTCGGTCTTTTCTATTACATATTGGGTGTATGGAATGGTATCTGAGCCAATTTGAAACCCTTGTTTTATGCATCACCCCACCTCACCTTTCCCGTTAAGCAGCCATAGTGTGTTTTCTAAACGTGTGACTCTGTTCTGTTTTGTAATTCAGTTCAAGTGTAGCGGTTTTTACATTCCCTCTATAAGTGATAGCTTATGATAAGTGTCTTTTTCTGTGTGACTTATTTCACTTAGAATCGTCGTACCTAAGTCCACTCATCTTGCTTCTTCTAGGCTTATGACATTGATTTCATGTCTGAGTGATATTCCATTGTACATAAGGACCACAACTTCTTTATCCATTTTTCTCTTTCCTGGGATATTTAAGGTGTCATGAAGTGGAGGTTCTTGTCAACAGAGCAGCCCTAAACTTTGGGGTGCCTGTGTCTTGCTGATTTTTAGTTTTCCCAATTTATACGCCCATGAGTGGACGTGCCCTATGCTCCCTATGCTGTGTGTTTTAGATGTTTCAGGAGACACCGTACACTTCTCCAGAGTGGCTGTTGGCAATTTACATCCCGCCCATCAGCGTAGCAAGGCTGCCATTTCTCCATGGCCTGTCCTGCATTTCTGGTTTTGACACTTTTTGCAGCATGGCCCTTTTGATTGATGGGAAGCGAGACTAATTTTTAGCGCTGATCTGACTTTCCAGGTTGCTTGGTTGGCCAAAAAGGGCGTATGCGTTTTTTCCTGAATATATTCAGGAAAAAACGCATACGCCCTTTTTGGCCAAGGGCATCATTGTCGACGTTTTGCGACTTTTCTTGTGCTTTAAAGGCGATTCGAATCTACCTCCTGAAACCTGTTTCCTGCAATTCTGCCTTGCTTTCAAATCCTCTTCGTTGCCTTCCCTCAATATATTTGTGGACGAGAGTTATCATTTATAACTCTGCGGGTTTGTGAATGGCAGTGTCCCTGGGCTCCATTTTTCAACTCCCTTTTTTTGGAGCTGGCCATAAGAGCGCGGGATTGCCTCAGGCCCTATTCTGCTTCTGGGCGGCAGGCTGAGCCTATGGTTAATACTTCTTCCTGATGGGAAAATAGAGTGACCTGTGCCTGTCCCAACACCTAGATCTAGTCTCTCATTGGTTGCCCCTCTTCCCGTTCATCCTCAGGACAAATTGCAACCTGTAGGGAACAGGAGGTTAAAGGTGCTGATTCTCCAAGTAGGGAGATTGCTAGTAAAGTAGCTGGAAGTGTGAACCCGTGCACAAGGAGATGAGAAATGAGGTGCGTTTTAGAAACCTTTCAAAATCACATGGTGTACCTTCTTCTGGGTTTCTCATGCATGTTTTCGATGTAGGAAAATGCCCTTGAACCTGGAGATTTGGGACCCATGGGATGGGTACCACGCAGTACTACTTTAAAGGTTGTGCGTTTCCTCACCCAAACTCACCCAACCTCTCAGCCCCAAGAGTGTCCACCCTTATGTCTCATCCAGCTGTGGGTCTAGATATGGTCAATCCAGGTTGCATCACAGCCTCTGAACGAATTTTGTAAGAATTTCTCTGTCTTTCACTGTCTTTGTTTTACGGGTTTTTAAAAGTAATTTATTTTTATAATGGGGTTTAGCTGCTTTTCACGGCTGTGTTTATGCGGCTTTACACCCACTTGACTCACTTCCAGACAGATATCAATACATAGGTTTTAAGATTCTTACTAGTCACATATATTCTTCTGCGGTGAATAGGGGGTGTTGAGTCCAGTTCACTGAGCAAGGAGTAGGTCTTGTCTATTACATATTGGGTGTATGGAACGGTATCTGAGCGAATTTGAAAACCTTGTTTTATGCATCACCCCACCTCACCTTTCCCGTTAAGCAGCCATAGTGTGTTTTCTAAACGTGAGACTCTGTTCTGTTTTGTAATTCAGTTCAAGTGTAGCGGTTTTTACATTCCCTCTATAAGTGAAGGCTTATGATAAGTGTCTTTTTCTGTGTGACTTATTTCACTTAGAATCGTCGTACCTAAATCCACTCATCTTGCTTCTACTAGCCTTATGACATTGATTTCATGTCTGAGTGATATTCCATTGTACATAAGGACCACAACTTCTTTATCCATTTTTCTCTTTCCTGGGATATTTAAGGTGTCATGAAGTGGAGGTTTTTGTCAACAGAGCAGCCCTAAACTTTGGGGTGCCTGTGTCTTGCTGATTTTTAGTTTTCCCACTTTATACGCCCATGAGTGGACGTGCCCTATGCTCCCTGAGCTGTGTTTTTTCGATGTTTCAGGACACACCGTATACTTCTCCAGAGTGGCTGTTGGCAATTTACATCCCGCCCATCAGCGTAGCAAGGCTGCCATTTCTCCATGGCCTGTCCTGCATTTCTGGTTTTGACACTTTCTGCAGCATGGCCCTTTTGACCGATGGGAAGCGAGACTTCTTTGTAGCGCTGATTTGCCTTTCCAGGTTGCTTGGTTGGCCAAAAAGGGCGTATGCGTTTTTTCCTGAATATATTCAGGAAAAAACGCATACGCCCTTTTTGGCCAAGGGCATCATTGTCGACGTTTTGCGACTTTTCATGTGCTTTAAAGGCGATTCGAATCTACCTCCTGAAACCTGTTTCCTGCAATTCTGCCTTGCTTTCAAATCCTCTTCGTTGCCTTCCCTCAATATATTTGTGGACGAGAGTTATCATTTATAACTCTGCGGGTTTGTGAATGGCAGTGTCCCTGGGCTCCATTTTTCAACTCGCTTTTTTGGGAGCTGGCCGCAGGAGCGCGGGATTTCCTCAGGTCCTATTCTGCTTCTGGGCGGCAGGCTGAGCCTGTGGTTAATTCTTCTTCCTGATGGGAAAATAGAGTGACCTGTGCCTGTCCCAACACCTAGATCTAGTCTCTCATTGGTTGCCCCTCTTCCGTTCATCCTCAGGACAAATTGCAACCTGTAGGGAACAGGAGGTTAAAGGTGCTGATTCTCCAAGTAGGGAGATTGCTAGTAAAGTAGGTGGAATGGCGATCCCGAGCACAAGAAGATGAGAAATGAGGTGCGTTTTAGACACCTTTCAAAATCACACGGTGTACCACCTTCTCGGTTTCTCATGCATGTTTTCGATGTAGGAAGATGCCCTTGAACCTGGAGATTTGGGACCCATGGGATGGGTACCAGGCAGTATTACTTTAAAGGGTCTGCGTTTGCTCACCCAACCTCTCAACCCCAAGAGTGTCCACCCTTATGTCTCATCCAACTGTGGGTCTAGATATGGTCAATCCAGGTTGCATCACAGCCTCTGAAAGAATTTTGTAAGAATTTCTCTCTTTCACTGTCTTTGTTTTACGGGTTTTTAAAAGTAATTTATTTTTATAATGGGGTTTAGCTGCTTTTCATGGCTGTGTTTATGCGGCTTTACACTCAATTGACTCACTTCCAGACAGATATCAATACATAGGTTTGAAGATTCTTACTAGTCACATATATTCTTGTGCGGTGAATAGGAGGTGTTGAGTCCAGTTCACTGAGCAAGGAGTCGGTCTTGTCTATTACATATTGGGTGTATGGAACGGTATCTGAGCGAATTTGAAACCCTTGTTTTATGCCTCACCCCACCTCACTTTTCCCGTTAAGCAGCCATAGTGTGTTTTCTAAAGGTGTGACTCTGTTCTGTTTTGTAATTCAGTTCAAGTGTAGCGGTTTTTACATTCCCTCTATAAGTGATAGCTTATGATAAGTGTCTTTTTCTGTGTGACTTATTTCACTTAGAATCGTCGTACCTAAATCCACTCATCTTGCTTCCAGTAGCCTTATGACATTGATTTCATGTCTGAGTGATATTCCATTGTACATAAGGACCACAACTTCTTTATCCATTTTTCTCTTTCCTGGGATATTTAAGGTGTCATGAAGTGGAGGTTCCTGTCAACAGAGCAGCGCTAAACTTTGGGGTGCCTGTGTCTTGCTGATTTTTAATTTTCCCAATTTATACGCCCATGAGTGGACGTGCCCTATGCTCCCTAAGCTGTGTTTTTTCAATGTTTCAGGACACACAGTACACTTCTCCAGAGCGGCTGTTGACAATTTACATCCCGCCCATCAGCGTAGCAAGACTGCCATTTCTCCATGGCCTGTCCTGCATTTCTGGTTTTGACACTTTTTGCAGCATGACCCTTTTGACCGATGGGAAGCGAGACTTCTTTGTAGCGCTGATTTGCCTTTCCAGGTTGCTTGGTTGGCCAAAAAGGGCGTATGCGTTTTTTCCTGAATATATTCAGGAAAAAACGCATACGCCCTTTTTGGCCAAGGGCATCATTGTCGGCGTTTTGCCACTTTTCCTGTGCTTTAAAGGCGATTCGAATCTACCTCCTGAAACCTGTTTCCTGCAATTCTGCCTTTCTTTCAAATCCTCTTCGTTGCCTTCCCTCAATATATTTGTGGACGAGAGTTATCATTTATAACTCTGCGGGTTTGTGAAAGGCAGTGCCCCCGAGCTCCATTTTTCAACTGTCTTTTTTGGGAGCTGGCCGCAAAAGCACGGGATTGCCTCAGGCCCTATTCTGGTTCCGGGGGGCAGGCTGAGCCTGTGGTTAATTCTTCTTCCTGATGGGAAAATAGAGTGACCTGTGCCTGTCCCAACACCTAGATCTAGTCTCTCATTGGTTGCCCCTCTTCCCGTTCATCCTCAGGACAAATTGCAACCTGTAGGGAACAGGAGGTTAAAGGTGCTGATTCTCCAAGTAAGGAGATTGCTAGTAAAGTAGCTGGAAAGGCGAAACCGAGCACAAGGAGATGAGAAATGAGGTGCCTTTTAGAAAGCTTTCAAAATCACACGGTGTTTCTGGGTTTCTCATGCATGTTTTCGATGTAGGAAGATGCCCTTGAACCTGGAGATTTGGGACCCATGGGATGGGTACCAGGCAGTACTACTTTAAAGGTTGTGCGTTTGCTCACCCAAACTCACCCAACCTCTCAGCCCCAAGAGTGTCCACCCTTATGTCTCATCCAGCTGTGGGTCTAGATATGGTCAATCCAGGTTGCATCACAGACCCTGAACGAATTATGTAAGAATTTCTCTCTTTCACTGTCTTTGTTTTACGGGTTTTTAAAAGTAATTTATTTTTATAATGGGGTTTAGCTGCTTTTCACGGCTGTGTTTATGCGGCTTTACACCCACTGGACTCACTTCCAGACAGATATCAATACATAGGTTTTAAGATTCTTACTAGTCACATATATTCTTCTGCGGTGAATAGGGGGTGTTGAGTCCAGTTCACTGAGCAAGGAGTAGGTCTTGTCTATTACATATTGGGTGTATGGAACGGTATCTGAGCGAATTTGAAAACCTTGTTTTATGCATCACCCCACCTCACCTTTCCCGTTAAGCAGCCATAGTGTGTTTTCTAAACGTGAGACTCTGTTCTGTTTTGTAATTCAGTTCAAGTGTAGCGGTTTTTACATTCCCTCTATAAGTGATAGCTTATGATAAGTGTCTTTTTCTGTGTGACTTATTTCACTTAGAATCGTCGTACCTAAATCCACTCATCTTGCTTCTACTAGCCTTATGACATTGATTTCATGGCTGAGTGATATTCCATTGTACATAAGGACCACAACTTCTTTATCCATTTTTCTCTTTCCTGGGATATTTAAGGTGTCATGAAGTGGAGGTTCTTGTCAACAGAGCAGCCCTAAACTTTGGGGTGCCTGTGTCTTGCTGATTTTTAGTTTTCCCAATTTATACGCCCATGAGTGGACGTGCCCTATGCTCCCTGAGCTGTGTTTTTTCGATGTTTCAGGACACACCGTATACTTCTCCAGAGTGGCTGTTGGCAATTTACATCCCGCCCATCAGCGTAGCAAGGCTGCCATTTCTCCATGGCCTGTCCTGCATTTCTGGTTTTGACACTTTCTGCAGCATGGCCCTTTTGACCGATGGGAAGCGAGACTTCTTTGTAGTGCTGATTTGCCTTTCCAGGTTGCTTGGTTGGCCAAAAAGGGCGTATGCGTTTTTTCCTGAATATATTCAGGAAAAAACGCATACGCCCTTTTTGGCCAAGGGCATCATTGTCGACGTTTTGCGACTTTTCATGTGCTTTAAAGGCGATTCGAATCTACCTCCTGAAACCTGTTTCCTGCAATTCTGCCTTGCTTTCAATTCCCCTTCGTTGCCTTCCCTCAATATATTTGTGGATGAGAATTATCATTTATAGATCTGCGGGTTTGTGAATTGCAGTGTCCCTGAGCTCCATTTTTCAACTGGCTTTTTTGGGAGCTGGCCGCAAAAGCGCGGGTTTGCCTCAGGCCCTATTCTGCTTCTGGGCAGCAGGCTGAGCCTGTGGTTAATTCTTCTTCCCGATGGGAAAATAGAGTGACCTGTGCCTGTCCCAACACCTAGATCTAGTCTCTCATTGGTTGCCCCTCTTCCCGTTCATCCTCAGGACAAATTGCAACCTGTAGGGAACAGGAGTTTAAAGGTGCTGATTCTCCAAGTAGGGAGATTGCTAGTAAAGTAGCTGGAAGTGCGAACCCGAGCACAAGGAGATGAGAAATGAGGTGCGTTTTAGAAACCTTTCAAAATCACATGGTGTACCTTCTTCTGGGTTTCTCATGCATGTTTTCGATGTAGGAAGATGCCCTTGAACCTGGAGATTTGGGACCCATGGGATGGGTACCACGCAGTACTACTTTAAAGGTTGTGCGTTTGCTCACCCAACCTCACCCAACCTCTCAGCCCCAAGAGTGTCCACCCTTATGTCTCATCCAGCTGTGGGTCTAGATATGGTCAATCCAGGTTGCATCACAGCCCCTGAACGAATTATGTAAGAATTTCCCTCTCTTTCAGTGTCTTTGTTTTACGGGTTTTTAAAAGTAATTTATTTTTATAATGGGGTTTAGCTGGTTTTCACGGCTGTGTTTATGCGGCTTTACACCCACTTGACTCACTTCCAGACAGATATCAATACATAGGTTTTAAGATTCTTACTAGTCACATATATTCTTGTGCGGTGAATAGGGGGTGTTGAGTCCAGTTCACTGAGCAAGGAGTAGGTCTTGTCTATTACATATTGGGTGTATGGAACGGTATCTGAGCGAACTTGAAAACCTTGTTTTATGCATCACTCCACCTCACCTTTCCCGTTAAGCAGCCATAGTGTGTTTTCTAAACGTGTGACTCTGTTCTGTTTTGTAATTCAGTTCAAGTGTAGCGGTTTTTACATTCCCTCTATAAGTGATAGCTTATGATAAGTGTCTTTTTCTGTGTGACTTATTTCACTTAGAATCGTCGTTCCTAAATCCACTCATCTTGCTTCTACTAGCCTTATGACATTTATTTCATGTCTGAGTGATATTCCATTGTACATAAGGACCACAACTTCTTTATCCATTTTTTTCTTTCCTGGGATATTTAAGGTGTCATGAAGTGGAGGTTCTTGTCAACAGAGCAGCCCTAATCATTGGGGTGCCTGTGTCTTGCTGATTTTTAGTTTTCCCAATTTATACGACCATGAGTGGACGTGCCCTATGCTCCCTAAGCTGTGTTTTTTTGATGTTTCAGGACACACCGTACACTTCTCCAGAGTGGCTGTTGGCAATTTACATCCCGCCCATCAGCGTAGCAAGGCTGCCATTTCTCCATGGCCTGTCCTGCATTTCTGGTTTTCACACTTTTTGCAGCATGGCCCTTTTGACCGATGGGAAGCGAGTCTACTTTGTAGCGCTGATTTGCCTTTTCAGGTTGCTTGGTTGGCCAAAAAGGGCGTATGCGTTTTTTCCTGAATATATTCAGGAAAAAACGCATACGCCCTTTTTGGCCAAGGGCATCATTGTCGACGTTTTGCCACTTTTCATGTGCTTTAAAGGCGATTCGAATCTACCTCCTGAAACCTGTTTCCTGCAATTCTGCCTTGCTTTCAAATCCTCTTCGTTGCCTTCCCTCAATATATTTGTGGACGAGAGTTATCATTTATAACTCTGCGGGTTTGTGAATGGCAGTGTCCCTGGGCTCCATTTTTCAACTCGCTTTTTTGGGAGCTGGCCGCAGGAGCGCGGGATTTCCTCAGGCCCTATTCTGCTTCTGGGCGGCAGGCTGAGCCTGTGGTTAATTCTTCTTCCTGATGGGAAAATAGAGTGACCTGTGCCTGTCCCAACACCTAGATCTAGTCTCTCCTTGCTTGACCCTCTTCCGTTCATCCTCAGGACAAATTGCAACCTGTAGGGAACAGGAGGTTAAAGGTGCTGATTCTCCAAGTAGGGAGATTGCTAGTAAAGTAGCTGGAATGGCGAACCCGAGCACAAGGAGATGAGAAATGAGGTGCGTTTTAGAAAGCTTTCAAAATCACACGGTGTTTCTGGGTTTCTCATGCATGTTTTCGATGTAGGAAGATGCCCTTGAACCTGGAGATTTGGGACCCATGGGATGGGTACCAGGCAGTATTACTTTAAAGGGTCTGCGTTTGCTCACCCAACCTCTCAACCCCAAGAGTGTCCACCCTTATGTCTCATCCAACTGTGGGTCTAGATATGGTCAATCCAGGTTGCATCACAGCCTCTGAACGAATTTTGTAAGAATTTCTCTCTTTCACTGTCTTTGTTTTACGGGTTTTTAAAAGTAATTTATTTTTATAATGGGGTTTAGCTGCTTTTCATGGCTGTGTTTATGCGGCTTTACACCCAATTGACTCACTTCCAGACAGATATCAATACATAGGTTTGAAGATTCTTACTAGTCACATATATTCTTGTGCGGTGAATAGGAGGTGTTGAGTCCAGTTCACTGAGCAAGGAGTCGGTCTTGTCTATTACATATTGGGTGTATGGAACGGTATCTGAGCGAATTTGAAACCCTTGTTTTATGCCTCACCCCACCTCACTTTTCCCGTTAAGCAGCCATAGTGTGTTTTCTAAAGGTGTGACTCTGTTCTGTTTTGTAATTCAGTTCAAGTGTAGCGGTTTTTACATTTCCTCTATAAGTGATAGCTTATGATAAGTGTCTTTTTCTGTGTGACTTATTTCACTTAGAATCGTCGTACCTAAATCCACTCATCTTGCTTCCAGTAGCCTTATGACATTGATTTCATGTCTGAGTGATATTCCATTGTACATAAGGACCACAACTTCTTTATCCATTTTTCTCTTTCCTGGGATATTTAAGGTGTCATGAAGTGGAGGTTCCTGTCAACAGAGCAGCGCTAAACTTTGGGGTGCCTGTGTCTTGCTGATTTTTAGTTTTCCCAATTTATACGCCCATGAGTGGACGTGCCCTATGCTCCCTAAGCTGTGTTTTTTCAATGTTTCAGGACACACAGTACACTTCTCCAGAGCGGCTGTTGACAATTTACATCCCGCCCATCAGCGTAGCAAGGCTGCCATTTCTCCATGGCCTGTCCTGCATTTCTGGTTTTGACACTTTTTGCAGCATGACCCTTTTGACCGATGGGAAGCGAGACTTCTTTGTAGCGCTGATTTGCATTTCCAGGTTGCTTGGTTGGCCAAAAAGGGCGTATGCGTTTTTTCCTGAATATATTCAGGAAAAAACGCATACGCCCTTTTTGGCCAAGGGCATCATTGTCGGCGTTTTGCCACTTTTCATGTGCTTTAAAGGCGATTCGAATCTACCTCCTGAAACCTGTTTCCTGCAATTCTGCCTTTCTTTCAAATCCTCTTCGTTGCCTTCCCTCAATATATTTGTGGACGAGAGTTATCATTTATAACTCTGCGGGTTTGTGAAAGGCAGTGCCCCCGAGCTCCATTTTTCAACTGTCTTTTTTGGGAGCTGGCCGCAAAAGCACGGGATTGCCTCAGGCCCTATTCTGGTTCCGGGGGGCAGGCTGAGCCTGTGGTTAATTCTTCTTCCTGATGGGAAAATAGAGTGACCTGTGCCTGTCCCAACACCTAGATCTAGTCTCTCATTGGTTGCCCCTCTTCCCTTTCACACTCAGGACAAATTGCAACCTGTACAGAACAGGAGGTTAAAGGTGCTGATTCTCCAAGTAAGGAGATCGCTAGTAAAGTAGCTGGAAAGGCGAACCCGAGCACAAGGCGATGAGAAATGAGGTGCGTATTAGAAACCTTTCAAAATCACACGGTGTACCATCTTCTGGGTTTCTCATGCATGTTTTCGATGTAGGAAGATGCCCTTGAACCTGGAGATTTGGGACCCATGGGATGGGTACCACGCAGTATTACTTTAAAGGGTATGCGATTGCTCACCCAACCTCTCAACCCCAAGAGTGTCCACCCTTATGTTATCATCCAGCTGTGTGTCTAGATATGGTCAATCCAGGTTGCATCACATCCTCTGAACGATTTTTGTAAGAATTTCTCTATTTCACTGTCTTTATTTTAAGGGTTTTTAAAAGTAATTTATTTTTATAATGGGGTTTATCTGCTTTTCACGCCTGTGTTTATGCGGCTTTACACCCACTTGACTCACTTCCAGACAGATATCAATACATAGGTTTTAAGATGCTTACTACTAACATATATTCTTGTGCGGTGAATAGGGGGTGTTGAGTCCAGTTCACTGAGCAAGGTGTCGGTCTTTTCTATTACATATTGGGTGTATGGAACGGTATCTGAGCCAATTTGAAACCCTTGTTTTATGCATCACCCCACCTCACCTTTCCCGTTAAGCAGCCATAGTGTGTTTTCTAAATGTGTGACTCTGTTCTGTTTTGTAATTCAGTTCAAGTGTAGCGGTTTTTACATTACCTCTATATGTGATAGCTTATGATAAGTGTCTTTTTCTGTGTGACTTATTTCACTTAGAATCGTCGTACCTAAATCCACTCATCTTGCTTCTACTAGCCTTATGACATTGATTTCATGTCTGAGTGATATTCCATTGTACATAAGGACCACAACTTCTTTATCCATTTTTCTCTTTCCTGGGATATTTAAGGTGTCATGAAGTGGAGGTTCTTGACAACAGAGCAGCCCTAAACTTTGGGGTGCCTGTGTCTTGCTGATTTTTAGTTTTCCCAATTTATACGCCCATGAGTGGACGTGCCCTATGCTCCCTATGCTGTGTTTTTTCGATGTTTCAGGACACACCGTACACTTCTCCAGAGTGGCTGTTGGCAATTTACATCCCGCCCATCAGCGTAGCAAGGCTGCCATTTCTCCATGGCCTGTCCTGCATTTCTGGTTTTGACACTTTCTGCAGCATGGCCCTTTTGACCGATGGGAAGCGAGACTTCTTTGTAGCGCTGATTTGCCTTTCCAGGTTGCTTGGTTGGCCAAAAAGGGCGTATGCGTTTTTTCCTGAATATATTCAGGAAAAAACGCATACGCCCTTTTTGGCCAAGGGCATCATTGTCGACGTTTTGCGACTTTTCATGTGCTTTAAAGGCGATTCGAATCTACCTCCTGAAACCTGTTTCCTGCAATTCTGCCTTGCTTTCAAATCCTCTTCGTTGCCTTCCCTCAATATATTTGTGGACGAGAGTTATCATTTATAACTCTGCGGGTTTGTGAATGGCAGTGTCCCTGGGCTCCATTTTTCAACTCGCTTTTTTGGGAGCTGGCCGCAAAAGCGCGGGATTTCCTCAGGCCCTATTCTGCTTCTGGGCGGCAGGCTGAGCCTGTGGTTAATTCTTCTTCCTGATGGGAAAATAGAGTGACCTGTGCCTGTCCCAACACCTAGATCTAGTCTCTCCTTGCTTGACCCTCTTCCGTTCATCCTCAGGACAAATTGCAACCTGTAGGGAACAGGAGGTTAAAGGTGCTGATTCTCCAAGTAGGGAGATTGCTAGTAAAGTAGCTGGAATGGCGAACCCGAGCACAAGGAGATGAGAAATGAGGTGCGTTTTAGAAAGCTTTCAAAATCACACGGTGTTTCTGGGTTTCTCATGCATGTTTTCGATGTAGGAAGATGCCCTTGAACCTGGAGATTTGGGACCCATGGGATGGGTACCAGGCAGTATTACTTTAAAGGGTCTGCGTTTGCTCACCCAACCTCTCAACCCCAAGAGTGTCCACCCTTATGTCTCATCCAACTGTGGGTCTAGATATGGTCAATCCAGGTTGCATCACAGCCTCTGAACGAATTTTGTAAGAATTTCTCTCTTTCACTGTCTTTGTTTTACGGGTTTTTAAAAGTAATTTATTTTTATAATGGGGTTTAGCTGCTTTTCATGGCTGTGTTTATGCGGCTTTACACCCAATTGACTCACTTCCAGACAGATATCAATACATAGGTTTGAAGATTCTTACTAGTCACATATATTCTTGTGCGGTGAATAGGAGGTGTTGAGTCCAGTTCACTGAGCAAGGAGTCGGTCTTGTCTATTACATATTGGGTGTATGGAACGGTATCTGAGCGAATTTGAAACCCTTGTTTTATGCCTCACCCCACCTCACTTTTCCCGTTAAGCAGCCATAGTGTGTTTTCTAAAGGTGTGACTCTGTTCTGTTTTGTAATTCAGTTCAAGTGTAGCGGTTTTTACATTCCCTCTATAAGTGATAGCTTATGATAAGTGTCTTTTTCTGTGTGACTTATTTCACTTAGAATCGTCGTACCTAAATCCACTCATCTTGCTTCCAGTAGCCTTATGACATTGATTTCATGTCTGAGTGATATTCCATTGTACATAAGGACCACAACTTCTTTATCCATTTTTCTCTTTCCTGGGATATTTAAGGTGTCATGAAGTGGAGGTTCCTGTCAACAGAGCAGCGCTAAACTTTGGGGTGCCTGTGTCTTGCTGATTTTTAGTTTTCCCAATTTATACGCCCATGAGTGGACGTGCCCTATGCTCCCTAAGCTGTGTTTTTTCAATGTTTCAGGACACACAGTACACTTCTCCAGAGCGGCTGTTGACAATTTACATCCCGCCCATCAGCGTAGCAAGGCTGCCATTTCTCCATGGCCTGTCCTGCATTTCTGGTTTTGACACTTTTTGCAGCATGACCCTTTTGACCGATGGGAAGCGAGACTTCTTTGTAGCGCTGATTTGCATTTCCAGGTTGCTTGGTTGGCCAAAAAGGGAGTATGCGTTTTTTCCTGAATATATTCAGGAAAAAACGCATACGCCCTTTTTTGCCAAGGGCATCATTGTCGGCGTTTTGCCACTTTTCATGTGCTTTAAAGGCGATTCGAATCTACCTCCTGAAACCTGTTTCCTGCAATTCTGCCTTTCTTTCAAATCCTCTTCGTTGCCTTCCCTCAATATATTTGTGGACGAGAGTTATCATTTATAACTCTGCGGGTTTGTGAAAGGCAGTGCCCCCGAGCTCCATTTTTCAACTGTCTTTTTTGGGAGCTGGCCGCAAAAGCACGGGATTGCCTCAGGCCCTATTCTGGTTCCGGGGGGCAGGCTGAGCCTGTGGTTAATTCTTCTTCCTGATGGGAAAATAGAGTGACCTGTGCCTGTCCCAACACCTAGATCTAGTCTCTCATTGGTTGCCCCTCTTCCCTTTCACACTCAGGACAAATTGCAACCTGTACAGAACAGGAGGTTAAAGGTGCTGATTCTCCAAGTAAGGAGATTGCTAGTAAAGTAGCTGGAAAGGCGAACCCGAGCACAAGGAGATGAGAAATGAGGTGCGTATTAGAAACCCTTCAAAATCACACGGTGTACCATCTTCTGGGTTTCTCATGCATGTTTTCGATGTAGGAAGATGCCCTTGAACCTGGAGATTTGGGACCCATGGGATGGGTACCACGCAGTATTACTTTAAAGGGTATGCGATTGCTCACCCAACCTCTCAACCCCAAGAGTGTCCACCCTTATGTTATCATCCAGCTGTGTGTCTAGATATGGTCAATCCAGGTTGCATCACATTCTCTGAACGATTTTTGTAAGAATTTCTCTATTTCACTGTCTTTATTTTAAGGGTTTTTAAAAGTAATTTATTTTTATAATGGGGTTTATCTGCTTTTCACGCCTGTGTTTATGCAGGTTTACACCCACTTGACTCACTTCCAGACAGATATCAATACATAGGTTTTAAGATGCTTACTACTAACATATATTCTTGTGCGGTGAATAGGGGGTGTTGAGTCCAGTTCACTGAGCAAGGTGTCGGTCTTTTCTATTACATATTGGGTGTATGGAACGGTATCTGAGCCAATTTGAAACCCTTGTTTTATGCATCACCCCACCTCACCTTTCCCGTTAAGCAGCCATAGTGTGTTTTCTAAATGTGTGACTCTGTTCTGTTTTGTAATTCAGT
This sequence comes from Eschrichtius robustus, assembly GCF_028021215.1. NCBI lineage: Eukaryota > Metazoa > Chordata > Mammalia > Artiodactyla > Eschrichtiidae > Eschrichtius > Eschrichtius robustus. Next base: position 473,413 of record NW_027175427.1, read on the forward strand.
TCAAGTGTAGCGGTTTTTACATTACCTCTATAAGTGATAGCTTATGATAAGTGTCTTTTTCTGTGTGACTTATTTCACTTAGAATCGTCGTACCTAAATCCACTCATCTTGCTTCTACTAGCCTTATGACATTGATTTCATGTCTGAGTGATATTCCATTGTACATAAGGACCACAACTTCTTTATCCATTTTTCTCTTTCCTGGGATATTTAAGGTGTCATGAAGTGGAGGTTCTTGTCAACAGAGCAGCCCTAAACTTTGGGGTGCCTGTGTCTTGCTGATTTTTAGTTTTCCCAGTTTATACGCCCATGAGTGGACGTGCCCTATGCTCCCTATGCTGTGTTTTTTCGATGTTTCAGGACACACCGTACACTTCTCCAGAGTGGCTGTTGGCAATTTACATCCCGCCCATCAGCGTAGCAAGGCTGCCATTTCTCCATGGCCTGTCTTGCATTTCTGGTTTTGACAATTTTTGCAGCATGGCCCTTTTGACCGATGGGAAGCGAGACTTCCTTGTAGCGCTGATTTGCCTTTCCAGGTTGCTTGGTTGGCCAAAAAGGGCGTATGCGTTTTTTCCTGAATATATTCAGGAAAAAACGCATACGCCCTTTTTGGCCAAGGGCATTTTTGTCGACGTTTTGCCACTTTTCATGTGCTTTAAAGGCGATTCGAATCTACCTCCTGAAACCTGTTTCCTGCAATTCTGCCTTGCTTTCAAATCCTCTTCGTTGCCTTCCCTCAATATATTTGTGGACTGGAGTAATCATTTATAACTCAGCAGGTTTGTGAATGGCAGTGCCCCTGAGCTCCATTTTTCAACTGTCTTTTTTGGGAGCTGGCCGCAAAAGCACGGGATTGCCTCAGGCCCTATTCTGCTTCTGGGCGGCAGGCTGAGCCTGTGGTTAATTCTTCTTCCTGATGGGAAAATAGAGTGACCTGTGCCTGTCCCAACACCTAGATCTAGTCTCTCATTGGTTGCCCCTCTTCCGTTCATCCTCAGGACAAATTGCAACCTGTAGGGAACAGGAGGTTAAAGGTGCTGATTCTCCAAGTAGGGAGATTGCTAGTAAAGTAGCTGGAATGGCGAACCCGAGCACAAGGAGATGAGAAATGAGGTGCGTTTTAGAAACCTTTCAAAATCACTCGGTGTTTCCGGGTTTCTCATGCATGTTTTCGATGTAGGAATATGCCCTTGAACCTGGAGATTTGGGACCCATGGGATGCGTACCACGCAGTATTACTTTAAAGGGTCTGTGTTTGCTCACCCAACCTCACCCAACCTCTCAGCCCCAAGTGTGTCTACCCTTATGTCTCATCCAGTTGTGGGTCTAGATATGGTCAATCCAGGTTGCATCACAGCCCCTGAACGAATTTTGTAAGAATTTCTCTCTCTTTCACTGTCTTTGTTTTACGGGTTTTTAAAAGTAATTTATTTTTATAATGGGGTTTAGCTGCTTTTCACGGCTGTGTTTATGCGGCTTTACACCCACTTGACTCACTTCCAGACAGATATCAATACATAGGTTTTAAGATTCTTACTAGTCACATATATTCTTGTGCGGTGAATAGGGGGTGTTGAGTCCAGTTCACTGAGCAAGGAGTCGGTCTTTTCTATTACATATTGGGTGTATGGAATGGTATCTGAGCCAATTTGAAACCCTTGTTTTATGCATCACCCCACCTCACCTTTCCCGTTAAGCAGCCATAGTGTGTTTTCTAAACGTGTGACTCTGTTCTGTTTTGTAATTCAGTTCAAGTGTAGCGGTTTTTACATTCCCTCTATAAGTGATAGCTTATGATAAGTGTCTTTTTCTGTGTGACTTATTTCACTTAGAATCGTCGTACCTAAGTCCACTCATCTTGCTTCTTCTAGGCTTATGACATTGATTTCATGTCTGAGTGATATTCCATTGTACATAAGGACCACAACTTCTTTATCCATTTTTCTCTTTCCTGGGATATTTAAGGTGTCATGAAGTGGAGGTTCTTGTCAACAGAGCAGCCCTAAACTTTGGGGTGCCTGTGTCTTGCTGATTTTTAGTTTTCCCAATTTATACGCCCATGAGTGGACGTGCCCTATGCTCCCTAAGCTGTGTGTTTTAGATGTTTCAGGAGACACCGTACACTTCTCCAGAGTGGCTGTTGGCAATTTACATCCCGCCCATCAGCGTAGCAAGGCTGCCATTTCTCCATGGCCTGTCCTGCATTTCTGGTTTTGACACTTTTTGCAGCATGGCCCTTTTGATTGATGGGAAGCGAGACTAATTTTTATCGCTGATCTGACTTTCCAGGTTGCTTGGTTGGCCAAAAAGGGCGTATGCGTTTTTTCCTGAATATATTCAGGAAAAAACGCATACGCCCTTTTTGGCCAAGGGCATCATTGTCGACGTTTTGCGACTTTTCTTGTGCTTTAAAGGCGATTCGAATCTACCTCCTGAAACCTGTTTCCTGCAATTCTGCCTTGCTTTCAAATCCTCTTCGTTGCCTTCCCTCAATATATTTGTGGACGAGAGTTATCATTTATAACTCTGCGGGTTTGTGAATGGCAGTGTCCCAGGGCTCCATTTTTCAACTCCCTTTTTTTGGAGCTGGTCATAAGAGCGCGGGATTGCCTCAGGCCCTATTCTGCTTCTGGGCGGCAGGCTGAGCCTATGGTTAATACTTCTTCCTGATGGGAAAATAGAGTGACCTGTGCCTGTCCCAACACCTAGATCTAGTCTCTCATTGGTTGCCCCTCTTCCCGTTCATCCTCAGGACAAATTGCAACCTGTAGGGAACAGGAGGTTAAAGGTGCTGATTCTCCAAGTAGGGAGATTGCTAGTAAAGTAGCTGGAAGTGTGAACCCGTGCACAAGGAGATGAGAAATGAGGTGCGTTTTAGAAACCTTTCAAAATCACATGGTGTACCTTCTTCTGGGTTTCTCATGCATGTTTTCGATGTAGGAAAATGCCCTTGAACCTGGAGATTTGGGACCCATGGGATGGGTACCACGCAGTACTACTTTAAAGGTTGTGCGTTTGCTCACCCAAACTCACCCAAACTCTCAGCCCCAAGAGTGTCCACCCTTATGTCTCATCCAGCTGTGGGTCTAGATATGGTCAATCCAGGTTGCATCACAGCCTCTGAACGAATTTTGTAAGAATTTCTCTGTCTTTCACTGTCTTTGTTTTACGGGTTTTTAAAAGTAATTTATTTTTATAATGGGGTTTAGCTGCTTTTCACGGCTGTGTTTATGCGGCTTTACACCCACTGGACTCACTTCCAGACAGATATCAATACATAGGTTTTAAGATTCTTACTAGTCACATATATTCTTCTGCGGTGAATAGGGGGTGTTGAGTCCAGTTCACTGAGCAAGGAGTAGGTCTTGTCTATTACATATTGGGTGTATGGAACGGTATCTGAGCGAATTTGAAAACCTTGTTTTATGCATCACCCCACCTCACCTTTCCCGTTAAGCAGCCATAGTGTGTTTTCTAAACGTGAGACTCTGTTCTGTTTTGTAATTCAGTTCAAGTGTAGCGGTTTTTACATTCCCTCTATAAGTGAAGGCTTATGAAAAGTGTCTTTTTCTGTGTGACTTATTTCACTTAGAATCGTCGTACCTAAATCCACTCATCTTGCTTCTACTAGCCTTATGACATTGATTTCATGTCTGAGTGATATTCCATTGTACATAAGGACCACAACTTCTTTATCCATTTTTCTCTTTCCTGGGATATTTAAGGTGTCATGAAGTGGAGGTTTTTTTCAACAGAGCAGCCCTAAACTTTGGGGTGCCTGTGTCTTGCTGATTTTTAGTTTTCCCACTTTATACGCCCATGAGTGGACGTGCCCTATGCTCCCTGAGCTGTGTTTTTTCGATGTTTCAGGACACACCGTATACTTCTCCAGAGCGGCTGTTGGCAATTTACATCCCGCCCATCAGCGTAGCAAGGCTGCCATTTCTCCATGGCCTGTCCTGCATTTCTGGTTTTGACACTTTCTGCAGCATGGCCCTTTTGACCGATGGGAAGCGAGACTTCTTTGTAGCGCTGATTTGCCTTTCCAGGTTGCTTGGTTGGCCAAAAAGGGCGTATGCGTTTTTTCCTGAATATATTCAGGAAAAAACGCATACGCCCTTTTTGGCCAAGGGCATCATTGTCGGCGTTTTGCCACTTTTCCTGTGCTTTAAAGGCGATTCGAATCTACCTCCTGAAACCTGTTTCCTGCAATTCTGCCTTGCTTTCAAATCCTCTTCGTTGCCTTCCCTCAATATATTTGTGGACGAGAGTTATCATTTATAACTCTGCGGGTTTGTGAATGGCAGTGTCCCCGAGCTCCATTTTTCAACTCGCTTTTTTGGGAGCTGGCCGCAGGAGCGCGGGATTTCCTCAGGCCCTATTCTGCTTCTGGGCGGCAGGCTGAGCCTGTGGTTAATTCTTCTTCCTGATGGGAAAATAGAGTGACCTGTGCCTGTCCCAACACCTAGATCTAGTCTCTCATTGGTTGCCCCTCTTCCGTTCATCCTCAGGACAAATTGCAACCTGTAGGGAACAGGAGGTTAAAGGTGCTGATTCTCCAAGTAGGGAGATTGCTAGTAAAGTAGGTGGAATGGCGATCCCGAGCACAAGGAGATGAGAAATGAGGTGCGTTTTAGACACCTTTCAAAATCACACGGTGTACCACCTTCTGGGTTTCTCATGCATGTTTTCGATGTAGGAAGATGCCCTTGAACCTGGAGATTTGGGACCCATGGGATGGGTACCAGGCAGTATTACTTTAAAGGGTCTGCGTTTGCTCACCCAACCTCTCAACCCCAAGAGTGTCCACCCTTATGTCTCATCCAACTGTGGGTCTAGATATGGTCAATCCAGGTTGCATCACAGACCCTGAACGAATTATGTAAGAATTTCTCTCTTTCACTGTCTTTGTTTTACGGGTTTTTAAAAGTAATTTATTTTTATAATGGGGTTTAGCTGCTTTTCACGGCTGTGTTTATGCGGCTTTACACCCAATTGACTCACTTCCAGACAGATATCAATACATAGGTTTGAAGATTCTTACTAGTCACATATATTCTTCTGCGGTGAATAGGGGGTGTTGAGTCCAGTTCACTGAGCAAGGAGTAGGTCTTGTCTATTACATATTGGGTGTATGGAACGGTATCTGAGCGAATTTGAAACCCTTGTTTTATGCCTCACCCCACCTCACTTTTCCCGTTAAGCAGCCATAGTGTGTTTTCTAAAGGTGTGACTCTGTTCTGTTTTGTAATTCAGTTCAAGTGTAGCGGTTTTTACATTCCCTCTATAAGTGATAGCTTATGATAAGTGTCTTTTTCTGTGTGACTTATTTCACTTAGAATCGTCGTACCTAAATCCACTCATCTTGCTTCTACTAGCCTTATGACATTGATTTCATGGCTGAGTGATATTCCATTGTACATAAGGACCACAACTTCTTTATCCATTTTTCTCTTTCCTGGGATATTTAAGGTGTCATGAAGTGGAGGTTCTTGTCAACAGAGCAGCCCTAAACTTTGGGGTGCCTGTGTCTTGCTGATTTTTAGTTTTCCCAATTTATACGCCCATGAGTGGACGTGCCCTATGCTCCCTGAGCTGTGTTTTTTCGATGTTTCAGGACACACCGTATACTTCTCCAGAGTGGCTGTTGGCAATTTACATCCCGCCCATCAGCGTAGCAAGGCTGCCATTTCTCCATGGCTTGTCCTGCATTTCTGGTTTTGACACTTTCTGCAGCATGGCCCTTTTGACCGATGGGAAGCGAGACTTCTTTGTAGTGCTGATTTGCCTTTCCAGGTTGCTTGGTTGGCCAAAAAGGGCGTATGCGTTTTTTCCTGAATATATTCAGGAAAAAACGCATACGCCCTTTTTGGCCAAGGGCATCATTGTCGACGTTTTGCGACTTTTCATGTGCTTTAAAGGCGATTCGAATCTACCTCCTGAATCCTGTTTCCTGCAATTCTGCCTTGCTTTCAAATCCTCTTCGTTGCCTTCCCTCAATATATTTGTGGACGAGAGTTATCATTTATAACTCTGCGGGTTTGTGAATGGCAGTGTCCCTGGGCTCCATTTTTCAACTCGCTTTTTTGGGAGCTGGCCGCAGGAGCGCGGGATTTCCTCAGGCCCTATTCTGCTTCTGGGCGGCAGGCTGAGCCTGTGGTTAATTCTTCTTCCTGATGGGAAAATAGAGTGACCTGTGCCTGTCCCAACACCTAGATCTAGTCTCTCCTTGCTTGACCCTCTTCCGTTCATCCTCAGGACAAATTGCAACCTGTTGGGAACAGGAGGTTAAAGGTGCTGATTCTCCAAGTAGGGAGATTGCTAGTAAAGTAGCTGGAATGGCGAACCCGAGCACAAGGACATGAGAAATGAGGTGCGTATTAGAAACCTTTCAAAATCACACGGTGTACCATCTTCTGGGTTTCTCATGCATGTTTTCGATGTAGGAAGATGCCCTTGAACCTGGAGATTTGGGACCCATGGGATGGGTACCAGGCAGTATTACTTTAAAGGGTCTGTGTTTGCTCACCCAACCTCACCCAACCTATCAGCCCCAAGTGTGTCTACCCTTATGTCTCATCCAGCTGTGGGTCTAGATATGGTCAATCCAGGTTGCATCACAGCCCCTGGACGAATTTTGTAAGAATTTCTCTCTCTTTCACTGTCTTTGTTTTACGGGTTTTTAAAAGTAATTTATTTTTATAATGGGGTTTAGCTGGTTTTCACGGCTGTGTTTATGCGGCTTTACACCCACTTGACTCACTTCCAGACAGATATCAATACATAGGTTTTAAGATTCTTACTAGTCACATATGTTCTTGTGCGGTGAAAAGGGGGTGTTGAGTCCAGTTCACTGAGCAAGGAGTCGGTCTTGTCTAGTACATATTGGGTGTATGGAACGGTATCTGAGCCAATTTGAAACCCTTGTTTTATGCATCACCCCACCTCACCTTTCCCGTTAAGCAGCCATAGTGTGTTTTCTAAACGTGTGACTCTGTTCTGTTTTGTAATTCAGTTCAAGTGTAGCGGTTTTTACATTCCCTCTATAAGTGATAGCTTATGATAAGTGTCTTTTTCTGTGTGACTTATTTCACTTAGAATCGTCGTACCTAAGTCCACTCATCTTGCTTCTTCGAGCCTTATGACATTGATTTCATGTCTGAGTGATATTCCTTTGTACATAAGGACCACAACTTCTTTATCCATTTTTCCCTTTCCTGGGATATTTAAGGTGTCATGAAGTGGAGGTTCTTGTCAACAGAGCAGCCCTAAACTTTGGGGTGCCTGTGTCTTGCTGATTTTTAGTTTTCCCAATTTATACGCCCATGAGTGGACGTGCCCTATGCTCCCTAAGCTGTGTGTTTTAGATGTTTCAGGACACACCGTACACTTCTCCAGAGTGGCTGTTGGCAATTTACATCCCGCCCATCAGCGTAGCAAGGCTGCCATTTCTCCATGGCCTGTCCTGCATTTCTGGTTTTGACACTTTTTGCAGCATGGCCCTTTTGACCGATGGGAAGCGAGACTACTTTGTAGCGCTGATTTGCCTTTCCAGGATGCTTGGTTGGCCAAAAAGGGCGTATGCGTTTTTTCCTGAATATATTCAGGAATATACGCATACGCCCTTTTTGGCCAAGGGCATCATTGTCGACGTTTTGCGACTTTTCATGTGCTTTAAAGGCGATTCGAATCTACCTCCTGAAACCTGTTTCCTGCAATTCTGCCTTGCTTTCAATTCCCCTTCGTTGCCTTCCCTCAATATATTTGTGGATGAGAATTATCATTTATAGATCTGTGGGTTTGTGAATTGCAGTGTCCCTGAGCTCCATTTTTCAACTGGCTTTTTTGGGAGCTGGCCGCAAAAGCGCGGGTTTGCCTCAGGCCCTATTCTGCTTCTGGGCAGCAGGCTGAGCCTGTGGTTAATTCTTCTTCCCGATGGGAAAATAGAGTGACCTGTGCCTGTCCCAACACCTAGATCTAGTCTCTCATTGGTTGCCCCTCTTCCCGTTCATCCTCAGGACAAATTGCAACCTGTAGGGAACAGGAGTTTAAAGGTGCTGATTCTCCAAGTAGGGAGATTGCTAGTAAAGTAGCTGGAAGTGCGAACCCGAGCACAAGGAGATGAGAAATGAGGTGCGTTTTAGAAACCTTTCAAAATCACATGGTGTACCTTCTTCTGGGTTTCTCATGCATGTTTTCGATGTAGGAAGATGCCCTTGAACCTGGAGATTTGGGACCCATGGGATGGGTACCACGCAGTACTACTTTAAAGGTTGTGCGTTTGCTCACCCAACCTCACCCAACCTCTCAGCCCCAAGAGTGTCCACCCTTATGTCTCATCCAGCTGTGGGTCTAGATATGGTCAATCCAGGTTGCATCACAGCCCCTGAACGAATTATGTAAGAATTTCCCTCTCTTTCAGTGTCTTTGTTTTACGGGTTTTTAAAAGTAATTTATTTTTATAATGGGGTTTAGCTGCCTTTCACGGCTGTGTTTATGCGGCTTTACACCCACTGGAGTCACTTCCAGACAGATATCAATACATAGGTTTTAAGATTCTTACTAGTCACATATATTCTTGTGCGGTGAATAGGGGGTGTTGAGTCCAGTTCACTGAGCAAGGAGTAGGTCTTGTCTATTACATATTGGGTGTATGGAACGGTATCTGAGCGAACTTGAAAACCTTGTTTTATGCATCACTCCACCTCACCTTTCCCGTTAAGCAGCCATAGTGTGTTTTCTAAACGTGTGACTCTGTTCTGTTTTGTAATTCAGTTCAAGTGTAGCGGTTTTTACATTCCCTCTATAAGTGATAGCTTATGATAAGTGTCTTTTTCTGTGTGACTTATTTCACTTAGAATCGTCGTTCCTAAATCCACTCATCTTGCTTCTACTAGCCTTATGACATTTATTTCATGTCTGAGTGATATTCCATTGTACATAAGGACCACAACTTCTTTATCCATTTTTTTCTTTCCTGGGATATTTAAGGTGTCATGAAGTGGAGGTTCTTGTCAACAGAGCAGCCCTAATCATTGGGGTGCCTGTGTCTTGCTGATTTTTAGTTTTCCCAATTTATACGACCATGAGTGGACGTGCCCTATGCTCCCTAAGCTGTGTTTTTTTGATGTTTCAGGACACACCGTACACTTCTCCAGAGTGGCTGTTGGCAATTTACATCCCACCCATCAGCGTAGCAAGGCTGCCATTTCTCCATGGCCTGTCCTGCATTTCTGGTTTTCACACTTTTTGCAGCATGGCCCTTTTGACCGATGGGAAGCGAGTCTACTTTGTAGCGCTGATTTGCCTTTTCAGGTTGCTTGGTTGGCCAAAAAGGGCGTATGCGTTTTTTCCTGAATATATTCAGGAAAAAACGCATACGCCCTTTTTGGCCAAGGGCATCATTGTCGACGTTTTGCCACTTTTCATGTGCTTTAAAGGCGATTCGAATCTACCTCCTGAAACCTGTTTCCTGCAATTCTGCCTTGCTTTCAAATCCTCTTCGTTGCCTTCCCTCAATATATTTGTGGACTGGAGTAATCATTTATAACTCAGCAGGTTTGTGCATGGCAGTGCCCCTGAGCTCCATTTTTCAACTGTCTTTTTTGGGAGCTGGCCGCAAAAGCACGGGATTGCCTCAGGCCCTATTCTGGTTCCCTGCGGCAGGCTGAGCCTGTGGTTAATTCTTCTTCCTGATGGGAAAATAGAGTGACCTGTGCCTGTCCCAACACCTAGATCTAGACTCTCACTGGTTGCCCCTCTTCCCGTTCATCCACAGGACAAATTGCAACCTGTAGGGAACAGGAGGTTAAAGGTGCTGATTCTCCACGTAGGGAGATTGCTAGTAAAGTACCTGGAATGGCGAACCCGAGCACAAGGAGATGAGAAATGAGGTGCGTTTTAGAAACCTTTCAAAATCACACGGTGTACCATCTTCTGGGTCTCTCATGTATGTTTTCGATGTAGGAAGATGCCCTTGAACCTGGAGATTTGGGACCCATGGGATGCGTACCACCCAGTATTACTTTAAAGGTTGTGCGTTTGCTCACCCAACCTCACCCAAACTCTCACCCCCAAGAGTGTCCACCCTTATGTCTCATCCAGCTGTGTGTCTAGATATGGTCAATCCAGGTTGCATCATAGCCCCTGACCGAATTTTGGAAGAATTTCTCTCTCTTTCAGTGTCTTTGTTTTACGGGTTTTTAAAAGTAATTTATTTTTATAATGGGGTTTAGCTGGTTTTCACGGCTGTGTTTATGCGGCTTTACACCCACTTGACTCACTTCCAGACAGATATCAATATATAGGTTTTAAGATTCTTACTAGTCACATATATTCTTGTGCGGTGAATAGGGGGTGTTGAGTCCAGTTCACTGAGCAAGGAGTCGGTCTTTTCTATTACATATTGGGTGTATGGAACGGTATCTGAGCGAATTTGAAACCCTTGTTTTATGCATCACCCCACCTCACCTTTCCCGTTAAGCAGCCATAGTGTGTTTTCTAAAGGTGTGACTCTGTTCTGTTTTGTAATTCAGTTCAAGTGTAGCGGTTTTTACATTCCCTCTATAAGTGATAGCTTATGATAAGGGTCTTTTTCTGTGTGACTTATTTCACTTAGAATCGTCGTACCTAAATCCACTCATCTTGCTTCTTCTAGACTTATGACATTGATTTCATGTCTGAGTGATATTCCATTGTACATAAGGACCACAACTTCTTTATCCATTTTTCTCTTTCCTGGGATATTTAAGGTGTCATGAAGTGGAGGTTCTTGTCAACAGAGCAGCCCTAAACTTTGGGGTGCCTGTGTCTTGCTGATTTTTAGTTTTCCCAATTTATACGCCCATGAGTGGACATGCCCTATGCTCCCTAAGCTGTGTGTCTTAGATGTTTCAGGACACACCGTACACTTCTCCAGAGTGGCTGTTGGCAATTTACATCCCGCCCATCAGCGTAGCAAGGCTGCGATTTCTCTATGGCCTGTCCTGCATTTCTGGATTTGACACTTTTTGCAGCATGGCCCTTTTGACCGATGGGAAGCGAAACTTCATTGTAGCGCTGATTTGCCTTTCCAGGTTGCTTGGTTGGCCAAAAAGGGCGTATGCGTTTTTTCCTGAATATATTCAGGAAAAAACGCATACGCCCTTTTTGGCCAAGGGCATCATTGTCAACGATTTGCGACTTTTCATGTGCTTTAAAGGCGATTCGAATCTACCTCCTGGAACCTGTTTCCTGCAATTCTGCCTTGCTTTCAAATCCTCTTCGTTGCCTTCCCTCAATATATTTGTGGACGAGAGTTATCATTTATAACTCTGCGTGTTTGTGAATGGCAGTGTACCTGGGCTCCATTTTTCAACTCGCTTTTTTGGGAGCTGGCCGCAAGGGCGCGGGATTGCCTCAGGCCCTATTCTGCTTCTGGGCGGCAGGCTGAGCCTGTGGTTAATTCTTCTTCCTGATGGGAAAATAGAGTGACCTGTGCCTGTCCCAACACCTAGATCTAGTCTCTCATTGGTTGCCCCTCTTCCCGTTCATCCTCAGGAAAAATTGCAACCTGTAGGGAACAGGAGGTTAAAGTTGCTTTTTCTCCAAGTATGGAGATTGCTAGTAAAGTACCTGGAATGGCAAAACCGAGCACAAGGAGATGAGAAATGAGGTGCGTTTTAGAAACCTTTCAAAATCACACGGTGTACCATCTTCTGGGTTTCTCATGCATGTTTTCGATGTAGGAAGATGCCCTTGAATCTGGAGATTTGGGACCCATGGGATGGGTACCACGCAGTATTACTTTAAAGGGTCTGTGTTTGCTGACCCAACCTCACCCAACCTCTCAGCCCCAAGTGTGTCCACCCTTATGACTCATTCAGCTGTGGGTCTAGATATGGTCAATCCAGGTTGCATCACAGCCTCTGAAAGAATTTTGTAAGAATTTCTCTCTCTTTTACTGTCTTTGTTTTACGGGTTTTTAAAAGTAATTTATTTTTATAATGGGGTTTAGCTGCTTTTCACGGCTGTGTTTATGCGGCTTTACACCCACTTGACTCACTTCCAGACAGATATCAATACATAGGTTTTAAGATTCTTACTAGTCACATATATTCTTGTGCGGTGAATAGGGGGTGTTGAGTCCAGTTCACTGAGCAATGAGTCAGTCTTTTCTATTACATATTGGGTGTATGGAACGGTATCTGAGCGAATTTGAAACCCTTGTTTTATGCATCACCCCACCTCACCTTTCCCGTTAAGCAGCCATAGTGTGTTTTCTAAACGTGTGACTCTGTTCTGTTTTGTAACTCAGTTCACGTGTAGCGGTTTTTACATTCCCTCTATAAGTGATAGCTTATGATAAGTGTCTTTTTCTGTGTTACTTATTTCACTTAGAATCATCGTACCTAAGTCCACTCATCTTGCTTCTTCTAGCCTTATGATATTGATTTCATGTCTGCGTGATATTGCATTGTACATAAGGACCACAACTTCTTTATCCATTTTTCTCTTTCTTGGGATATTTAAGGTGTCATGAAGTGGAGGTTCTTGTCAACAGAGCAGCCCTAAACTTTGGGGTGCCTGTGTCTTGCTGATTTTTAGTTTTCCCAATTTATACACCCATGAGTGGACGTGCCCTATGCTCCCTAAGCTGTGTGTTTTAGATGTTTCAGGACACACCGTACACTTCTCCAGAGTGGCTGTTGGCAATTTACATCCCGCCCCTCAGCGTAGCAAGGCTGCCATTTCTCCATGGCCTGTCCTGCATTTCTGGTTTTGACACTTTCTGCAGCATGGCCCTTTTGACCGATGGGAAGCGAGACTTGTTTGTAGCGCTGATTTGCCTTTCCAGGTTGCTTGGTTGGCCAAAAAGGGCGTATGCGTTTTTTCCTGAATATATTCAGGAAAGAACGCATACGCCCTTTTTGGCCAAGGGCATCATTGTCGACGTTTTGTGACTTTTCATGTGCTTTAAAGGCGATTCGAATCTACCTCCTGAAACCTGTTTCCTGCAATTCTGCCTTGCTTTCAAATCCTCTTCGTTGCCTTCCCTCAATATATTTGTGGACGAGAGTTATCATTTATAACTCTGCGGGTTTGTGAATGGCAGTGTCCCTGGGCTCCATTTTTCAACTCGCTTTTTTGGGAGCTGGCCGCAGGAGCGCGGGATTGCCTCAGGCCCTATTCTGCTTCTGGGCGGCAGGCTGAGCCTGTGGTTAATTCTTCTTCCTGATGGGAAAATAGAGTGACCTGTGCCTGTCCCAACACCTAGATCTAGTCTCTCATTGGTTGCCCCTCTTCCGTTCATCCTCAGGACAAATTGCAACCTGTAGGGAACAGGAGGTTAAAGGTGCTGATTCTCCAAGTAAGGAGATTGCTAGTAAAGTATCTGGAATGGCGAACCCGAGCACAAGGAGATGAGAAATGAGGTGCGTTTTAGAAACCTTTCAAAATCACACGGTGTACCACCTTCTGGGTTTCTCATGCATGTTTTCGATGTAGGAATATGCCCTTGAACCTGGAGATTTGGGACCCATGGGATGGGTACCAGGCAGTATTACTTTAAAGGGTCTGTGTTTGCTCACCCAACCTCACCCAGCCTCTCAGCCCCAAGTGTGTCCACCCTTATGTCTCATCCAGCTGTGGGTCTAGATATGGTCAATCCAGGTTGCATCACAGCCCGTGAACGAATTTTGTAAGAATTTCTCTCTCTTTCACTGTCTTTGTTTTACGGGTTTTTAAAAGTAATTTATTTTTATAATGGGGTATAGCTGCTTTTCACGGCTGTGTTTATGCGGCTTTACACCCACTTGACTCACTTCCAGAGAGATATCAATACATAGGTTTTAAGATTCTTACTAGTCAGATATATTCTTGTGCGGTGAATAGGGGGTGTTGAGTCCAGTTCACTGATCAACGTGTAGGTCTTGTCTATTACATATTGGGTGTATGGAACGGTATCTGAGCCAATTTGAAACCCTTGTTTTATGCATCACCCCACCTCACCTTTCCCGTTAAGCAGCCATAGTGTGTTTTCTAAACGTGTGACTCTGTTCTGTTTTGTAATTCAGTTCAAGTGTAGCGGTTTTTACATTCCCTCTATAAGTGATAGCTTATGATAAGTGTCTTTTTCTGTGTGACTTATTTCACTTAGAATCATCGTACCTAAGTCCACTCATCTTGCTTCTTCTTGCCTTATGACATTGATTTCATGTCTGAGTGATATTCCTTTGTACATAAGGACCACAACTTCTTTATCCATTTTTCTCTTTCCTGGGATATTTAAGGTGTCATGAAGTGGAGGTTCTTGTCAACAGAGCAGCCCTAAACTTTGGGGTGCCTGTGTCTTGCTGATTTTTAGTTTTCCCAATTTATACGCCCATGAGTGGACGTGCCCTATGCTCCCTAAGCTGTGTGTTTTAGATGTTTCAGGACACACCGTACACTTCTCCAGAGTGGCTGTTGGCAATTTACATCCCGCCCCTCAGCGTAGCAAGGCTGCCATTTCTCCATGGCCTGTCCTGCATTTCTGGTTTTGACACTTTTTGCAGCATGGCCCTTTTGACCGATGGGAAGCGAGAGTACTTTGTATCGCTGATTTGCCTTTCCAGGTTGCTTGGTTGGCCAAAAAGTGCGTATGCGTTTTTTCCTGAATATATTCAGGAAAAAACGCATACGCCCTTTTTGGACAAGGGCATCATTGTCGACGTTTTGGGACTTTTCATGTGCTTTAAAAGCGATTCGAATCTACCTCCTGAAACCTGTTTCCTGCAATTCTGCCTTGCTTTCAAATCCTCTTCATTGCCTTCCCTCAATATATTTGTGGACGAGAGTTATCATTTATAACTCTGCGGGTTTGTGAATGGCAGTGTCCCTGGGCTCCATTTTTCAACTCGCTTTTTTGGGAGCTGGCCACAAGAGCGCGGGATTGCCTCAGGCCCTATTCTGCTTATGGGCAGCAGGCTGAGCCTGTGGTTAATTCTTCTTCCTGATGGGAAAATAGAGTGACCTGTGCCTGTCCCAACACCTAGATCTAGTCTCTCATTGGTTGCCCCACTTCCCGTTCATCTTCAGGACAAATTGCAACCTGTAGGGAACAGGAGGTTAAAGGTGCTGATTCTCCAAGTAGGGAGATTGCTAGTAAAGTACCTGGAATGGCGAACCCGAGCACAAGGAGATGAGAAATGAGGTGCGTTTTAGAAACCTTTCAAAATCACACGGTGTACCATCTTCTGGGTTTCTCATGCATGTTTTCGATGTAGGAAGATGCCCTTGAACCTGGAGATTTGGGACCCATGGGATGGGTACCAGGCAGTATTAATTTAAAGGTTGTGCGTTTGCTCACCCAACCTCACCCAACCTCTCAGCCCCAAGAGTGTCCACCCTTATGTCTCATCCAGCTGTGGGTCTAGATATGGTCAATCCAGGTTGCATCACAGCCCCTGAAAGAATTTTGTAAGAATTTCTCTCTCTTTCATTGTCTTTGTTTTACGGGTTTTTAAAAGTAATTTATTTTTATAATGGGGTTTAGCTGCTTTTCACGGCTGTGTTTATGCGGCTTTACACCCACTGGACTCACTTCCAGACCGATATCAATACATAGGTTTTAAGATTCTTACTAGTCACATATATTCTTCTGTGGTGAATAGGGGGTGTTGAGTCCAGTTCACTGAGCAAGGAGTAGGTCTTGTCTATTACATATTGGGTGTATGGAACGGTATCTGAGCGAATTTGAAAACCTTGTTTTATGCATCACCCCACCTCACCTTTCCCGTTAAGCAGCCATAGTGTGTTTTCTAAACGTGAGACTCTGTTCTGTTTTGTAATTCAGTTCAAGTGTAGCGGTTTTTACATTCCCTCTATAAGTGATAGCTTATGATAAGTGTCTTTTTCTGTGTGACTTATTTCACTTAGAATCGTCGTACCTAAATCCACTCATCTTGCTTCTACTAGCCTTATGACATTTATTTCATGTCTGAGTGATATTCCATTGTACATAAGGACCATGACTTCTTTATCCATTTTTCTCTTTCCTGGGATATTTAAGGTGTCATGAAGTGGAGGTTCTTGTCAACAGAGCAGCCCTAAACTTTGGGGTGCCTGTGTCTTGCTGATTTTTAGTTTTCCCAATTTATACGCCCATGAGTGGACGTGCCCTATGCTCCCTAAGCTGTGTTTTTTCGATGTTTCAGGACACACCGTACACTTCTCCAGAGTGGCTGTTGGCAATTTACATCCCGCCCCTCAGCGTAGCAAGGCTGCCATTTCTCCATGGCCTGTCCTGCATTTCTGGTTTTGACACTTTTTGCAGCATGGCCCTTTTGACCGATGGGAAGCGAGACTACTTTGTATCGCTGATTTGCCTTTCCAGGTTGCTTGGTTGGCCAAAAAGGGCGTATGCGTTTTTTCCTGAATATATTCAGGAAAAAACGCATACGCCCTTTTTGGCCAAGGGCATCATTGTCGACGTTTTGCGACTTTTCATGTGCTTTAAAAGCGATTCGAATCTACCTCCTGAAACGTGTTTCCTGCAATTCTGCCTTGCTTTCAAATCCTCTTCGTTGCCTTCCCTCAATATATTTGTGGACGAGAGTTATCATTTATAACTCTGCGGGTTTGTGAATGGCAGTGTCCCTGGGCTCCATTTTTCAACTCGCTTTTTTGGGAGCTGGCCACAAGAGCGCGGGATTGCCTCAGGCCCTATTCTGCTTATGGGCGGCAGGCTGAGCCTGTGGTTAATTCTTCTTCCTGATGGGAAAATAGAGTGACCTGTGCCTGTCCCAACACCTAGATCTAGTCTCTCATTGGTTGCCCCTCTTCCGTTCATGCTCAGGACAAATTGCAACCTGTAGGGAAGAGGAGGTTAAAGGTGCTGATTCTCCAAGTAGGGAGATTGCTAGTAAAGTACCTGGAATGGCGAACCCGAGCACAAGGAGATGAGAAATGAGGTGCGTTTTAGAAACCTTTCAAAATCACACGGTGTACCACCTTCTGGGTTTCTCATGCATGTTTTCGATGTAGGAATATGCCCTTGAACCTGGAGATTTGGGACCCATGGGATGGGTACCAGGCAGTATTACTTTAAAGGGTCTGTGTTTGCTCACCCAACCTCACCCAAACTCTCAGCCCCAAGTGTGTCCACCCTTATGTCTCATCCAGCTGTGGGTCTAGATATGGTCAATCCAGGTTGCATCACAGCCCGTGAACGAATTTTGTAAGAATTTCTCTCTCTTTCACTGTCTTTGTTTTACGGGTTTTTAAAAATAATTTATTTTTATAATGGGGTATAGCTGCTTTTCACGGCTGTGTTTATGCGGCTTTACACCCACTTGACTCACTTCCAGACAGATATCAATACATAGGTTTTAAGATTCTTACTAGTCACATATATTCTTGTGCGGTGAATAGGGGGTGTTGAGTCCAGTTCACTGAGCAACGTGTAGGTCTTGTCTATTACATATTGGGTGTATGGAACGGTATCTATGCCAATTTGAAACCCTTGTTTTATGCATCACCCCACCTCACCTTTCCCGTTAAGCAGCCATAGTGTGTTTTCTAAACGTGTGACTCTGTTCTGTTTTGTAAATCAGTTCAAGTGTAGCGGTTTTTACATTCCCTCTATAAGTGATAGCTTATGATAAGTGTCTTTTTCTGTGTGACTTATTTCACTTAGAATCATCGTACCTAAGTCCACTCATCTTGCTTCTTCTAGCCTTATGACATTGATTTCATGTCTGAGTGATATTCCTTTGTACATAAGGACCACAACGTCTTTATCCATTTTTCTCTTTCCTGGGATATTTAAGGTGTCATGAAGTGGAGGTTCTTGTCAACAGAGCAGCCCTAAACTTTGGGGTGCCTGTGTCTTGCTGATTTTTAGTTTTCCCAATTTATACGCCCATGAGTGGACGTGCCCTATGCTCCCTAAGCTGTGTGTTTTAGATGTTTCAGGACACACCGTACACTTCTCCAGAGTGGCTGTTGGCAATTTACATCCCGCCCATCAGCATAGCAAGGCTGCCATTTCTCCATGGCCTGTCCTGCATTTCTGGTTTTGACACTTTTTGCAGCATGGCCCTTTTGACCGATGGGAAGCGAGACTACTTTGTATCGCTGATTTGCCTTTCCAGGTTGCTTGGTTGGCCAAAAAGGGCGTATGCGTTTTTTCCTGAATATATTCAGAAAAAACGCATACGCCCTTTTTGGCCAAGGGCATCATTGTCGACGTTTTGGGACTTTTCATGTGCTTTAAAAGCGATTCGAATCTACCTCCTGAAACCTGTTTCCTGCAATTCTGCCTTACTTTCAAATCCTCTTCATTTCCTTCCCTCAATATATTTGTGGACGAGAGTTATCATTTATAACTCTGCGGGTTTGTGAATGGCAGTGTCCCTGGGCTCCATTTTTCAACTCGCTTTTTTGGGAGCTGGCCACAAGAGCGCGGGATTGCCTCAGGCCCTATTCTGCTTCTGGGCGGCAGGCTGAGCCTGTGGTTAATTCTTCTTCCTGATGGGAAAATAGAGTGACCTGTGCCTGTCCCAACACCTAGATCTAGTCTCTCATTGGTTGCCCCACTTCCCGTTCATCCTCAGGACAAATTGCAACCTGTAGGGAACAGGAGGATAAAGGTGCTGATTCTCCAAGTAGGGAGATTGCTAGTAAAGTACCTGGAATGGCGAACCCGAGTACAAGGAGATGAGAAATGAGGTGCGTTTTAGAAACCTTTCAAAATCACACGGTGTACCATCCTCTGGGTTTCTCATACATGTTTTCGATGTAGGAAGATGCCCTTGAACCTGGAGATTTGGGACCCATGGGATGGGTACCAGGCAGTATTAATTTAAAGGTTCTGCGTTTGCTCACCCAACCTCACCCAACCTCTCAGCCCCAAGAGTGTCCAACCTTATGTCTCATCCAGCTGTGTGTCTAGATATGGTCAATCCAGGTTGCATCACAGCCCCTGAAAGAATTTTGTAAGAATTTCTCTCTCTTTCACTGTCTTTGTTTTACGGGTTTTTAAAAGTAATTTATTTTTATAATGGGGTTTAGCTGCTTTTCACGGCTGTGTTTATGCGGCTTTACACCCACTGGACTCACTTCCAGACAGATATCAATAGATAGGTTTTAAGATTCTTACTAGTCACATATATTCTTGTGCGGTGAATAGGGGGTGTTGAGTCCAGTTCACTGAGCAAGGAGTAGGTCTTGTCTATTACATATTGGGTGTATGGAACGGTATCTGAACGAATTTGAAAACCTTGTTTTATGCATCACCCCACCTCACCTTTCCCGTTAAGCAGCCATAGTGTGTTTTATAAACGTGAGACTCTGTTCTGTTTTGTAATTCAGTTCAAGTGTAGCGGTTTTTACATTCCCTCTATAAGTGATAGCTTATGATAAGTGTCTTTTTCTGTGTGACTTATTTCACTTAGAATCGTCGTACCTAAATCCACTCATCTTGCTTCTACTAGCCTTATGACATTGATTTCATGTCTGAGTGATATTCCATTGTACATAAGGACCACAACTTCTTTATCCATTTTTCTCTTTCCTGGGATATTTAAGGTGTCATGAAGTGGAGGTTCTTGTCAACAGAGCAGCCCTAATCATTGGGGTGCCTGTGTCTTGCTGATTTTTAGTTTTCCCAATTTATACGACCATGAGTGGACGTGCCCTATGCTCCCTAAGCTGTGTTTTTTTGATGTTTCAGGACACACCGTACACTTCTCCAGAGTGGCTGTTGGCAATTTACATCCCGCCCATCAGCGTAGCAAGGCTGCCATTTCTCCATGGCCTGTCCTGCATTTCTGGTTTTCACACTTTTTGCAGCATGGCCCTTTTGACCGATGGGAAGCGAGTCTACTTTGTAGCGCTGATTTGCCTTTTCAGGTTGCTTGGTTGGCCAAAAAGGGCGTATGCGTTTTTTCCTGAATATATTCAGGAAAAAACGCATACGCCCTTTTTGGCCAAGGGCATCATTGTCGACGTTTTGCCACTTTTCATGTGCTTTAAAGGCGATTCGAATCTACCTCCTGAAACCTGTTTCCTGCAATTCTGCCTTGCTTTCAAATCCTCTTCGTTGCCTTCCCTCAATATATTTGTGGACGAGAGTTATCATTTATAACTCTGCGGGTTTGTGAATGGCAGTGTCCCTGGGCTCCATTTTTCAACTCGCTTTTTTGGGAGCTGGCCGCAGAGGGCGGCATTTCCTCAGGCCCTATTCTGCTTCTGGGCGGCAGGCTGAGCCTGTGGTTAATTCTTCTTCCTGATGGGAAAATAGAGTGACATGTGCCTGTCCCAACACCTAGATCTAGTCTCTCATTGGTTGCCCCTCTTCCGTTCATGCTCAGGACAAATTGCAACCTATAGGGAAGAGGAGGTTAAAGGTGCTGATTCTCCAAGTAGGGAGATTGCTAGTAAAGTACCTGGAATGGCGAACCCGAGCACAAGGAGATGAGAAATGAGGTGCGTTTTAGAAACCTTTCAAAATCACACGGTGTACCACCTTCTGGGTTTCTCATGCATGTTTTCGATGTAGGAATATGCCCTTGAACCTGGAGATTTGGGACCCATGGGATGGGTACCAGGCAGTATTACTTTAAATGGTCTCTGTTTGCTCACCCAACCTCACCCAACCTCTCAGCCCCAAGTGTGTCCACCCTTATGTCTCATCCAGCTGTGGGTCTAGATATGGTCAATCCAGGTTGCATCACAGCCCGTGAACGAATTTTGTAAGAATTTCTCTCTCTTTCACTGTCTTTGTTTTACGGGTTTTTAAAAGTAATTTATTTTTATAATGGGGTATAGCTGCTTTTCACGGCTGTGTTTATGCGGCTTTACACCCACTTGACTCACTTCCAGAGAGATATCAATACATAGGTTTTAAGATTCTTACTAGTCAGATATATTCTTGTGCGGTGAATAGGGGGTGTTGAGTCCAGTTCACTGAGCAACGTGTAGGTCTTGTCTATTACATATTGGGTGTATGGAACGGTATCTGAGCCAATTTGAAACCCTTGTTTTATGCATCACCCCACCTCACCTTTCCCGTTAAGCAGCCATAGTTTGTTTTGTAAACGTGTGACTCTGTTCTGTTTTGTAAATCAGTTCAAGTGTAGCGGTTTTTACATTCCCTCTATAAGTGATAGCTTATGATAAGTGTCTTTTTCTGTGTGAATTATTTCACTTAGAATCATCGTACCTAAGTCCACTCATCTTGCTTCTTCTAGCCTTATGACATTGATTTCATGTCTGAGTGATATTCCTTTCTACATAAGGACCTCAACTTCTTTATCCATTTTTCTCTTTCCTGGGATATTTAAGGTGTCATGAAGTGGAGGTTCTTGTCAACAGAGCAGCCCTAATCATTGGGGTGCCTGTGTCTTGCTGATTTTTAGTTTTCCCAATTTATACGACCATGAGTGGACGTGCCCTATGCTCCCTAAGCTGTGTTTTTTTGATGTTTCAGGACACACCGTACACTTCTCCAGAGTGGCTGTTGGCAATTTACATCCCGCCCATCAGCGTAGCAAGGCTGCCATTTCTCCATGGCCTGTCCTGCATTTCTGGTTTTCACACTTTTTGCAGCATGGCCCTTTTGACCGATGGGAAGCGAGTCTACTTTGTAGCGCTGATTTGCCTTTTCAGGTTGCTTGGTTGGCCAAAAAGGGCGTATGCGTTTTTTCCTGAATATATTCAGGAAAAAACGCATACGCCCTTTTTGGCCAAGGGCATCATTGTCGACGTTTTGCCACTTTTCATGTGCTTTAAAGGCGATTCGAATCTACCTCCTGAAACCTGTTTCCTGCAATTCTGCCTTGCTTTCAAATCCTCTTCGTTGCCTTCCCTCAATATATTTGTGGACTGGAGTAATCATTTATAACTCAGCAGGTTTGTGCATGGCAGTGCCCCTGAGCTCCATTTTTCAACTGTCTTTTTTGGGAGCTGGCCGCAAAAGCACGGGATTGCCTCAGGCCCTATTCTGGTTCCCTGCGGCAGGCTGAGCCTGTGGTTAATTCTTCTTCCTGATGGGAAAATAGAGTGACCTGTGCCTGTCCCAACACCTAGATCTAGACTCTCACTGGTTGCCCCTCTTCCCGTTCATCCACAGGACAAATTGCAACCTGTAGGGAACAGGAGGTTAAAGGTGCTGATTCTCCACGTAGGGAGATTGCTAGTAAAGTACCTGGAATGGCGAACCCGAGCACAAGGAGATGAGAAATGAGGTGCGTTTTAGAAACCTTTCAAAATCACACGGTGTACCATCTTCTGGGTTTCTCATGTATGTTTTCGATGTAGGAAGATGCCCTTGAACCTGGAGATTTGGGACCCATGGGATGCGTACCACCCAGTATTACTTTAAAGGTTGTGCGTTTGCTCACCCAACCTCACCCAAACTCTCACCCCCAAGAGTGTCCACCCTTATGTCTCATCCAGCTGTGTGTCTAGATATGGTCAATCCAGGTTGCATCATAGCCCCTGACCGAATTTTGGAAGAATTTCTCTCTCTTTCAGTGTCTTTGTTTTACGGGTTTTTAAAAGTAATTTATTTTTATAATGGGGTTTAGCTGGTTTTCACGGCTGTGTTTATGCGGCTTTACACCCACTTGACTCACTTCCAGACAGATATCAATACATAGGTTTTAAGATTCTTACTAGTCACATATATTCTTGTGCGGTGAATAGGGGGTGTTGAGTCCAGTTCACTGAGCAAGGAGTCGGTCTTTTCTATTACATATTGGGTGTATGGAACGGTATCTGAGCCAATTTGAAACCCTTGTTTTATGCATCACCCCACCTCACCTTTCCCGTTAAGCAGCCATAGTGTGTTTTCTAAAGGTGTGACTCTGTTCTGTTTTGTAATTCAGTTCAAGTGTAGCGGTTTTTACATTCCCTCTATAAGTGATAGCTTATGATAAGGGTCTTTTTCTGTGTGACTTATTTCACTTAGAATCGTCGTACCTAAATCCACTCATCTTGCTTCTACTAGCCTTATGACATTGATTTCATGTCTGAGTGATATTCCATTGTACATAAGGACCACAACTTCTTTATCCATTTTTCTCTTTCCTGGGATATTTAAGGTGTCATGAAGTGGAGGTTCTTGTCAACAGAGCAGCCCTAAACTTTGGGGTGCCTGTGTCTTGCTGATTTTTAGTTTTCCCAATTTATACGCCCATGAGTGGACATGCCCTATGCTCCCTAAGCTGTGTGTCTTAGATGTTTCAGGACACACCGTACACTTCTCCAGAGTGGCTGTTGGCAATTTACATCCCGCCCATCAGCGTAGCAAGGCTGCGATTTCTCTATGGCCTGTCCTGCATTTCTGGATTTGACACTTTTTGCAGCATGGCCCTTTTGACCGATGGGAAGCGAAACTTCATTGTAGCGCTGATTTGCCTTTCCAGGTTGCTTGGTTGGCCAAAAAGGGCGTATGCGTTTTTTCCTGAATATATTCAGGAAAAAACGCATACGCCCTTTTTGGCCAAGGGCATCATTGTCAACGATTTGCGACTTTTCATGTGCTTTAAAGGCGATTCGAATCTACCTCCTGGAACCTGTTTCCTGCAATTCTGCCTTGCTTTCAAATCCTCTTCGTTGCCTTCCCTCAATATATTTGTGGACGAGAGTTATCATTTATAACTCTGCGTGTTTGTGAATGGCAGTGTACCTGGGCTCCATTTTTCAACTCGCTTTTTTGGGAGCTGGCCGCAAGGGCGCGGGATTGCCTCAGGCCCTATTCTGCTTCTGGGCGGCAGGCTGAGCCTGTGGTTAATTCTTCTTCCTGATGGGAAAATAGAGTGACCTGTGCCTGTCCCAACACCTAGATCTAGTCTCTCATTGGTTGCCCCTCTTCCCGTTCATCCTCAGGACAAATTGCAACCTGTAGGGAACAGGAGGTTAAAGTTGCTTTTTCTCCAAGTATGGAGATTGCTAGTAAAGTACCTGGAATGGCAAAACCGAGCACAAGGAGATGAGAAATGAGGTGCGTTTTAGAAACCTTTCAAAATCACACGGTGTACCATCTTCTGGGTTTCTCAGGCATGTTTTCGATGTAGGAAGATGCCCTTGAATCTGGAGATTTGGGACCCATGGGATGGGTACCACGCAGTATTACTTTAAAGGGTCTGTGTTTGCTGACCCAACCTCACCCAACCTCTCAGCCCCAAGTGTGTCCACCCTTATGACTCATCCAGCTGTGGGTCTAGATATGGTCAATCCAGGTTGCATCACAGCCTCTGAAAGAATTTTGTAAGAATTTCTCTCTCTTTTACTGTCTTTGTTTTACGGGTTTTTAAAAGTAATTTATTTTTATAATGGGGTTTAGCTGCTTTTCACGGCTGTGTTTATGCGGCTTTACACCCACTTGACTCACTTCCAGACAGATATCAATACATAGGTTTTAAGATTCTTACTAGTCACATATATTCTTGTGCGGTGAATAGGGGGTGTTGAGTCCAGTTCACTGAGCAATGAGTCAGTCTTTTCTATTACATATTGGGTGTATGGAACGGTATCTGAGCGAATTTGAAACCCTTCTTTTATGCATCACCCCACCTCACCTTTCCCGTTAAGCAGCCATAGTGTGTTTTCTAAACGTGTGACTCTGTTCTGTTTTGTAACTCAGTTCACGTGTAGCGGTTTTTACATTCCCTCTATAAGTGATAGCTTATGATAAGTGTCTTTTTCTGTGTTACTTATTTCACTTAGAATCATCGTACCTAAGTCCACTCATCTTGCTTCTTCTAGCCTTATGATATTGATTTCATGTCTGCGTGATATTGCATTGTACATAAGGACCACAACTTCTTTATCCATTTTTCTCTTTCTTGGGATATTTAAGGTGTCATGAAGTGGAGGTTCTTGTCAACAGAGCAGCCCTAAACTTTGGGGTGCCTGTGTCTTGCTGATTTTTAGTTTTCCCAATTTATACACCCATGAGTGGACGTGCCCTATGCTCCCTAAGCTGTGTGTTTTAGATGTTTCAGGACACACCGTACACTTCTCCAGAGTGGCTGTTGGCAATTTACATCCCGCCCCTCAGCGTAGCAAGGCTGCCATTTCTCCATGGCCTGTCCTGCATTTCTGGTTTTGACACTTTCTGCAGCATGGCCCTTTTGACCGATGGGAAGCGAGACTTGTTTGTAGCGCTGATTTGCCTTTCCAGGTTGCTTGGTTGGCCAAAAAGGGCGTATGCGTTTTTTCCTGAATATATTCAGGAAAGAACGCATACGCCCTTTTTGGCCAAGGGCATCATTGTCGACGTTTTGTGACTTTTCATGTGCTTTAAAGGCGATTCGAATCTACCTCCTGAAACCTGTTTCCTGCAATTCTGCCTTGCTTTCAAATCCTCTTCGTTGCCTTCCCTCAATATATTTGTGGACGAGAGTTATCATTTATAACTCTGCGGGTTTGTGAATGGCAGTGTCCCTGGGCTCCATTTTTCAACTCGCTTTTTTGGGAGCTGGCCGCAGGAGCGCGGGATTGCCTCAGGCCCTATTCTGCTTCTGGGCGGCAGGCTGAGCCTGTGGTTAATTCTTCTTCCTGATGGGAAAATAGAGTGACCTGTGCCTGTCCCAACACCTAGATCTAGTCTCTCATTGGTTGCCCCTCTTCCGTTCATCCTCAGGACAAATTGCAACCTGTAGGGAACAGGAGGTTAAAGGTGCTGATTCTCCAAGTAAGGAGATTGCTAGTAAAGTACCTGGAATGGCGAACCCGAGCACAAGGAGATGAGAAATGAGGTGCGTTTTAGAAACCTTTCAAAATCACACGGTGTACCACCTTCTGGGTTTCTCATGCATGTTTTCGATGTAGGAATATGCCCTTGAACCTGGAGATTTGGGACCCATGGGATGGGTACCAGGCAGTATTACTTTAAAGGGTCTGTGTTTGCTCACCCAACCTCACCCAACCTCTCAGCCCCAAGTGTGTCCACCCTTATGTCTCATCCAGCTGTGGGTCTAGATATGGTCAATCCAGGTTGCATCACAGCCCGTGAACGAATTTTGTAAGAATTTCTCTCTCTTTCACTGTCTTTGTTTTACGGGTTTTTAAAAGTAATTTATTTTTATAATGGGGTATAGCTGCTTTTCACGGCTGTGTTTATGCGGCTTTACACCCACTTGACTCACTTCCAGAGAGATATCAATACATAGGTTTTAAGATTCTTACTAGTCAGATATATTCTTGTGCGGTGAATAGGGGGTGTTGAGTCCAGTTCACTGATCAACGTGTAGGTCTTGTCTATTACATATTGGGTGTATGGAACGGTATCTGAGCCAATTTGAAACCCTTGTTTTATGCATCACCCCACCTCACCTTTCCCGTTAAGCAGCCATAGTGTGTTTTCTAAACGTGTGACTCTGTTCTGTTTTGTAATTCAGTTCAAGTGTAGCGGTTTTTACATTCCCTCTATAAGTGATAGCTTATGATAAGTGTCTTTTTCTGTGTGACTTATTTCACTTAGAATCATCGTACCTAAGTCCACTCATCTTGCTTCTTCTTGCCTTATGACATTGATTTCATGTCTGAGTGATATTCCTTTGTACATAAGGACCACAACTTCTTTATCCATTTTTCTCTTTCCTGGGATATTTAAGGTGTCATGAAGTGGAGGTTCTTGTCAACAGAGCAGCCCTAAACTTTGGGGTGCCTGTGTCTTGCTGATTTTTAGTTTTCCCAATTTATACGCCCATGAGTGGACGTGCCCTATGCTCCCTAAGCTGTGTGTTTTAGATGTTTCAGGACACACCGTACACTTCTCCAGAGTGGCTGTTGGCAATTTACATCCCGCCCCTCAGCGTAGCAAGGCTGCCATTTCTCCATGGCCTGTCCTGCATTTCTGGTTTTGACACTTTTTGCAGCATGGCCCTTTTGACCGATGGGAAGCGAGACTACTTTGTATCGCTGATTTGCCTTTCCAGGTTGCTTGGTTGGCCAAAAAGTGCGTATGCGTTTTTTCCTGAATATATTCAGGAAAAAACGCATACGCCCTTTTTGGACAAGGGCATCATTGTCGACGTTTTGGGACTTTTCATGTGCTTTAAAAGCGATTCGAATCTACCTCCTGAAACCTGTTTCCTGCAATTCTGCCTTGCTTTCAAATCCTCTTCATTGCCTTCCCTCAATATATTTGTGGACGAGAGTTATCATTTATAACTCTGCGTGTTTGTGAATGGCAGTGTACCTGGGCTCCATTTTTCAACTCGCTTTTTTGGGAGCTGGCCGCAAGGGCGCGGGATTGCCTCAGGCCCTATTCTGCTTCTGGGCGGCAGGCTGAGCCTGTGGTTAATTCTTCTTCCTGATGGGAAAATAGAGTGACCTGTGCCTGTCCCAACACCTAGATCTAGTCTCTCATTGGTTGCCCCTCTTCCCGTTCATCCTCAGGACAAATTGCAACCTGTAGGGAACAGGAGGTTAAAGTTGCTTTTTCTCCAAGTATGGAGATTGCTAGTAAAGTACCTGGAATGGCAAAACCGAGCACAAGGAGATGAGAAATGAGGTGCGTTTTAGAAACCTTTCAAAATCACACGGTGTACCATCTTCTGGGTTTCTCATGCATGTTTTCGATGTAGGAAGATGCCCTTGAATCTGGAGATTTGGGACCCATGGGATGGGTACCCCGCAGTATTACTTTAAAGGGTCTGTGTTTGCTGACCCAACCTCACCCAACCTCTCAGCCCCAAGTGTGTCCACCCTTATGACTCATCCAGCTGTGGGTCTAGATATGGTCAATCCAGGTTGCATCACAGCCTCTGAAAGAATTTTGTAAGAATTTCTCTCTCTTTTACTGTCTTTGTTTTACGGGTTTTTAAAAGTAATTTATTTTTATAATGGGGTTTAGCTGCTTTTCACGGCTGTGTTTATGCGGCTTTACACCCACTTGACTCACTTCCAGACAGATATCAATACATAGGTTTTAAGATTGTTACTAGTCACATATATTCTTGTGCGGTGAATAGGGGGTGTTGAGTCCAGTTCACTGAGCAATGAGTCAGTCTTTTCTATTACATATTGGGTGTATGGAACGGTATCTGAGCGAATTTGAAACCCTTGTTTTATGCATC
Source organism: Eschrichtius robustus (assembly GCF_028021215.1). NCBI lineage: Eukaryota > Metazoa > Chordata > Mammalia > Artiodactyla > Eschrichtiidae > Eschrichtius > Eschrichtius robustus. The sequence continues at coordinate 501,468 of NW_027175427.1, forward strand.
ACCCCACCTCACCTTTCCCGTTAAGCAGCCATAGTGTGTTTTCTAAACGTGTGACTCTGTTCTGTTTTGTAACTCAGTTCACGTGTAGCGGTTTTTACATTCCCTCTATAAGTGATAGCTTATGATAAGTGTCTTTTTCTGTGTTACTTATTTCACTTAGAATCATCGTACCTAAGTCCACTCATCTTGCTTCTTCTAGCCTTATGATATTGATTTCATGTCTGCGTGATATTGCATTGTACATAAGGACCACAACTTCTTTATCCATTTTTCTCTTTCTTGGGATATTTAAGGTGTCATGAAGTGGAGGTTCTTGTCAACAGAGCAGCCCTAAACTTTGGGGTGCCTGTGTCTTGCTGATTTTTAGTTTTCCCAATTTATACACCCATGAGTGGACGTGCCCTATGCTCCCTAAGCTGTGTGTTTTAGATGTTTCAGGACACACCGTACACTTCTCCAGAGTGGCTGTTGGCAATTTACATCCCGCCCCTCAGCGTAGCAAGGCTGCCATTTCTCCATGGCCTGTCCTGCATTTCTGGTTTTGACACTTTCTGCAGCATGGCCCTTTTGACCGATGGGAAGCGAGACTTGTTTGTAGCGCTGATTTGCCTTTCCAGGTTGCTTGGTTGGCCAAAAAGGGCGTATGCGTTTTTTCCTGAATATATTCAGGAAAGAACGCATACGCCCTTTTTGGCCAAGGGCATCATTGTCGACGTTTTGTGACTTTTCATGTGCTTTAAAGGCGATTCGAATCTACCTCCTGAAACCTGTTTCCTGCAATTCTGCCTTGCTTTCAAATCCTCTTCGTTGCCTTCCCTCAATATATTTGTGGACGAGAGTTATCATTTATAACTCTGCGGGTTTGTGAATGGCAGTGTCCCTGGGCTCCATTTTTCAACTCGCTTTTTTGGGAGCTGGCCGCAGGAGCGCGGGATTGCCTCAGGCCCTATTCTGCTTCTGGGCGGCAGGCTGAGCCTGTGGTTAATTCTTCTTCCTGATGGGAAAATAGAGTGACCTGTGCCTGTCCCAACACCTAGATCTAGTCTCTCATTGGTTGCCCCTCTTCCGTTCATCCTCAGGACAAATTGCAACCTGTAGGGAACAGGAGGTTAAAGGTGCTGATTCTCCAAGTAAGGAGATTGCTAGTAAAGTACCTGGAATGGCGAACCCGAGCACAAGGAGATGAGAAATGAGGTGCGTTTTAGAAACCTTTCAAAATCACACGGTGTACCACCTTCTGGGTTTCTCATGCATGTTTTCGATGTAGGAATATGCCCTTGAACCTGGAGATTTGGGACCCATGGGATGGGTACCAGGCAGTATTACTTTAAAGGGTCTGTGTTTGCTCACCCAACCTCACCCAACCTCTCAGCCCCAAGTGTGTCCACCCTTATGTCTCATCCAGCTGTGGGTCTAGATATGGTCAATCCAGGTTGCATCACAGCCCGTGAACGAATTTTGTAAGAATTTCTCTCTCTTTCACTGTCTTTGTTTTACGGGTTTTTAAAAGTAATTTATTTTTATAATGGGGTATAGCTGCTTTTCACGGCTGTGTTTATGCGGCTTTACACCCACTTGACTCACTTCCAGAGAGATATCAATACATAGGTTTTAAGATTCTTACTAGTCAGATATATTCTTGTGCGGTGAATAGGGGGTGTTGAGTCCTGTTCACTGATCAACGTGTAGGTCTTGTCTATTACATATTGGGTGTATGGAACGGTATCTGAGCCAATTTGAAACCCTTGTTTTATGCATCACCCCACCTCACCTTTCCCGTTAAGCAGCCATAGTGTGTTTTCTAAACGTGTGACTCTGTTCTGTTTTGTAATTCAGTTCAAGTGTAGCGGTTTTTACATTCCCTCTATAAGTGATAGCTTATGATAAGTGTCTTTTTCTGTGTGACTTATTTCACTTAGAATCATCGTACCTAAGTCCACTCATCTTGCTTCTTCTTGCCTTATGACATTGATTTCATGTCTGAGTGATATTCCTTTGTACATAAGGACCACAACTTCTTTATCCATTTTTCTCTTTCCTGGGATATTTAAGGTGTCATGAAGTGGAGGTTCTTGTCAACAGAGCAGCCCTAAACTTTGGGGTGCCTGTGTCTTGCTGATTTTTAGTTTTCCCAATTTATACGCCCATGAGTGGACGTGCCCTATGCTCCCTAAGCTGTGTGTTTTAGATGTTTCAGGACACACCGTACACTTCTCCAGAGTGGCTGTTGGCAATTTACATCCCGCCCCTCAGCGTAGCAAGGCTGCCATTTCTCCATGGCCTGTCCTGCATTTCTGGTTTTGACACTTTTTGCAGCATGGCCCTTTTGACCGATGGGAAGCGAGACTACTTTGTAGCGCTGATTTGCCTTTCCAGGTTGCTTGGTTGGCCAAAAAGTGCGTATGCGTTTTTTCCTGAATATATTCAGGAAAAAACGCATACGCCCTTTTTGGACAAGGGCATCATTGTCGACGTTTTGGGACTTTTCATGTGCTTTAAAAGCGATTCGAATCTACCTCCTGAAACCTGTTTCCTGCAATTCTGCCTTGCTTTCAAATCCTCTTCATTGCCTTCCCTCAATATATTTGTGGACGAGAGTTATCATTTATAGCTCTGCGGGTTTGTGAATGGCAGTGTCCCTGGGCTCCATTTTTCAACTCGCTTTTTTGGGAGCTGGCCACAAGAGCGCGGGATTGCCTCAGGCCCTATTCTGCTTATGGGCAGCAGGCTGAGCCTGTGGTTAATTCTTCTTCCTGATGGGAAAATAGAGTGACCTGTGCCTGTCCCAACACCTAGATCTAGTCTCTCATTGGTTGCCCCACTTCCCGTTCATCTTCAGGACAAATTGCAACCTGTAGGGAACAGGAGGTTAAAGGTGCTGATTCTCCAAGTAGGGAGATTGCTAGTAAAGTACCTGGAATGGCGAACCCGAGCACAAGGAGATGAGAAATGAGGTGCGTTTTAGAAACCTTTCAAAATCACACGGTGTACCATCTTCTGGGTTTCTCATGCATGTTTTCGATGTAGGAAGATGCCCTTGAACCTGGAGATTTGGGACCCATGGGATGGGTACCAGGCAGTATTAATTTAAAGGTTGTGCGTTTGCTCACCCAACCTCACCCAACCTCTCAGCCCCAAGAGTGTCCACCCTTATGTCTCATCCAGCTGTGGGTCTAGATATGGTCAATCCAGGTTGCATCACAGCCCCTGAAAGAATTTTGTAAGAATTTCTCTCTCTTTCATTGTCTTTGTTTTACGGGTTTTTAAAAGTAATTTATTTTTATAATGGGGTTTAGCTGCTTTTCACGGCTGTGTTTATGCGGCTTTACACCCACTGGACTCACTTCCAGACCGATATCAATACATAGGTTTTAAGATTCTTACTAGTCACATATATTCTTCTGTGGTGAATAGGGGGTGTTGAGTCCAGTTCACTGAGCAAGGAGTAGGTCTTGTCTATTACATATTGGGTGTATGGAACGGTATCTGAGCGAATTTGAAAACCTTGTTTTATGCATCACCCCACCTCACCTTTCCCGTTAAGCAGCCATAGTTTGTTTTCTAAACGTGAGACTCTGTTCTGTTTTGTAATTCAGTTCAAGTGTAGCGGTTTTTACATTCCCTCTATAAGTGATAGCTTATGATAAGTGTCTTTTTCTGTGTGACTTATTTCACTTGGAATCGTCGTACCTAAATCCACTCATCTTGCTTCTACTAGCCTTATGACATTTATTTCATGTCTGAGTGATATTCCATTGTACATAAGGACCATGACTTCTTTATCCATTTTTCTCTTTCCTGGGATATTTAAGGTGTCATGAAGTGGAGGTTCTTGTCAACAGAGCAGCCCTAAACTTTGGGGTGCCTGTGTCTTGCTGATTTTTAGTTTTCCCAATTTATACGCCCATGAGTGGACGTGCCCTATGCTCCCTAAGCTGTGTTTTTTCGATGTTTCAGGACACACCGTACACTTCTCCAGAGTGGCTGTTGGCAATTTACATCCCGCCCCTCAGCGTAGCAAGGCTGCCATTTCTCCATGGCCTGTCCTGCATTTCTGGTTTTGACACTTTTTGCAGCATGGCCCTTTTGACCGATGGGAAGCGAGACTACTTTGTATCGCTGATTTGCCTTCCCAGGTTGCTTGGTTGGCCAAAAAGGGCGTATGCGTTTTTTCCTGAATATATTCAGGAAAAAACGCATACGCCCTTTTTGGCCAAGGGCATCATTGTCGACGTTTTGCGACTTTTCATGTGCTTTAAAAGCGATTCGAATCTACCTCCTGAAACCTGTTTCCTGCAATTCTGCCTTGCTTTCAAATCCTCTTCGTTGCCTTCCCTCAATATATTTGTGGACGAGAGTTATCATTTATAACTCTGCGGGTTTGTGAATGGCAGTGTCCCTGGGCTCCATTTTTCAACTCGCTTTTTTGGGAGCTGGCCACAAGAGCGCGGGATTGCCTCAGGCCCTATTCTGCTTATGGGCGGCAGGCTGAGCCTGTGGTTAATTCTTCTTCCTGATGGGAAAATAGAGTGACCTGTGCCTGTCCCAACACCTAGATCTAGTCTCTCATTGGTTGCCCCTCTTCCGTTCATGCTCAGGATAAATTGCAACCTGTAGGGAAGAGGAGGTTAAAGGTGCTGATTCTCCAAGTAGGGAGATTGCTAGTAAAGTACCTGGAATGGCGAACCCGAGCACAAGGAGATGAGAAATGAGGTGCGTTTTAGAAACCTTTCAAAATCACACGGTGTACCACCTTCTGGGTTTCTCATGCATGTTTTCGATGTAGGAATATGCCCTTGAACCTGGAGATTTGGGACCCATGGGATGGGTACCAGGCAGTATTACTTTAAAGGGTCTGTGTTTGCTCACCAAACCTCACCCAAACTCTCAGCCCCAAGTGTGTCCACCCTTATGTCTCATCCAGCTGTGGGTCTAGATATGGTCAATCCAGGTTGCATCACAGCCCGTGAACGAATTTTGTAAGAATTTCTCTCTCTTTCACTGTCTTTGTTTTACGGGTTTTTAAAAATAATTTATTTTTATAATGGGGTATAGCTGCTTTTCACGGCTGTGTTTATGCGGCTTTACACCCACTTGACTCACTTCCAGACAGATATCAATACATAGGTTTTAAGATTCTTACTAGTCACATATATTCTTGTGCGGTGAATAGGGGGTGTTGAGTCCAGTTCACTGAGCAACGTGTAGGTCTTGTCTATTACATATTGGGTGTATGGAACGGTATCTGAGCCAATTTGAAACCCTTGTTTTATGCATCACCCCACCTCACCTTTCCCGTTAAGCAGCCATAGTGTGTTTTCTAAACGTGTGACTCTGTTCTGTTTTGTAAATCAGTTCAAGTGTAGCGGTTTTTACATTCCCTCTATAAGTGATAGCTTATGATAAGTGTCTTTTTCTGTGTGACTTATTTCACTTAGAATCATCGTACCTAAGTCCACTCATCTTGCTTCTTCTAGCCTTATGACATTGATTTCATGTCTGAGTGATATTCCTTTGTACATAAGGACCACAACTTCTTTATCCATTTTTCTCTTTCCTGGGATATTTAAGGTGTCATGAAGTGGAGGTTCTTGTCAACAGAGCAGCCCTAAACTTTGGGGTGCCTGTGTCTTGCTGATTTTTAGTTTTCCCAATTTATACGCCCATGAGTGGACGTGCCCTATGCTCCCTAAGCTGTGTGTTTTAGATGTTTCAGGACACACCGTACACTTCTCCAGAGTGGCTGTTGGCAATTTACATCCCGCCCCTCAGCGTAGCAAGGCTGCCATTTCTCCATGGCCTGTCCTGCATTTCTGGTTTTGACACTTTTTGCAGCATGGCCCTTTTGACCGATGGGAAGCGAGACTACTTTGTATCGCTGATTTGCCTTTCCAGGTTGCTTGGTTGGCCAAAAAGGGCGTATGCGTTTTTTCCTGAATATATTCAGAAAAAACGCATACGCCCTTTTTGGCCAAGGGCATCATTGTCGACGTTTTGGGACTTTTCATGTGCTTTAAAAGCGATTCGAATCTACCTCCTGAAACCTGTTTCCTGCAATTCTGCCTTACTTTCAAATCCTCTTCATTTCCTTCCCTCAATATATTTGTGGACGAGAGTTATCATTTATAACTCTGCGGGTTTGTGAATGGCAGTGTCCCTGGGCTCCATTTTTCAACTCGCTTTTTTGGGAGCTGGCCACAAGAGCGCGGGATTGCCTCAGGCCCTATTCTGCTTCTGGGCGGCAGGCTGAGCCTGTGGTTAATTCTTCTTCCTGATGGGAAAATAGAGTGACCTGTGCCTGTCCCAACACCTAGATCTAGTCTCTCATTGGTTGCCCCACTTCCCGTTCATCCTCAGGACAAATTGCAACCTGTAGGGAACAGGAGGTTAAAGGTGCTGATTCTCCAAGTAGGGAGATTGCTAGTAAAGTACCTGGAATGGCGAACCCGAGTACAAGGAGATGAGAAATGAGGTGCGTTTTAGAAACCTTTCAAAATCACACGGTGTACCATCCTCTGGGTTTCTCATACATGTTTTCGATGTAGGAAGATGCCCTTGAACCTGGAGATTTGGGACCCATGGGATGGGTACCAGGCAGTATTAATTTAAAGGTTCTGCGTTTGCTCACCCAACCTCACCCAACCTCTCAGCCCCAAGAGTGTCCACCCTTATGTCTCATCCAGCTGTGTGTCTAGATATGGTCAATCCAGGTTGCATCACAGCCCCTGAAAGAATTTTGTAAGAATTTCTCTCTCTTTCACTGTCTTTGTTTTACGGGTTTTTAAAAGTAATTTATTTTTATAATGGGGTTTAGCTGCTTTTCACGGCTGTGTTTATGCGGCTTTACACCCACTGGACTCACTTCCAGACAGATATCAATAGATAGGTTTTAAGATTCTTACTAGTCACATATATTCTTGTGCGATGAATAGGGGGTGTTGAGTCCAGTTCACTGAGCAAGGAGTAGGTCTTGTCTATTACATATTGGGTGTATGGAACGGTATCTGAACGAATTTGAAAACCTTGTTTTATGCATCACCGCACCTCAACTTTCCCGTTAAGCAGCCATAGTGTGTTTTATAAACGTGAGACTCTGTTCTGTTTTGTAATTCAGTTCAAGTGTAGCGGTTTTTACATTCCCTCTATAAGTGATAGCTTATGATAAGTGTCTTTTTCTGTGTGACTTATTTCACTTAGAATCGTCGTACCTAAATCCACTCATCTTGCTTCTACTAGCCTTATGACATTGATTTCATGTCTGAGTGATATTCCATTGTACATAAGGACCACAACTTCTTTATCCATTTTTCTCTTTCCTGGGATATTTAAGATGTCATGAAGTGGAGGTTCTTGTCAACAGAGCAGCCCTAAACTTTGGGGTGCCTGTGTCTTGCTGATTTTTAGTTTTCCCAATTTATACGCCCATGAGTGGACGTGCCCTATGCTCCCTAAGCTGTGTGTTTTAGATGTTTCAGGACACACCGTACACTTCTCCAGAGTGGCTGTTGGCAATTTACATCCCGCCCATCGGCGTAGCAAGGCTGCCATTTCTCCATGGCCTGTCCTGCATTTCTGGTTTTGACACTTTCTGCAGCATGGCCCTTTTGACCGATGGGAAGCGAGACTTCTTTGTAGCGCTGATTTGCCTTTCCAGGTTGCTTGGTTGGCCAAAAAGGGCATATGCGTTTTTTCCTGAATATATTCAGGAAAAAACGCATACGCCCTTTTTGGCCAAGGGCATCATTGTCGACGTTTTGCGACTTTTCATGTGCTTTAAAGGCGATTCGAATCTACCTCCTGAAACCTGTTTCCTGCAATTCTGCCTTGCTTTCAAATCCTCTTCGTTGCCTTCCCTCAATATATTTGTGGACGAGAGTTATCATTTATAACTCTGCGGGTTTGTGAATGGCAGTGTCCCTGGGCTCCATTTTTCAACTCGCTTTTTTGGGAGCTGGCCGCAGAGGGCGGCATTGCCTCAGGCCCTATTCTGCTTCTGGGCGGCAGGCTGAGCCTGTGGTTAATTCTTCTTCCTGATGGGAAAATAGAGTGACATGTGCCTGTCCCAACACCTAGATCTAGTCTCTCATTGGTTGCCCCTCTTCCGTTCATGCTCAGGACAAATTGCAACCTATAGGGAAGAGGAGGTTAAAGGTGCTGATTCTCCAAGTAGGGAGATTGCTAGTAAAGTACCTGGAATGGCGAACCCGAGCACAAGGAGATGAGAAATGAGGTGCGTTTTAGAAACCTTTCAAAATCACACGGTGTACCACCTTCTGGGTTTCTCATGCATGTTTTCGATGTAGGAAGATGCCCTTGAACCTGGAGATTTGGGACCCATGGGATGGGTACCAGGCAGTATTACTTTAAAGGGTCTCTGTTTGCTCACCCAACCTCACCCAACCTCTCAGCCCCAAGTGTGTCCACCCTTATGTCTCATCCAGCTGTGGGTCTAGATATGGTCAATCCAGGTTGCATCACAGCCCGTGAACGAATTTTGTAAGAATTTCTCTCTCTTTCACTGTCTTTGTTTTACGGGTTTTTAAAAGTAATTTATTTTTATAATGGGGTATAGCTGCTTTTCACGGCTGTGTTTATGCGGCTTTACACCCACTTGACTCACTTCCAGAGAGATATCAATACATAGGTTTTAAGATTCTTACTAGTCAGATATATTCTTGTGCGGTGAATAGGGGGTGTTGAGTCCAGTTCACTGAGCAACGTGTAGGTCTTGTCTATTACATATTGGGTGTATGGAACGGTATCTGAGCCAATTTGAAACCCTTGTTTTATGCATCACCCCACCTCACCTTTCCCGTTAAGCAGCCATAGTTTGTTTTGTAAACGTGTGACTCTGTTCTGTTTTGTAAATCAGTTCAAGTGTAGCGGTTTTTACATTCCCTCTATAAGTGATAGCTTATGATAAGTGTCTTTTTCTGTGTGAATTATTTCACTTAGAATCATCGTACCTAAGTCCACTCATCTTGCTTCTTCTAGCCTTATGACATTGATTTCATGTCTGAGTGATATTCCTTTCTACATAAGGACCTCAACTTCTTTATCCATTTTTCTCTTTCCTGGGATATTTAAGGTGTCATGAAGTGGAGGTTCTTGTCAACAGAGCAGCCCTAAACTTTGGGGTGCCTGTGTCTTGCTGATTTTTAGTTTTCCCAATTTATACGCCCATGAGTGGACGTGCCCTATGCTCCCTAAGCTGTGTGTTTTAGATGTTTCAGGACACACCGTACACTTCTCCAGAGTGGCTGTTGGCAATTTACATCCCACCCATCAGCGTAGCAAGGCTGCCATTTCTCCATGGCCTGTCCTGCATTTCTGGTTTTGACACTTTTTGCAGCATGGCCCTTTTGACCGATGGGAAGCGAGACTACTTTGTAGCGCTGATTTGCCTTTCCAGGTTGCTTGGTTGGCCAAAAAGGGCGTATGCGTTTTTTCCTGAATATATTCAGGAAAAAACGCATACGCCCTTTTTGGCCAAGGGCATCATTGTCGACGTTTTGCGACTTTTCATGTGCTTTAAAGGCGATTCGAATCTACCTCCTGAAACCTGTTTCCTGCAATTCTGCCTTGCTTTCAAATCCTCTTCGTTGCCTTCCCTCAATATATTTGTGGACGAGAGTTATCATTTATAACTCTGCGGGTTTGTGAATGGCAGTGTCCCTGGGCTCCATTTTTCAACTCGCTTTTTTGGGAGCTGGCCGCAGGAGCGCGGCATTGCCTCAGGCCCTATTCTGCTTCTGGGCGGCAGGCTGAGCCTGTGGTTAATTCTTCTTCCTGATGGGAAAATAGAGTGACCTGTGCCTGTCCCAACACCTAGATCTAGTCTCTCATTGGTTGCCCCTCTTCCCGTTCATCCTCAGGACAAATTGCAACCTGTAGGGAACAGGAGGTTAAAGGTGCTGATTCTCCAATTAGGGAGATTGCTAGTAAAGTAGCTGGAATGGCGAACCCGAGCACAAGGAGATGAGAAATGAGGTGCGTTTTAGAAACCTTTCAAAATCACACGGTGTACCATCTTCTGGGTTTCTCATGTATGTTTTCCATGTAGGAAGATTCCCTTGAACCTGCAGATTTGGGACCCATGGGATGGGTACCAGGCCGTATTACTTTAAAGGTTCTGCGTTTGCTCACCCAACCTCACCCAACCTCTCAGCCCCAAGAGTGTCCACCCTTATGTCTCATCCAGCTGTGTGTCTAGATATGGTCAATCCAGGTTGCATCACAGCCGCAGACCGAATTTTGGAAGAATTCCTCTCTCTTTCACAGTCTTTGTTTTACGGGTTTTTAAAAGTAATTTATTTTTATAATGGGGTTTAGCTGCTTTTCACGGCTGTGTTTATGCGGCTTTACACCCACTTGACTCACTTCCAGAGAGATATCAATACATAGGTTTTAAGATTCTTACTAGTCAGATATATTCTTGTGTGGTGAATAGGGGGTGTTGAGTCCAGTTCACTGAGCAAGGAGTAGGTCTTGTCTATTACATATTGGGTGTATGGAAAGGTATCTGAGCGAATTTGAAACCCTTGTTTTATGCATCACCCCACCTCACCTTTCCTGTTAAGCAGCCATAGTGTGTTTTCTAAACGTGTGACTCTGTTCTGTTTTGTAACTCAGTTCAAGTGTAGCGGTTTTTACATTCCCTCTATAAGTGATAGCTTATGATAAGTGTCTTTTTCTGTGTGACTTATTTCACTTAGAATCATCGTACCTAAGTCCACTCATCTTGCTTCTTCTAGCCTTATGATATTGATTTCATGTCTGCGTGATATTCCATTGTACATTAGGACCACAACTTCTTTATCCATTTTTCTCTTTCCTGGGATATTTAAGGTGTCATGAAGTGGAGGTTCTTGTCAACAGAGCAGCCCTAAACTTTGGGGTGCCTGTGTCTTGCTGATTTTTAGTTTTCCCAATTTATACGCCCATGAGTGGACGTGCCCTATGCTCCCTAAGCTGTGTGTTTTAGATGTTTCAGGACACACCGTACACTTCTCCAGAGTGGCTGTTGGCAATTTACATCCCGCCCATCAGGGTAGCAAGGCTGCCATTTCTCCATGGTCTGTCCTGCATTTCTGGTTTTGACACTTTTTGCAGCATGGCCCTTTTGACCGATGGGAAGCGAGACTACTTTGTAGCGCTGATTTGCCTTTCCAGGTTGCTTGGTTGGCCAAAAAGGGCGTATGCGTTTTTTCCTGAATATATTCAGGAAAATACGCATACGCCCTTTTTGGCCAAGGGCATCATTGTCGACGTTTTGCGACTTTTCATGTGCTTTAAAGGCGATTCGAATCTACCTCCTGAAACCTGTTTCCTGCAATTCTGCCTTGCTTTCAAATCCTCTTCGTTGCCTTCCCTCAATATATTTGTGGACGAGAGTTATCGTTTATAACTCTGCGGGTTTGTGAATGGCAGTGTCCCTGGGCTCCATTTTTCAACTCGCTTTTTTGGGAGCTGGCCGTAAGAGCGCGGGTTTGCCTCAGGCCCTATTCTGCTTCTGGGCGGCAGGCTGAGCCTGTGGTTAATTCTTCTTCCTGATGGGAAAATAGAGTGACCTGTGCCTGTCCCAACACCTAGATCTAGACTCTCATTGGTTGCCCCTCTTCCCGTTCATCCTCAGGACAAATTGCAACCTGTAGGGAACAGGAGGTTAAAGGTGCTGATTCTCCAAGTAGGGAGATTGCTAGTAAAGTACCTGGAATGGCGAACCCGAGCACAAGGAGATGAGAAATGAGGTGCGTTTTAGAAACCTTTCAAAATCACACTGTGTACCATCTTCTGGGTTTCTCATGTATGTTTTCGATGTACGAAGATGCCCTTGAACTTGGAGATTTGGCACCCATGGGATGCGTACCACGCAGTATTACTTTAAAGGTTCTGCGTTTGCTCACCCATCCTCTCAGCCCCAAGAGTGTCCACCCTTATGTCTCATCCAGCTGTGTGTCTAGATATGGTCAATCCAGGTTGCATCACAGCCCCAGACCGAATTTTGGAAGAATTTCTCTCTCTTTCACAGTCTTTGTTTTACGGGTTTTTAAAAGTAATTTATTTTTATAATGGGGTTTAGCTGCTTTTCACGGCTGTGTTTATGCGGCTTTACACCCACTTGACTCACTTCCAGAGAGATATCAATTCATAGGTTTTAAGATTCTTACTAGTCAGATATATTCTTGTGTGGTGAATAGGGGGTGTTGAGTCAAGTTCACTGAACAAGGAGTCGGTCTTGTCTATTACATATTGGGTGTATGGAACGGTATCTGAGCGAATTTGAAACCCTTGTTTTATGCATCACCCCACCTCACCTTTCCCGTTAAGCAGCCATAGTTTGTTTTCTAAACGTGTGACTCTGTTCTGTTTTGTAACTCAGTTCAAGTGTAGCGGTTTTTACATTCCCTCTATAAGTGATAGCTTAGGATAAGTGTCTTTTTCTGTGTGACTTATTTCACTTAGAATCATCGTACTTAAATCCACTCATCTTGCTTCTACTTGCCTTATGACATTGATTTCATGTCTGAGTGATATTCCATTGTACATAAGGACCACAACTTCTTTATCCATTTTTCTCTTTCCTGGGATATTTAAGGTGTCATGAAGTGGAGGTTCTTGTCAACAGAGCAGCCCTAAACTTTGGGGTGCCTGTGTCTTGCTGATTTTTAGTTTTCCCAATTTATACGCCCATGAGTGGACGTGCCCTATGCTCCCTAAGCTGTGTGTTTTTGATATTTCAGGACACACCGTACACTTCTTCAGAGTGGCTGTTGGCAATTTACATCCCTCCCATCAGCGTAGCAAGGCTGCCATTTCTCCATGGCCTGTCCTGCATTTCTGGTTTTGACACTTTTTGCAGCATGACCGTTTTGACCGATGGGAAGCGAGACTACTTTGTAGCGCTGATTTGCCTTTCCAGGTTGCTTGGTTGGCCAAAAAGGGCGTATGCGATTTTTCCTGAATATATTCAGGAAAAGACGCATTCGCTCTTTTTGGACAAGGTCATCAATGTCGACGTTTTGTCACCTTTCATGTGCTTTAAAGGCGATTCGAATCTACCTCCTGAAATCTGTTTCATGCAATTCTGCCTTGCTTTGAAATCCTCTTCTTTGCCTTCCCTCAATATATTTTTGGACGAGAGTTATCATTTATAACTCAGCAGGTTTGTGAATTGCAGTGCCCCTGAGCTCCATTTTTCAACTGTCTATTTAGGGAGCTGGCCGCAAAAGCACGGGATTGCCTAAGGCCCTATTCTGGTTACCGGCGGTAGGCTGAGCCTGTGGTTAATTCTTCTTCCTGATGGGAAAATAGAGTGACCTGTGCCTGTCCCAACACCTAGATCTAGTCTCTCATTGGTTGCCCCTCTTCCCTTTCATCCTCAGGACAAATTGCAACCTGTACGGAACAGGAGGTTAAAGGTGCTGATTCTCCAAGTAGGGAGATTGCTAGTAAAGTAGCTGGAATGGCGAACCCGAACACAAGGAGATGAGAAATGAGGTGCGTTTTAGAAACCTTTCAAAATCACACGGTGTACCATCTTCTGGGTTTCTCATGCATGTTTTCGATGTAGGAAGATGCCCTTGAACCTGGAGATTTGGGACCCATGGGATGGGTACCACGCAGTATTACTTAAAAGGGTCTGTGTTTGCTCACCCAACCTCACCCAACCTCTCAGCCCCAAGTGTGTCCACCCTTAGGTCTCATCCAGCTGTGGGTCTAGATATGGTCAATCCAGGTTGCATCACAGCCTCTGAACGAATTTTGTAAGAATTTCTCTCTCTTTCACTGTCTTTGTTTTACGGGTTTTTAAAAGTAATTTATTTTTATAATGGGGTTTAGCTGCTTTTCATGGCTGTGTTTATGCGGCGTTACACCCACTTGACTCACTTCCAGACAGATATCAATACATAGGTTTTAAGATTCTTACTAGTCACATATATTCTTGTGCGGTGAATAGGGGGTGTTGAGTCCAGTTCACTGAGCAATGAGTCGGTCTTTTCTATTACATATTGGGTGTATGGAACGGTATCTGAGCGAATTTGAAACCCTTGTTTTATGCATCACCCCACCTCACCTTTCCCGTTAAGCAGCCATAGTGTGTTTTCTAAAGGTGTGACTCTGTTCTGTTTTGTAATTCAGTTCAAGTGTAGCGGTTTTTACATTCCCTCTATAAGTGATAGCTTATGATAAGTGTCTTTTCCTGTGTGACTTATTTCACTTAGAATCGTCGTACCTAAGTCCACTCATCTTGCTTCTTCTAGCCTTATGACATTGATTTCATGTCTGAGTGATATTCCATTGTACATAAGGACCACAACTTCTTTATCCATTTTTCTCTTTCCTGGGATATTTAAGGTGTCATGAAGTGGAGGTTCTTGTCAACAGAGCAGCCCTAAACTTTGGGGTGCCTGTGTCTTGCTGATTTTTAGTTTTCCCAATTTATACGCCCATGAGTGGACGTGCCCTATGCTCCCTAAGCTGTGTGTTTTAGATGTTTCAGGACACACCGTACACTTCTTCAGAGTGGCTGTTGGCAATTTACATCCTGCCCATCAGCGTAGCAAGGCTGCCATTTCTCCATGGCCTGTCCTGCATTTATGGTTTTGACACTTTTTGCAGCATGGCCCTTTTGACCGATGGGAAGCGAGACTTCTTTATAGCGCTGATTTGCCTTTCCAGGTTGCTTGGTTGGCCAAAAAGGGAGTATGCGTTTTTTCCTGAATATATTCAGGAAAAAACGCGTACGCCCTTTTTGGCCAAGGGCATCATTGTCGACATTTTGCGACTTTTCATGTGCTTTAAAGGCGATTCGAATCTACCTCCTGAAACCTGTTTCCTGCAATTCTGCCTTGCTTTCAAATCCTCTTCATTGCCTTCCCTCAATATATTTGTGGACGAGAGTTATCAGTTATAACTCTGCGGGTTTGTGAATGGCAGTGTCCCTGAGCTCCATTTTTCAACTCGCTTTTTTGGGAGCTGGCCACAAGAGCGCGGGATTGCCTCAGGCCCTAATCTGCTTCTGGGCGGCAGGCTGAGCCTGTGGTTAATTCTTCTTCCTAATGGGAAAATAGAGTGACCTGTGCCTGTCCCAACACCTACATCTTGTCTCTCATTGGTTTCCCCTCTTCCCGTTCATCCTCAGGACAAATTGCAACCTGTAGGGAACAGGAGGTTAAAGGTGCTTATTCTCCAAGTAGGGAGATTGCTAGTAAAGTAGCTGGAATGGCTAACCCGAACACAAGGAGATGAGAAATGAGGTGCCTTTTAGAAATCTTTCAAAATCACAAGGTGTACCATCTGCTGGGTTTCTCATGCATGTTTTCGATGTAGGAAGATGCCCTTGAATCTGGATATTTGGGACCCATGGGATGGGTACCACGCAGTATTACTTTAAAGGTTCTGCGTTTGCTCACCCAACCTCACCAAACCTCTCAGCCCCAAGAGTGTCCACCGTTATGTCTCATCCAGCTGTGGGTCTAGATATGGTCAATCCAGGTTGCATCACAGCCCCTGAACGAATTTTGGAAGAATTTCTCTCTCTTTCACTGTCTTTGTTTAACGGGTTTTTAAAAGTAATTTATTTTTATAATGGTGTTTAGCTGCTTTTCATGGCTGTGTTTATGCGGCTTTACACCCACTTGACTCACTTCCAGAGAGATATCAATACATAGGTTTTAAGATTCTTACTAGTCAGATATATTCTTGTGCGGTGAATAGGGGGTGTTGAGTCCAGTTCACTGAGCAAGGAGTAGGCCTTGTCTATTACATATTGGGTGTATGGAACGGTACCTGAGCGAATTTGAAACCCTTGTTTTATGCATCACCCCACCTCACCTTTCCCGTTAAGCAGCCATAGTGTGTTTTCTAAACGTATGACTCTATTCTCTTTTGTAATTCAGTTCAAGTGTAGCGGTTTTTACATTCCCTCTATAAGTGATAGCTTATGATAAGTGTCTTTTTCTGTGTGACTTATTTCACTTAGAATCGTTGTACCTAATTCTACTCATCTTGCTTCTACTAGCCTTATGACATTGATTTCATGTCTGAGTGATATTCCATTGTACATAAGGACCACGACTTCTTTATCCATTTTTCTCTTTCCTGGGATATTTAAGGTGTCATGAAGTGGAGGTTCTTGTCAACAGAGCAGCCCTAAACTTTGGGGTGCCTGTGTCTTGCTGATTTTTAGTTTTCCCAATTTATACGCCCATGAGTGGACGTGACCTATGCTCCCTGAACTGTGTTTTTCCGATGTTTCTGGACACACCGTACACTTCTCCAGAGTGGCTGTTGGCAATTTACATCCCGCCCATCAGCGTAGCAAGGCTGCCATTTCTCCATGGCCTGTCCTGCATTTCTGGTTTTGACACTTTTTGCAGCATGGCCCTTTTGACCGATGGGAAGCGAGACTTCTTTGTAGCGCTGATTTGCCTTTCCAGGTTGCTTGGTTGGCCAAAAAGGGCGTATGCGTTTTTTCCTGAATATATTCAGGAAAAAACGCATACGCCCTTTTTGGCCAACGGCATCATTGTCGACGTTTTGCCACTTTTCATGTGCTTTAAAGGCGATTCGAATCTACCTCCTGAAACCTGTTTCCTGCAATTCTGCCTTGCTATCAAATCCTCTTCGTTGCCTTCCCTCAATATATTTGTGGACGAGAGTTATCATTTATAACTCAGCGGGTTTGTGAAAGGCAGTGCCCCTGAGCTCCATTTTTCAACTGTCTTTTTTGGGAGCTGGCCGCAAAAGCACGGGATTGCCTCAGGCCCTATTCTGGTTCCGGGGGACAGGCTGAGCCTGTGGTTAATTCTTCTTCCTGATGGTAAAATAGAGTGACCTGTGCGTGTCCCAACACCTAGATCTAGTCTCTCATTGGTTGCCCCTATTCCCTTTCACCCTCAGGAAAAATTGGAACCTGTACGGAACAGGAGGTTAAAGGTGCTGATTCTCCAAGTAAGGAGATTGCTAGTAAAGTAGCTGGAATGGCGAACCCGAACACAAGGAGATGAGAAATGAGGTGCGTTTTAGAAACCTTTCAAAATCACACGGTGTACCATCTTCTGCGTTTCTCATGCATGTTTTCGATGTAGGAAGATGCCCTTGAACCTGGAGATTTGGGACCCATGGGATGGGTACCACGCAGTATTACTTTAAAGGGTATGCGTTTGCTCACCCAACCTCACCCAACCTCTCAACCCCAAGAGTGTCCACCCTTATGTCTCATCCAACTGTGGGTCTAGATATGGTCAATCCAGGTTGCATCACAGCCTCTGAACGAATTTTGTAAGAATTTCTCTCTTTCACTGTCTTTGTTTTATGGGTTTTTTAAAGTAATTTATTTTTATAATGGGGCTTAGCTGCTTTTCATGGCTGTGTTTATGCGGCTTTACACCCACTTGACTCACTTCCAGAGAGATATCAATACATAGGTTTTAAGATTCTTACTAGTCACATATATTCTTGTGCGGTGAATAGGGGGTGTTGAGTCCAGTTCACTGAGCAAGGAGTATGTCTTGTCTATTACATATTGGGTGTATGGAACGGTATCTGAGCGAATTTGAAACCCTTGTTTTATGCATCACCCCACCTCACCTTTCCCGTTAAGCAGCCATAGTGTGTTTTCTAAACGTGTGACTCTGTTCTGTTTTGTAATTCAGTTCAAGTGTAGCGGTTTTTACATTCCCTCTATAAGTGATAACTTATGATAAGTGTCTTTTTCTGTGTGACTTATTTCACTTAGAATCGTCGTACCTATATCCACTCATCTTGCTTCTAGTAGCCTTATGACATTGATTTCATGTCTGAGTGATATTCCATTGTACATAAGGACCACAACTTCTTTAACCATTTTTCTCTTTCCTGGGATATTTAAGGTGTCATGAAGTGGAGGTTCTTGTCAACAGAGCAGCCCTAAACTTTGGGGTGCCTGTGTCTTGCTGATTTTTAGTATTCCCAATTTATACGCCCATGAGTGGACGTGCCCTATGCTCCCTAAGCTGTGTGTTTTAGATGTTTCAGGACACACCGTACACTTCTCCAGAGTGGCTGTTGGCAATTTACATCCCGCCCATCAGCGTAGCAAGGCTGCCATTTCTCCATGGTCTGTCCTGCATTTCTGGTTTTGACACTTTCTGCAGCATGGCCCTTTTGACCGATGGGAAGCGAGACTACTTTGTAGCGCTGATTTGCCTTTCCAGGTTGCTTGGTTGGCCAAAAAGGGCGTATGCGTTTTTTCCTGAATATATTCAGGAAAAAACGCATACGCCCTTTTTGGCCAAGGGCATCATTGTCGACATTTTGCGACTTTTCATGTGCTTTAATGGCGATTCGAATCTACCTCCTGAAACCTGTTTCCTGCAATTCTGCCTTGCTTTCAAATCCTCTTCATTGCCTTCCCTCAATATATTTGTGGACGAGAGTTATCATTTATAACTCTGTGGGTTTGTGAATGGCAGTGTCCCTGGGCTCCATTTTTCAACTCGCTTTTTTGGGAGCTGGCCGCAAGAGCGCGGGATTGCCTCAGGCCCTATTCTGCTTCTGGGCGGCAGGCTGAGCCTGTGGTTAATTCTTCTTCCTGATGGGAAAATAGAGTGACCAGTGCCTGTCCCAAAACCTAGATCTAGTCTCTCATTGGTTGCCCCTCTTCCCGTTCATCCTCAGGACAAATTGCAACCTGTAGGGAACAGGAGGTTAAAGGTGCTGATTCTCCAAGTAGGGAGATTGCTAGTTAAGTACCTGGAATGGTGAACCCGAGCACAAGGAGATGAGAAATGAGGTGCTTTTTAGAAACCTTTCAAAATCACACTGTGTACCATCTTCTGGGTTTCTCATGCATGTTTTCGATGTAGGAAGATGCCCTTGAACCTGGAGATTTGGGACCCATGGGATGGGTACCAGGCAGTATTACTTTAAAGGTTCTGCGTTTGCTCACCCAACCTCACCCAACCTCTCAGCCCCAAGAGTGTCCACCCTTATGTCTCATCCAGCTGTGGGTCTAGATATGGTCAATCCAGGTTGCATCACAGCCCCTGAACGAATTTTGGAAGAATTTCTCTCTCTTTCACTGTCTTTGTTTAACGGGTTTTTAAAAGTAATTTATTTTTATAATGGGGTTTAGCTGCTTTTCACGGCTGTGTTTATGCGGCTTTACACCCACTTGACTCACTTCCAGAGAGATATCAATACATAGGTTTTAAGATTCTTAATAGTCAGATATATTCTTGTGCGGTGAATAGGGGGTGTTGAGTCCAGTTCACTGAGCAAGGAGTAGGCATTGTCTATTACATATTGGGTGTATGGAACTGTATCTGAGCGAATTTGAAACCCTTGTTTTATGCATCACCCCACCTCACCTTTCCCGTTAAGCAGCCATAGTGTGTTTTCTAAACGTATGACTATATTCTCTTTTGTAATTCAGTTCAAGTGTAGCGGTTTTTACATTCCCTCTATAAGTGATAGCTTATGATAAGTGTCTTTTTCTGTGTGACTTATTTCACTTAGAATCGTTGTACCTAAATCTACTCATCTTGCTTCTACTAGCCTTATGACATTGATTTCATGTCTGAGTGATATTCCATTGTACATAAGGACCATGAATTCTTTATCCATTTTTCTCTTTCCTGGGATATTTAAGGTGTCATGAAGTGGAGGTTCTTGTCAACAGAGCAGCCCTAAACTTTGGGGTGCCTGTGTCTTGCTGATTTTTAGTTTTGCCAATTTATACGCCCATGAGTGGACGTGCCCTATGCTCCCTAAGCTGTGTTTTTTCGATGTTTCAGGACACACCGTACACTTCTCCAGAGTGGCTGTTGGCAATTTACATCCCGCCCATCAGTGTAGCAAGGCTGCCATTTCTCCATGGCCTGTCCTGCATTTCTGGTTTTGACACTTTCTGCAGCATGGCCCTTTTGACCGATGGGAAGCGAGACTTCTTTGTAGCACTGATTTGCCTCTCAGGTTGCTTGGTTGGCCAAAAAGGGCGTATGCGTTTTTTCCTGAATATATTCAGGAAAAAACGCATACGCCCTTTTTGGCCAAGGGCATCATTGTCGACGTTTTGCCACTTTTCATGTGCTTTAAAGGCGATTCGAATCTACCTCCTGAAACCGGTTTCCTGCAATTCTGCCTTGCTTTCAAATCCTCTTCGTTGCCTTCCCTCAATATATTTGTGGACGAGAGTTATCATTTATAACTCAGCGGGTTTGTGAAAGGCAGTGCCCCTTAGCTCCATTTTTCAACTGTCTTTTTTGGGAGCTGGCCACAAAAGCACGGGATTCCCTCAGGCCCTATTCTGGTTACGGGGGGCAGGCTGAGCCTCTGGTTAATTCTTCTTCCTGATGGGAAAATAGAGTGACCTGTGCCTGTCCCAACACCTAGATCTAGTCTCTCATTGGTTGCCCCTCTTCCCTTTCACACTCAGGACAAATTGCAACCTGTACGGAACAGGAGGTTAAAGGTGCTGATTCTCCAAGTAGGGAGATTTGTAGTAAAGTAGCTGGAATGGCGAACCCGAGCACAAGGAGTTGAGAAATGAGGTGCCTTTTAGAAACCTTTCAAAATCACAAGGTGTACCATCTGCTGGGTTTCTCATGCATGTTTTCGATGTAGGAAGATGCCCTTGAACCTGGATATTTGGGACCCATGGGATGGGTACCACGCAGTATTACTTTAAAGGTTCTGCGTTTGCTCACCCAACCTCACCCAACCTCTCAGCCCCAAGAGTGTCCACCGTTATGTCTCATCCAGCTGTGGGTCTAGATATGGTCAATCCAGGATGCATCACAGCCCCTGAACGAATTTTGGAAGAATTTCTCTCTCTTTCACTGTCTTTGTTTAACGGGTTTTTAAAAGTAATTTATTTTTATAATGGGGTTTAGCTGCTTTTCATGGCTGTGTTTATGCGGCTTTACACCCACTTGACTCACTTCCAGAGAGATATCAATACATAGGTTTTTAGATTCTTACTAGTCAGATATATTCTTGTGCGGTGAATAGGGGGTGTTGAGTCCAGGTCACTGAGCAAGGAGTATGTCTTGTCTATTACATATTGGGTGTATGGAACGGTACCTGAGCGAATTTGAAACCCTTGTTTTATGCATCACCCCACCTCACCTTTCCCGTTAAGCAGCCATAGTGTGTTTTCTAAACGTATGACTCTATTCTCTTTTGTAATTCAGTTCAAGTGTAGCGGTTTTTACATTCCCTCTATAAGTGATATCTTATGATAAGTGTCTTTTCTGTGTGACTTATTTCACTTAGAATCGTTGTACCTAAATCTACTCATCTTGCTTCTACTAGCCTTATGACATTGATTTCATGTCTGAGTGATATTCCTTTGTACATAAGGACCACGACTTCTTTATCCATTTTTCTCTTTCCTGGGATATTTAAGGTGTCATGAAGTGGAGGTTCTTGTCAACAGAGCAGCCCTAAACTTTGGGGTGCCTGTGTCTTGCTGATTTTTAGTTTTCCCAATTTATACGCCCATGAGTGGACGTGACCTATGCTCCCTAAACTGTGTTTTTTCGATCTTTCAGGACACACCGTACACTTCTCCAGAGTGGCTGTTGGCAATTTACATCCCGCCCATCAGCGTAGCAAGGCTGCCATTTCTCCATGGTCTGTCCTGCATTTCTGGTTTTGACACTTTTTGCAGCATGGCCCTTTTGACCGATGGGAAGCGAGACTTCTTTGTAGCGCTGATTTGCCTTTCCAGGTTGCTTGGTTGGCCAAAAAGAGCGTATGCGTTTTTTCCTGAATATATTCAGGAAAAAACGCATACGCCCTTTTTGGCCAAGGGCATCATTGTGGACGTTTTGCCACTTTTCATGTGCTTTAAAGGCGATTCGAATCTACCTCCTGAAACCTGTTTCCTGCAATTCTGCCTTGCTTTCAAATCCTCTTCGTTGCCTTCCGTCAATATATTTGTGGACGAGAGTTATCATTTATAGCTCTGCGGGTTTGTGAATTGCAGTGTCCCTGAGCTCCATTTTTCAACTGGCTTTTTTGGGAGCTGGCCGCAAAAGCACGGGATTGCCTCAGGCCCTATTCTGCTTCTGGGTGGCAGGCTGAGCCTGTGGTTAATTCTTCTTCCTGATGGGAAAATAGAGTGACCTGTGCCTGTCCCAAAACCTAGATCTAGTGTCTCATTGGTTGCCCCTCTTCCCGTTCATCCTCAGGACAAATTGCAACCTCTAGGGAACAGGAGCTTAAAGGTGCTGATTCTCCAAGTAGGGAGATTGCTAGTAAAGTAGCTGGAAAGGCGAACCCGAGCACAAGGAGATGAGAAATGAGGTGCGTATTAGAAACCTTTCAAAATCACACGGTGTACCATCATCTGGGTTTCTCATGCATGTTTTCGATGTAGGAAGATGCCCTTGAATCTGGAGATTTGGGACCCATGGGATGGGTACCACGCAGTATTACTTTAAAGGGTCTGCGTTTGCTCACCCAACCTCACCCAACCTCTCAACCCCAAGAGTGTCCACCCTTATGTCTCATCCAACTGTGTGTCTAGATATGGTCAATCCAGGTTGCATCACAGCCTCTGAACGAATTTTGTAAGAATTTCTCTCTTTCACTGTCTTTGTTTTACGGGTTTTTAAAAGTAATTTATTTTTATAATGGGGATTAGCTGCTTTTCATGGCTGTGTTTATGCGGCTTTACACCCACTTGACTCACTTCCAGACAGATATCAATACATAGGTTTTAAGATTCTTACTAGTCACATATATTCTTGTGCGGTGAATAGGGGGTGTTGAGTCCAGTTCACTGAGCAAGGAGTAGGACTTATCTATTACATATTGGGTGTATGGAACGGTATCTGAGTGAATTTGAAACCCTTGTTTTATGCCTCACCCCACCTCACTTTTCCCGTTAAGCAGCCATAGTGTGTTTTCTAAACGTGTGACTCTGTTCTGTTTTGTAATTCAGTTCAAGTGTAGCGGTTTTTACATTCCCTCTATAAGTGATAGCTTATGATAAGTGTCTTTTTCTGTGTGACTTATTTCACTTAGAATCGTCGTACCTAAATCCACTCATCTTGCTTCTACTAGCCTTATGACATTGATTTCATGTCTGAGTGATATTCCATTGTACATAAGGACCACAACTTCTTTATCCATTTTTCTCTTTCTTGGGATATTTAAGGTGTCATGAAGTGGAGGTTCTTGTCAACAGAGCAGCCCTAAACTTTGGGGTGCCTGTGTCTTGCTGATTTTTAGTTTTCCCAATTTATACACCCATGAGTGGACGTGCCCTATGCTCCCTAAGCTGTGTTTTTTCGATGTTTCAGGACACACAGTACACTTCTCCAGAGTGGCTGTTTTCAATTTACATCCCGCCCGTCAGCGTAGCAAGGCTGCCATTTCTCCATGGCCTGTCCTGCATTTCTGGTTTTGACACTTTTTGCACCATGGCCCTTTTGACCGATGGGAAGCGAGACTTCTTTGTAGCGCTGATTTGCCTTTCCAGGTTGCTTGGTTGGCCAAAAAGGGCGTATGCGTTTTTTCCTGAATATATTCAGGAAAAAACGCATACGCCCTTTTTGGCCAAGGGCATCATTGTCGGCGTTTTGCCACTTTTCATGTGCTTTAAAGGCGATTCGAATCTACCTCCTGAAACCTGTTTCCTGCAATTCTGCCTTGCTTTCAAATCCTCTTCGTTGCCTTCCCTCAATATATTTGTGGACGATAGTTATCATTTATAACTCAGCGGGTTTGTGAAAGGCAGTGCCCCCGAGCTCCATTTTTCAACTGTCTTTTTTGGGAGCTGGCCGCAAAAGCACGGGATTGCCTCAGACCCTATTCTGGTTCCGGGGGGCAGGCTGAGCCTGTGGTTAATTCTTCTTCCTGATGGGAAAATAGAGTGACCTGTGCCTGTCCCAACACCTAGATCTAGTCTCTCATTGGTTGCCCCTCTTCCCTTTCACCCTCAGGAAAAATTGCAACCTGTATGGAACAGGAGGTTAAAGGTGCTGATTTTCCAAGTTAGGAGATTGCTAGTAAAGTAGCTGGAAAGGCGAACCCGAGCACAAGGAGATGAGAAATGAGGTGCGTATTAGAAACCTTTCAAAATCACACGGTGTACCATCTTCTGGGTTTCTCATGCATGTTTTCGATGTAGGAAGATGCCCTTGAACCTGGAGATTTGGGACCCATGGGATGGGTACCACACAGTATTACTTTAAAGGGTCTGCGTTTGCTCACCCAACCTCACCCAACCTCTCAGCCCCAAGAGTGTCCACCCTTAGGTCTCATCCAGCTGTGGGTCTAGATATGGTCAATCCAGGTTGCATCACAGCCCCTGAACGAATTTTGTAAGAATTTCTCTCTCTTTCACTGTCTTTGTTTTACGGGTTTTTAAAAGTAATTTATTTTTATAATGGGGTTTAGCTGCTTTTCACGGCTGTGTTTATGCGGCTTTACACCCACTTGACTCACTTCCAGAGAGATATCAATACATAGGTTTTAAGATTCTTACTAGTCAGATATATTCTTGTGCGGTGAATAGGGGGTGTTGAGTCCAGTTCACTGAGCAACGTGTAGGTCTTGTCTATTACATATTGGGTGTATGGAACGGTATCTGAGCCAATTTGAAACCCTTGTTTTATGCATCACCCCACCTCACCTTTCCCGTTAAGCAGCCATAGTGTGTTTTCTAAACGTGTGTCTCTGTTCTGTTTTGTAATTCAGTTCAAGTGTAGCGGTTTTTACATTCCCTCTATAAGTGATAGCTTATGATAAGTGTCTTTTTCTGTGTGACTTATTTCACTTAGAATCATCGTACCTAAGTCCACTCATCTTGCTTCTTCTAGCCTTATGACATTGATTTCATGTCTGAGTGATATTCCTTTGTACATAAGGACCACAACTTCTTTATCCATTTTTCTCTTTCCTGGGATATTTAAGGTGTCATGAAGTGGAGGTTCTTGTCAACAGAGCAGCCCTAAACTTTGGGGTGCCTGTGTCTTGCTGATTTTTAGTTTTCCCAATTTATACACCCATGAGTGGACGTGCCCTATGCTCCCTAAGCTGTGTTTTTTCGATGTTTCAGGACACACAGTACACTTCTCCAGAGTGGCTGTTTTCAATTTACATCCCGCCCATCAGCGTAGCAAGGCTGCCATTTCTCCATGGTCTGTCCTGCATTTCTGGTTTTGACACTTTCTGCAGCATGGCCCTTTTGACCGATGGGAAGCGAGACTACTTTGTAGCGCTGATTTGCCTTTCCAGGTTGCTTGGTTGGCCAAAAAGGGCGTATGCGTTTTTTCCTGAATATATTCAGGAAAAAACGCGTACGCCCTTTTTGGCCAAGGGCATCATTGTCGACATTTTGCGACTTTTCATGTGCTTTAAAGGCGATTCGAATCTACCTCCTGAAACCTGTTTCCTGCAATTCTGCCTTGCTTTCAAATCCTCTTCATTGCCTTCCCTCAATATATTTGTGGACGAGAGTTATCATTTATAACTCTGCGGGTTTGTGAATGGCAGTGTCCCTGAGCTCCATTTTTCAACTCGCTTTTTTGGGAGCTGGCCACAAGAGCGCGGGATTGCCTCAGGCCCTAATCTGCTTCTGGGCGGCAGGCTGAGCCTGTGGTTAATTCTTCTTCCTAATGGGAAAATAGAGTGACCTGTGCCTGTCCCAACACCTACATCTTGTCTCTCATTGGTTTCCCCTCTTCCCGTTCATCCTCAGGACAAATTGCAACCTGTAGGGAACAGGAGGTTAAAGGTGCTTATTCTCCAAGTAGGGAGATTGCTAGTAAAGTAGCTGGAATGGCGAACCCGAACACAAGGAGATGAGAAATGAGGTGCCTTTTAGAAATCTTTCAAAATCACAAGGTGTACCATCTGCTGGGTTTCTCATGCATGTTTTCGATGTAGGAAGATGCCCTTGAATCTGGATATTTGGGACCCATGGGATGGGTACCACGCAGTATTACTTTAAAGGTTCTGCGTTTGCTCACCCAACCTCACCAAACCTCTCAGCCCCAAGAGTGTCCACCGTTATGTCTCATCCAGCTGTGGGTCTAGATATGGTCAATCCAGGTTGCATCACAGCCCCTGAACGAATTTTGGAAGAATTTCTCTCTCTTTCACTGTCTTTGTTTAACGGGTTTTTAAAAGTAATTTATTTTTATAATGGTGTTTAGCTGCTTTTCATGGCTGTGTTTATGCGGCTTTACACCCACTTGACTCACTTCCAGAGAGATATCAATACATAGGTTTTAAGATTCTTACTAGTCAGATATATTCTTGTGCGGTGAATAGGGGGTGTTGAGTCCAGTTCACTGAGCAAGGAGTAGGCCTTGTCTATTACATATTGGGTGTATGGAACGGTACCTGAGCGAATTTGAAACCCTTGTTTTATGCATCACCCCACCTCACCTTTCCCGTTAAGCAGCCATAGTGTGTTTTCTAAACGTATGACTCTATTCTCTTTTGTAATTCAGTTCAAGTGTAGCGGTTTTTACATTCCCTCTATAAGTGATAGCTTATGATAAGTGTCTTTTTCTGTGTGACTTATTTCACTTAGAATCGTTGTACCTAATTCTACTCATCTTGCTTCTACTAGCCTTATGACATTGATTTCATGTCTGAGTGATATTCCATTGTACATAAGGACCACGACTTCTTTATCCATTTTTCTCTTTCCTGGGATATTTAAGGTGTCATGAAGTGGAGGTTCTTGTCAACAGAGCAGCCCTAAACTTTGGGGTGCCTGTGTCTTGCTGATTTTTAGTTTTCCCAATTTATACGCCCATGAGTGGACGTGACCTATGCTCCCTGAACTGTGTTTTTCCGATGTTTCTGGACACACCGTACACTTCTCCAGAGTGGCTGTTGGCAATTTACATCCCGCCCATCAGCGTAGCAAGGCTGCCATTTCTCCATGGCCTGTCCTGCATTTCTGGTTTTGACACTTTTTGCAGCATGGCCCTTTTGACCGATGGGAAGCGAGACTTCTTTGTAGCGCTGATTTGCCTTTCCAGGTTGCTTGGTTGGCCAAAAAGGGCGTATGCGTTTTTTCCTGAATATATTCTGGAAAGAACGCATACGCCCTTTTTGGCCAACGGCATCATTGTCGACGTTTTGCCACTTTTCATGTGCTTTAAAGGCGATTCGAATCTACCTCCTGAAACCTGTTTCCTGCAATTCTGCCTTGCTATCAAATCCTCTTCGTTGCCTTCCCTCAATATATTTGTGGACGAGAGTTATCATTTATAACTCAGCGGGTTTGTGAAAGGCAGTGCCCCTGAGCTCCATTTTTCAACTGTCTTTTTTGGGAGCTGGCCGCAAAAGCACGGGATTGCCTCAGGCCCTATTCTGGTTCCGGGGGACAGGCTGAGCCTGTGGTTAATTCTTCTTCCTGATGGTAAAATAGAGTGACCTGTGCGTGTCCCAACACCTAGATCTAGTCTCTCATTGGTTGCCCCTATTCCCTTTCACCCTCAGGAAAAATTGGAACCTGTACGGAACAGGAGGTTAAAGGTGCTGATTCTCCAAGTAAGGAGATTGCTAGTAAAGTAGCTGGAATGGCGAACCCGAACACAAGGAGATGAGAAATGAGGTGCGTTTTAGAAACCTTTCAAAATCACACGGTGTACCATCTTCTGCGTTTCTCATGCATGTTTTCGATGTAGGAAGATGCCCTTGAACCTGGAGATTTGGGACCCATGGGATGGGTACCACGCAGTATTACTTTAAAGGTTCTGCGTTTGCTCACCCAACCTCACCCAACCTCTCAGCCCCAAGAGTGTCCACCCTTATGTCTCATCCAGCTGTGGGTCTAGATATGGTCAATCCAGGTTGCATCACAGCCCCTGAACGAATTTTGGAAGAATTTCTCTCTCTTTCACTGTCTTTGTTTAACGGGTTTTTAAAAGTAATTTATTTTTATAATGGGGTTTAGCTGCTTTTCACGGCTGTGTTTATGCGGCTTTACACCCACTTGACTCACTTCCAGAGAGATATCAATACATAGGTTTTAAGATTCTTAATAGTCAGATATATTCTTGTGCTGTGAATAGGGGGTGTTGAGTCCAGTTCACTGAGCAAGGAGTAGGCATTGTCTATTACATATTGGGTGTATGGAACTGTATCTGAGCGAATTTGAAACCCTTGTTTTATGCATCACCCCACCTCACCTTTCCCGTTAAGCAGCCATAGTGTGTTTTCTAAACGTATGACTATATTCTCTTTTGTAATTCAGTTCAAGTGTAGCGGTTTTTACATTCCCTCTATAAGTGATAGCTTATGATAAGTGTCTTTTTCTGTGTGACTTATTTCACTTAGAATCGTTGTACCTAAATCTACTCATCTTGCTTCTACTAGCCTTATGACATTGATTTCATGTCTGAGTGATATTCCATTGTACATAAGGACCATGACTTCTTTATCCATTTTTCTCTTTCCTGGGATATTTAAGGTGTCATGAAGTGGAGGTTCTTGTCAACAGAGCAGCCCTAAACTTTGGGGTGCCTGTGTCTTGCTGATTTTTAGTTTTGCCAATTTATACGCCCATGAGTGGACGTGCCCTATGCTCCCTAAGCTGTGTTTTTTCGATGTTTCAGGACACACCGTACACTTCTCCAGAGTGGCTGTTGGCAATTTACATCCCGCCCATCAGTGTAGCAAGGCTGCCATTTCTCCATGGCCTGTCCTGCATTTCTGGTTTTGACACTTTCTGCAGCATGGCCCTTTTGACCGATGGGAAGCGAGACTTCTTTGTAGCACTGATTTGCCTCTCAGGTTGCTTGGTTGGCCAAAAAGGGCGTATGCGTTTTTTCCTGAATATATTCAGGAAAAAACGCATACGCCCTTTTTGGCCAAGGGCATCATTGTCGACGTTTTGCCACTTTTCATGTGCTTTAAAGGCGATTCGAATCTACCTCCTGAAACCGGTTTCCTGCAATTCTGCCTTGCTTTCAAATCCTCTTCGTTGCCTTCCCTCAATATATTTGTGGACGAGAGTTATCATTTATAACTCAGCGGGTTTGTGAAAGGCAGTGCCCCTTAGCTCCATTTTTCAACTGTCTTTTTTGGGAGCTGGCCACAAAAGCACGGGATTCCCTCAGGCCCTATTCTGGTTACGGGGGGCAGGCTGAGCCTCTGGTTAATTCTTCTTCCTGATGGGAAAATAGAGTGACCTGTGCCTGTCCCAACACCTAGATCTAGTCTCTCATTGGTTGCCCCTCTTCCCTTTCACACTCAGGACAAATTGCAACCTGTACGGAACAGGAGGTTAAAGGTGCTGATTCTCCAAGTAGGGAGATTTGTAGTAAAGTAGCTGGAATGGCGAACCCGAGCACAAGGAGTTGAGAAATGAGGTGCCTTTTAGAAACCTTTCAAAATCACAAGGTGTACCATCTGCTGGGTTTCTCATGCATGTTTTCGATGTAGGAAGATGCCCTTGAACCTGGATATTTGGGACCCATGGGATGGGTACCACGCAGTATTACTTTAAAGGTTCTGCGTTTGCTCACCCAACCTCACCCAACCTCTCAGCCCCAAGAGTGTCCACCGTTATGTCTCATCCAGCTGTGGGTCTAGATATGGTCAATCCAGGATGCATCACAGCCCCTGAACGAATTTTGGAAGAATTTCTCTCTCTTTCACTGTCTTTGTTTAACGGGTTTTTAAAAGTAATTTATTTTTATAATGGGGTTTAGCTGCTTTTCATGGCTGTGTTTATGCGGCTTTACACCCACTTGACTCACTTCCAGAGAGATATCAATACATAGGTTTTTAGATTCTTACTTGTCAGATATATTCTTGTGCGGTGAATAGGGGGTGTTGAGTCCAGGTCACTGAGCAAGGAGTATGTCTTGTCTATTACATATTGGGTGTATGGAACGGTACCTGAGCGAATTTGAAACCCTTGTTTCATGCATCACCCCACCTCACCTTTCCCGTTAAGCAGCCATAGTGTGTTTTCTAAACGTATGACTCTATTCTCTTTTGTAATTCAGTTCAAGTGTAGCGGTTTTTACATTCCCTCTATAAGTGATATCTTATGATAAGTGTCTTTTCTGTGTGACTTATTTCACTTAGAATCGTTGTACCTAAATCTACTCATCTTGCTTCTACTAGCCTTATGACATTGATTTCATGTCTGAGTGATATTCCTTTGTACATAAGGACCACGACTTCTTTATCCATTTTTCTCTTTCCTGGGATATTTAAGGTGTCATGAAGTGGAGGTTCTTGTCAACAGAGCAGCCCTAAACTTTGGGGTGCCTGTGTCTTGCTGATTTTTAGTTTTCCCAATTTATACGCCCATGAGTGGACGTGACCTATGCTCCCTAAACTGTGTTTTTTCGATCTTTCAGGACACACCGTACACTTCTCCAGAGTGGCTGTTGGCAATTTACATCCCGCCCATCAGCGTAGCAAGGCTGCCATTTCTCCATGGTCTGTCCTGCATTTCTGGTTTTGACACTTTTTGCAGCATGGCCCTTTTGACCGATGGGAAGCGAGACTTCTTTGTAGCGCTGATTTGCCTTTCCAGGTTGCTTGGTTGGCCAAAAAGGGCGTATGCGTTTTTTCCTGAATATATTCAGGAAAAAACGCATACGCCCTTTTTGGCCAAGGGCATCATTGTGGACGTTTTGCCACTTTTCATGTGCTTTAAAGGCGATTCGAATCTACCTCCTGAAACCTGTTTCCTGCAATTCTGCCTTGCTTTCAAATCCTCTTCGTTGCCTTCCGTCAATATATTTGTGGACGAGAGTTATCATTTATAGCTCTGCGGGTTTGTGAATTGCAGTGTCCCTGAGCTCCATTTTTCAACTGGCTTTTTTGGGAGCTGGCCGCAAAAGCACGGGATTGCCTCAGGCCCTATTCTGCTTCTGGGTGGCAGGCTGAGCCTGTGGTTAATTCTTCTTCCTGATGGGAAAATAGAGTGACCTGTGCCTGTCCCAAAACCTAGATCTAGTGTCTCATTGGTTGCCCCTCTTCCCGTTCATCCTCAGGACAAATTGCAACCTCTAGGGAACAGGAGCTTAAAGGTGCTGATTCTCCAAGTAGGGAGATTGCTAGTAAAGTAGCTGGAAAGGCGAACCCGAGCACAAGGAGATGAGAAATGAGGTGCGTATTAGAAACCTTTCAAAATCACACGGTGTACCATCATCTGGGTTTCTCATGCATGTTTTCGATGTAGGAAGATGCCCTTGAATCTGGAGATTTGGGACCCATGGGATGGGTACCACGCAGTATTACTTTAAAGGGTCTGCGTTTGCTCACCCAACCTCACCCAACCTCTCAACCCCAAGAGTGTCCACCCTTATGTCTCATCCAACTGTGTGTCTAGATATGGTCAATCCAGGTTGCATCACAGCCTCTGAACGAATTTTGTAAGAATTTCTCTCTTTCACTGTCTTTGTTTTACGGGTTTTTAAAAGTAATTTATTTTTATAATGGGGATTAGCTGCTTTTCATGGCTGTGTTTATGCGGCTTTACACCCACTTGACTCACTTCCAGACAGATATCAATACATAGGTTTTAAGATTCTTACTAGTCACATATATTCTTGTGCGGTGAATAGGGGGTGTTGAGTCCAGTTCACTGAGCAAGGAGTAGGACTTATCTATTACATATTGGGTGTATGGAACGGTATCTGAGTGAATTTGAAACCCTTGTTTTATGCCTCACCCCACCTCACTTTTCCCGTTAAGCAGCCATAGTGTGTTTTCTAAACGTGTGACTCTGTTCTGTTTTGTAATTCAGTTCAAGTGTAGCGGTTTTTACATTCCCTCTATAAGTGATAGCTTATGATAAGTGTCTTTTTCTGTGTGACTTATTTCACTTAGAATCGTCGTACCTAAATCCACTCATCTTGCTTCTACTAGCCTTATGACATTGATTTCATGTCTGAGTGATATTCCATTGTACATAAGGACCACAACTTCTTTATCCATTTTTCTCTTTCCTGGGATATTTAAGGTGTCATGAAGTGGAGGTTCTTGTCAACAGAGCAGCCCTAAACTTTGGGGTGCCTGTGTCTTGCTGATTTTTAGTTTTCCCAATTTATACACCCATGAGTGGACGTGCCCTATGCTCCCTAAGCTGTGTTTTTTCGATGTTTCAGGACACACAGTACACTTCTCCAGAGTGGCTGTTTTCAATTTACATCCCGCCCATCAGCGTAGCAAGGCTGCCATTTCTCCATGGCCTGTCCTGCATTTCTGGTTTTGACACTTTTTGCACCATGGCCCTTTTGACCGATGGGAAGCGAGACTTCTTTGTAGCGCTGATTTGCCTTTCCAGGTTGCTTGGTTGGCCAAAAAGGGCGTATGCGTTTTTTCCTGAATATATTCAGGAAAAAACGCATACGCCCTTTTTGGCCAAGGGCATCATTGTCGGCGTTTTGCCACTTTTCATGTGCTTTAAAGGCGATTCGAATCTACCTCCTGAAACCTGTTTCCTGCAATTCTGCCTTGCTTTCAAATCCTCTTCGTTGCCTTCCCTCAATATATTTGTGGACGATAGTTATCATTTATAACTCAGCGGGTTTGTGAAAGGCAGTGCCCCCGAGCTCCATTTTTCAACTGTCTTTTTTGGGAGCTGGCCGCAAAAGCACGGGATTGCCTCAGACCCTATTCTGGTTCCGGGGGGCAGGCTGAGCCTGTGGTTAATTCTTCTTCCTGATGGGAAAATAGAGTGACCTGTGCCTGTCCCAACACCTAGATCTAGTCTCTCATTGGTTGCCCCTCTTCCCTTTCACCCTCAGGACAAATTGCAACCTGTATGGAACAGGAGGTTAAAGGTGCTGATTTTCCAAGTTAGGAGATTGCTAGTAAAGTAGCTGGAAAGGCGAACCCGAGCACAAGGAGATGAGAAATGAGGTGCGTATTAGAAACCTTTCAAAATCACACGGTGTACCATCTTCTGGGTTTCTCATGCATGTTTTCGATGTAGGAAGATGCCCTTGAACCTGGAGATTTGGGACCCATGGGATGGGTACCACACAGTATTACTTTAAAGGGTCTGCGTTTGCTCACCCAACCTCACCCAACCTCTCAGCCCCAAGAGTGTCCACCCTTAGGTCTCATCCAGCTGTGGGTCTAGATATGGTCAATCCAGGTTGCATCACAGCCCCTGAACGAATTTTGTAAGAATTTCTCTCTCTTTCACTGTCTTTGTTTTACGGGTTTTTAAAAGTAATTTATTTTTATAATGGGGTTTAGCTGCTTTTCACGGCTGTGTTTATGCGGCTTTACACCCACTTGACTCACTTCCAGAGAGATATCAATACATAGGTTTTAAGATTCTTACTAGTCAGATATATTCTTGTGCGGTGAATAGGGGGTGTTGAGTCCAGTTCACTGAGCAACGTGTAGGTCTTGTCTATTACATATTGGGTGTATGGAACGGTATCTGAGCCAATTTGAAACCCTTGTTTTATGCATCACCCCACCTCACCTTTCCCGTTAAGCAGCCATAGTGTGTTTTCTAAACGTGTGACTCTGTTCTGTTTTGTAATTCAGTTCAAGTGTAGCGGTTTTTACATTCCCTCTATAAGTGATAGCTTATGATAAGTGTCTTTTTCTGTGTGACTTATTTCACTTAGAATCATCGTACCTAAGTCCACTCATCTTGCTTCTTCTAGCCTTATGACATTGATTTCATGTCTGAGTGATATTCCTTTGTACATAAGGACCACAACTTCTTTATCCATTTTTCTCTTTCCTGGGATATTTAAGGTGTCATGAAGTGGAGGTTCTTGTCAACAGAGCAGCCCTAAACTTTGGGGTGCCTGTGTCTTGCTGATTTTTAGTTTTCCCAATTTATACACCCATGAGTGGACGTGCCCTATGCTCCCTAAGCTGTGTTTTTTCGATGTTTCAGGACACACAGTACACTTCTCCAGAGTGGCTGTTTTCAATTTACATCCCGCCCATCAGCGTAGCAAGGCTGCCATTTCTCCATGGTCTGTCCTGCATTTCTGGTTTTGACACTTTCTGCAGCATGGCCCTTTTGACCGATGGGAAGCGAGACTACTTTGTAGCGCTGATTTGCCTTTCCAGGTTGCTTGGTTGGCCAAAAAGGGCGTATGCGTTTTTTCCTGAATATATTCAGGAAAAAACGCATACGCCCTTTTTGGCCAAGGGCATCATTGTCGACATTTTGCGACTTTTCATGTGCTTTAATGGCGATTCGAATCTACCTCCTGAAACCTGTTTCCTGCAATTCTGCCTTGCTTTCAAATCCTCTTCATTGCCTTCCCTCAATATATTTGTGGACGAGAGTTATCATTTATAACTCTGCGGGTTTGTGAATGGCAGTGTCCCTGGGCTCCATTTTTCAACTCGCTTTTTTGGGAGCTGGCCGCAAGAGCGCGGGATTGCCTCAGGCCCTATTCTGCTTCTGGGCGGCAGGCTGAGCCTGTGGTTAATTCTTCTTCCTGATGGGAAAATAGAGTGACCAGTGCCTGTCCCAAAACCTAGATCTAGTCTCTCATTGGTTGCCCCTCTTCCCGTTCATCCTCAGGACAAATTGCAACCTGTAGGGAACAGGAGGTTAAAGGTGCTGATTCTCCAAGTAGGGAGATTGCTAGTTAAGTACCTGGAATGGTGAACCCGAGCACAAGGAGATGAGAAATGAGGTGCTTTTTAGAAACCTTTCAAAATCACACTGTGTACCATCTTCTGGGTTTCTCATGCATGTTTTCGATGTAGGAAGATGCCCTTGAACCTGGAGATTTGGGACCCATGGGATGGGTACCAGGCAGTATTACTTTAAAGGTTCTGCGTTTGCTCACCCAACCTCACCCAACCTCTCAGCCCCAAGAGTGTCCACCCTTATGTCTCATCCAGCTGTGGGTCTAGATATGGTCAATCCAGGTTGCATCACAGCCCCTGAACGAATTTTGGAAGAATTTCTCTCTCTTTCACTGTCTTTGTTTAACGGGTTTTTAAAAGTAATTTATTTTTATAATGGGGTTTAGCTGCTTTTCACGGCTGTGTTTATGCGGCTTTACACCCACTTGACTCACTTCCAGAGAGATATCAATACATAGGTTTTAAGATTCTTAATAGTCAGATATATTCTTGTGCTGTGAATAGGGGGTGTTGAGTCCAGTTCACTGAGCAAGGAGTAGGCATTGTCTATTACATATTGGGTGTATGGAACTGTATCTGAGCGAATTTGAAACCCTTGTTTTATGCATCACCCCACCTCACCTTTCCCGTTAAGCAGCCATAGTGTGTTTTCTAAACGTATGACTATATTCTCTTTTGTAATTCAGTTCAAGTGTAGCGGTTTTTACATTCCCTCTATAAGTGATAGCTTATGATAAGTGTCTTTTTCTGTGTGACTTATTTCACTTAGAATCGTTGTACCTAAATCTACTCATCTTGCTTCTACTAGCCTTATGACATTGATTTCATGTCTGAGTGATATTCCATTGTACATAAGGACCATGACTTCTTTATCCATTTTTCTCTTTCCTGGGATATTTAAGGTGTCATGAAGTGGAGGTTCTTGTCAACAGAGCAGCCCTAAACTTTGGGGTGCCTGTGTCTTGCTGATTTTTAGTTTTGCCAATTTATACGCCCATGAGTGGACGTGCCCTATGCTCCCTAAGCTGTGTTTTTTCGATGTTTCAGGACACACCGTACACTTCTCCAGAGTGGCTGTTGGCAATTTACATCCCGCCCATCAGTGTAGCAAGGCTGCCATTTCTCCATGGCCTGTCCTGCATTTCTGGTTTTGACACTTTCTGCAGCATGGCCCTTTTGACCGATGGGAAGCGAGACTTCTTTGTAGCACTGATTTGCCTCTCAGGTTGCTTGGTTGGCCAAAAAGGGCGTATGCGTTTTTTCCTGAATATATTCAGGAAAAAACGCATACGCCCTTTTTGGCCAAGGGCATCATTGTCGACGTTTTGCCACTTTTCATGTGCTTTAAAGGCGATTCGAATCTACCTCCTGAAACCGGTTTCCTGCAATTCTGCCTTGCTTTCAAATCCTCTTCGTTGCCTTCCCTCAATATATTTGTGGACGAGAGTTATCATTTATAACTCAGCGGGTTTGTGAAAGGCAGTGCCCCTTAGCTCCATTTTTCAACTGTCTTTTTTGGGAGCTGGCCACAAAAGCACGGGATTCCCTCAGGCCCTATTCTGGTTACGGGGGGCAGGCTGAGCCTCTGGTTAATTCTTCTTCCTGATGGGAAAATAGAGTGACCTGTGCCTGTCCCAACACCTAGATCTAGTCTCTCATTGGTTGCCCCTCTTCCCTTTCACACTCAGGACAAATTGCAACCTGTACGGAACAGGAGGTTAAAGGTGCTGATTCTCCAAGTAGGGAGATTTGTAGTAAAGTAGCTGGAATGGCGAACCCGAGCACAAGGAGTTGAGAAATGAGGTGCCTTTTAGAAACCTTTCAAAATCACAAGGTGTACCATCTGCTGGGTTTCTCATGCATGTTTTCGATGTAGGAAGATGCCCTTGAACCTGGATATTTGGGACCCATGGGATGGGTACCACGCAGTATTACTTTAAAGGTTCTGCGTTTGCTCACCCAACCTCACCCAACCTCTCAGCCCCAAGAGTGTCCACCGTTATGTCTCATCCAGCTGTGGGTCTAGATATGGTCAATCCAGGATGCATCACAGCCCCTGAACGAATTTTGGAAGAATTTCTCTCTCTTTCACTGTCTTTGTTTAACGGGTTTTTAAAAGTAATTTATTTTTATAATGGGGTTTAGCTGCTTTTCATGGCTGTGTTTATGCGGCTTTACACCCACTTGACTCACTTCCAGAGAGATATCAATACATAGGTTTTTAGATTCTTACTAGTCAGATATATTCTTGTGCGGTGAATAGGGGGTGTTGAGTCCAGGTCACTGAGCAAGGAGTATGTCTTGTCTATTACATATTGGGTGTATGGAACGGTACCTGAGCGAATTTGAAACCCTTGTTTTATGCATCACCCCACCTCACCTTTCCCGTTAAGCAGCCATAGTGTGTTTTCTAAACGTATGACTCTATTCTCTTTTGTAATTCAGTTCAAGTGTAGCGGTTTTTACATTCCCTCTATAAGTGATATCTTATGATAAGTGTCTTTTCTGTGTGACTTATTTCACTTAGAATCGTTGTACCTAAATCTACTCATCTTGCTTCTACTAGCCTTATGACATTGATTTCATGTCTGAGTGATATTCCTTTGTACATAAGGACCACGACTTCTTTATCCATTTTTCTCTTTCCTGGGATATTTAAGGTGTCATGAAGTGGAGGTTCTTGTCAACAGAGCAGCCCTAAACTTTGGGGTGCCTGTGTCTTGCTGATTTTTAGTTTTCCCAATTTATACGCCCATGAGTGGACGTGACCTATGCTCCCTAAACTGTGTTTTTTCGATCTTTCAGGACACACCGTACACTTCTCCAGAGTGGCTGTTGGCAATTTACATCCCGCCCATCAGCGTAGCAAGGCTGCCATTTCTCCATGGTCTGTCCTGCATTTCTGGTTTTGACACTTTTTGCAGCATGGCCCTTTTGACCGATGGGAAGCGAGACTTCTTTGTAGCGCTGATTTGCCTTTCCAGGTTGCTTGGTTGGCCAAAAAGGGCGTATGCGTTTTTTCCTGAATATATTCAGGAAAAAACGCATACGCCCTTTTTGGCCAAGGGCATCATTGTGGACGTTTTGCCACTTTTCATGTGCTTTAAAGGCGATTCGAATCTACCTCCTGAAACCTGTTTCCTGCAATTCTGCCTTGCTTTCAAATCCTCTTCGTTGCCTTCCGTCAATATATTTGTGGACGAGAGTTATCATTTATAGCTCTGCGGGTTTGTGAATTGCAGTGTCCCTGAGCTCCATTTTTCAACTGGCTTTTTTGGGAGCTGGCCGCAAAAGCACGGGATTGCCTCAGGCCCTATTCTGCTTCTGGGTGGCAGGCTGAGCCTGTGGTTAATTCTTCTTCCTGATGGGAAAATAGAGTGACCTGTGCCTGTCCCAAAACCTAGATCTAGTGTCTCATTGGTTGCCCCTCTTCCCGTTCATCCTCAGGACAAATTGCAACCTCTAGGGAACAGGAGCTTAAAGGTGCTGATTCTCCAAGTAGGGAGATTGCTAGTAAAGTAGCTGGAAAGGCGAACCCGAGCACAAGGAGATGAGAAATGAGGTGCGTATTAGAAACCTTTCAAAATCACACGGTGTACCATCATCTGGGTTTCTCATGCATGTTTTCGATGTAGGAAGATGCCCTTGAATCTGGAGATTTGGGACCCATGGGATGGGTACCACGCAGTATTACTTTAAAGGGTCTGCGTTTGCTCACCCAACCTCACCCAACCTCTCAACCCCAAGAGTGTCCACCCTTATGTCTCATCCAACTGTGTGTCTAGATATGGTCAATCCAGGTTGCATCACAGCCTCTGAACGAATTTTGTAAGAATTTCTCTCTTTCACTGTCTTTGTTTTACGGGTTTTTAAAAGTAACTTATTTTTATAATGGGGATTAGCTGCTTTTCATGGCTGTGTTTATGCGGCTTTACACCCACTTGACTCACTTCCAGACAGATATCAATACATAGGTTTTAAGATTCTTACTAGTCACATATATTCTTGTGCGGTGAATAGGGGGTGTTGAGTCCAGTTCACTGAGCAAGGAGTAGGACTTATCTATTACATATTGGGTGTATGGAACGGTATCTGAGTGAATTTGAAACCCTTGTTTTATGCCTCACCCCACCTCACTTTTCCCGTTAAGCAGCCATAGTGTGTTTTCTAAACGTGTGACTCTGTTCTGTTTTGTAATTCAGTTCAAGTGTAGCGGTTTTTACATTCCCTCTATAAGTGATAGCTTATGATAAGTGTCTTTTTCTGTGTGACTTATTTCACTTAGAATCGTCGTACCTAAATCCACTCATCTTGCTTCTACTAGCCTTATGACATTGATTTCATGTCTGAGTGATATTCCATTGTACATAAGGACCACAACTTCTTTATCCATTTTTCTCTTTCCTGGGATATTTAAGGTGTCATGAAGTGGAGGTTCTTGTCAACAGAGCAGCCCTAAACTTTGGGGTGCCTGTGTCTTGCTGATTTTTAGTTTTCCCAATTTATACACCCATGAGTGGACGTGCCCTATGCTCCCTAAGCTGTGTTTTTTCGATGTTTCAGGACACACAGTACACTTCTCCAGAGTGGCTGTTTTCAATTTACATCCCGCCCATCAGCGTAGCAAGGCTGCCATTTCTCCATGGCCTGTCCTGCATTTCTGGTTTTGACACTTTTTGCACCATGGCCCTTTTGACCGATGGGAAGCGAGACTTCTTTGTAGCGCTGATTTGCCTTTCCAGGTTGCTTGGTTGGCCAAAAAGGGCGTATGCGTTTTTTCCTGAATATATTCAGGAAAAAACGCATACGCCCTTTTTGGCCAAGGGCATCATTGTCGGCGTTTTGCCACTTTTCATGTGCTTTAAAGGCGATTCGAATCTACCTCCTGAAACCTGTTTCCTGCAATTCTGCCTTGCTTTCAAATCCTCTTCGTTGCCTTCCCTCAATATATTTGTGGACGATAGTTATCATTTATAACTCAGCGGGTTTGTGAAAGGCAGTGCCCCCGAGCTCCATTTTTCAACTGTCTTTTTTGGGAGCTGGCCGCAAAAGCACGGGATTGCCTCAGACCCTATTCTGGTTCCGGGGGGCAGGCTGAGCCTGTGGTTAATTCTTCTTCCTGATGGGAAAATAGAGTGACCTGTGCCTGTCCCAACACCTAGATCTAGTCTCTCATTGGTTGCCCCTCTTCCCTTTCACCCTCAGGACAAATTGCAACCTGTATGGAACAGGAGGTTAAAGGTGCTGATTTTCCAAGTTAGGAGATTGCTAGTAAAGTAGCTGGAAAGGCGAACCCGAGCACAAGGAGATGAGAAATGAGGTGCGTATTAGAAACCTTTCAAAATCACACGGTGTACCATCTTCTGGGTTTCTCATGCATGTTTTCGATGTAGGAAGATGCCCTTGAACCTGGAGATTTGGGACCCATGGGATGGGTACCACACAGTATTACTTTAAAGGGTCTGCGTTTGCTCACCCAACCTCACCCAACCTCTCAGCCCCAAGAGTGTCCACCCTTAGGTCTCATCCAGCTGTGGGTCTAGATATGGTCAATCCAGGTTGCATCACAGCCCCTGAACGAATTTTGTAAGAATTTCTCTCTCTTTCACTGTCTTTGTTTTACGGGTTTTTAAAAGTAATTTATTTTTATAATGGGGTTTAGCTGCTTTTCACGGCTGTGTTTATGCGGCTTTACACCCACTTGACTCACTTCCAGAGAGATATCAATACATAGGTTTTAAGATTCTTACTAGTCAGATATATTCTTGTGCGGTGAATAGGGGGTGTTGAGTCCAGTTCACTGAGCAACGTGTAGGTCTTGTCTATTACATATTGGGTGTATGGAACGGTATCTGAGCCAATTTGAAACCCTTGTTTTATGCATCACCCCACCTCACCTTTCCCGTTAAGCAGCCATAGTGTGTTTTCTAAACGTGTGACTCTGTTCTGTTTTGTAATTCAGTTCAAGTGTAGCGGTTTTTACATTCCCTCTATAAGTGATAGCTTATGATAAGTGTCTTTTTCTGTGTGACTTATTTCACTTAGAATCATCGTACCTAAGTCCACTCATCTTGCTTCTTCTAGCCTTATGACATTGATTTCATGTCTGAGTGATATTCCTTTGTACATAAGGACCACAACTTCTTTATCCATTTTTCTCTTTCCTGGGATATTTAAGGTGTCATGAAGTGGAGGTTCTTGTCAACAGAGCAGCCCTAAACTTTGGGGTGCCTGTGTCTTGCTGATTTTTAGTTTTCCCAATTTATACGCCCATGAGTGGACGTGCCCTATGCTCCCTAAGCTGTGTGTTTTAGATGTTTCAGGACACACCGTACACTTCTTCAGAGTGGCTGTTGGCAATTTACATCCCGCCCCTCAGCGTAGCAAGGCTGCCATTTCTCCATGGCCTGTCCTGCATTTCTGGTTTTGACACTTTTTGCAGCATGGCCCTTTTGACCGATGGGAAGCGAGACTACTTTGTATCGCTGATTTGCCTTTCCAGGTTGCTTGGTTGGCCAAAAAGGGCGTATGCGTTTTTTCCTGAATATATTCAGGAAAAAACGCATACGCCCTTTTTGGCCAAGGGCATCATTGTCGACGTTTTGCGACTTTTCATGTGCTTTAAAAGCGATTCGAATCTACCTCCTGAAACGTGTTTCCTGCAATTCTGCCTTGCTTTCAAATCCTCTTCGTTGCCTTCCCTCAATATATTTGTGGACGAGAGTTATCATTTATAACTCTGCGGGTTTGTGAATGGCAGTGTCCCTGGGCTCCATTTTTCAACTCGCTTTTTTGGGAGCTGGCCACAAGAGCGCGGGATTGCCTCAGGCCCTATTCTGCTTATGGGCGGCAGGCTGAGCCTGTGGTTAATTCTTCTTCCTGATGGGAAAATAGAGTGACCTGTGCCTGTCCCAACACCTAGATCTAGTCTCTCATTGGTTGCCCCTCTTCCGTTCATGCTCAGGACAAATTGCAACCTGTAGGGAAGAGGAGGTTAAAGGTGCTGATTCTCCAAGTAGGGAGATTGCTAGTAAAGTACCTGGAATGGCGAACCCGAGCACAAGGAGATGAGAAATGAGGTGCGTTTTAGAAACCTTTCAAAATCACACGGTGTACCACCTTCTGGGTTTCTCATGCATGTTTTCGATGTAGGAATATGCCCTTGAACCTGGAGATTTGGGACCCATGGGATGGGTACCAGGCAGTATTACTTTAAAGGGTCTGTGTTTGCTCACCCAACCTCACCCAAACTCTCAGCCCCAAGTGTGTCCACCCTTATGTCTCATCCAGCTGTGGGTCTAGATATGGTCAATCCAGGTTGCATCACAGCCCGTGAACGAATTTTGTAAGAATTTCTCTCTCTTTCACTGTCTTTGTTTTACGGGTTTTTAAAAGTAATTTATTTTTATAATGGGGTATAGCTGCTTTTCACGGCTGTGTTTATGCGGCTTTACACCCACTTGACTCACTTCCAGACAGATATCAATACATAGGTTTTAAGATTCTTACTAGTCACATATATTCTTGTGCGGTGAATAGGGGGTGTTGAGTCCAGTTCACTGAGCAACGTGTAGGTCTTGTCTATTACATATTGGGTGTATGGAACGGTATCTGAGCCAATTTGAAACCCTTGTTTTATGCATCACCCCACCTCACCTTTCCCGTTAAGCAGCCATAGTGTGTTTTCTAAACGTGTGACTCTGTTCTGTTTTGTAAATCAGTTCAAGTGTAGCGGTTTTTACATTCCCTCTATAAGTGATAGCTTATGATAAGTGTCTTTTT
Source organism: Eschrichtius robustus (assembly GCF_028021215.1). Classification (NCBI taxonomy): domain Eukaryota; kingdom Metazoa; phylum Chordata; class Mammalia; order Artiodactyla; family Eschrichtiidae; genus Eschrichtius; species Eschrichtius robustus. The sequence continues at coordinate 543,816 of NW_027175427.1, forward strand.
CTGTGTGACTTATTTCACTTAGAATCATCGTACCTAAGTCCACTCATCTTGCTTCTTCTAGCCTTATGACATTGATTTCATGTCTGAGTGATATTCCTTTGTACATAAGGACCACAACTTCTTTATCCATTTTTCTCTTTCCTGGGATATTTAAGGTGTCATGAAGTGGAGGTTCTTGTCAACAGAGCAGCCCTAAACTTTGGGGTGCCTGTGTCTTGCTGATTTTTAGTTTTCCCAATTTATACGCCCATGAGTGGACGTGCCCTATGCTCCCTAAGCTGTGTGTTTTAGATGTTTCAGGACACACCGTACACTTCTCCAGAGTGGCTGTTGGCAATTTACATCCCGCCCCTCAGCGTAGCAAGGCTGCCATTTCTCCATGGCCTGTCCTGCATTTCTGGTTTTGACACTTTTTGCAGCATGGCCCTTTTGACCGATGGGAAGCGAGACTACTTTGTATCGCTGATTTGCCTTTCCAGGTTGCTTGGTTGGCCAAAAAGGGCGTATGCGTTTTTTCCTGAATATATTCAGAAAAAACGCATACGCCCTTTTTGGCCAAGGGCATCATTGTCGACGTTTTGGGACTTTTCATGTGCTTTAAATGCGATTCGAATCTACCTCCTGAAACCTGTTTCCTGCAATTCTGCCTTACTTTCAAATCCTCTTCATTTCCTTCCCTCAATATATTTGTGGACGAGAGTTATCATTTATAACTCTGCGGGTTTGTGAATGGCAGTGTCCCTGGGCTCCATTTTTCAACTCGCTTTTTTGGGAGCTGGCCACAAGAGCGCGGGATTGCCTCAGGCCCTATTCTGCTTCTGGGCGGCAGGCTGAGCCTGTGGTTAATTCTTCTTCCTGATGGGAAAATAGAGTGACCTGTGCCTGTCCCAACACCTAGATCTAGTCTCTCATTGGTTGCCCCACTTCCCGTTCATCCTCAGGACAAATTGCAACCTGTAGGGAACAGGAGGTTAAAGGTGCTGATTCTCCAAGTAGGGAGATTGCTAGTAAAGTACCTGGAATGGCGAACCCGAGTACAAGGAGATGAGAAATGAGGTGCGTTTTAGAAACCTTTCAAAATCACACGGTGTACCATCCTCTGGGTTTCTCATACATGTTTTCGATGTAGGAAGATGCCCTTGAACCTGGAGATTTGGGACCCATGGGATGGGTACCAGGCAGTATTAATTTAAAGGTTCTGCGTTTGCTCACCCAACCACACCCAACCTCTCAGCCCCAAGAGTGTCCACCCTTATGTCTCATCCAGCTGTGTGTCTAGATATGGTCAATCCAGGTTGCATCACAGCCCCTGAAAGAATTTTGTAAGAATTTCTCTCTCTTTCACTGTCTTTGTTTTACGGGTTTTTAAAAGTAATTTATTTTTATAATGGGGTTTAGCTGCTTTTCACGGCTGTGTTTATGCGGCTTTACACCCACTGGACTCACTTCCAGACAGATATCAATAGATAGGTTTTAAGATTCTTACTAGTCACATATATTCTTGTGCGGTGAATAGGGGGTGTTGAGTCCAGTTCACTGAGCAAGGAGTAGGTCTTGTCTATTACATATTGGGTGTATGGAACGGTATCTGAACGAATTTGAAAACCTTGTTTTATGCATCACCCCACCTCACCTTTCCCGTTAAGCAGCCATAGTGTGTTTTATAAACGTGAGACTCTGTTCTGTTTTGTAATTCAGTTCAAGTGTAGCGGTTTTTACATTCCCTCTATATGTGATAGCTTATGATAAGTGTCTTTTTCTGTGTGACTTATTTCACTTAGAATCGTCGTACCTAAATCCACTCATCTTGCTTCTACTAGCCTTATGACATTGATTTCATGTCTGAGTGATATTCCATTGTACATAAGGACCACAACTTCTTTATCCATTTTCTCTTTCCTGGGATATTTAAGATGTCATGAAGTGGAGGTTCTTGTCAACAGAGCAGACCTAAACTTTGGGGTGCCTGTGTCTTGCTGATTTTTAGTTTTCCCAATTTATACGCCCATGAGTGGACGTGCCCTATGCTCCCTAAGCTGTGTGTTTTAGATGTTTCAGGACACACCGTACACTTCTCCTGAGTGGCTGTTGGCAATTTACATCCCGCCCATCGGCGTAGCAAGGCTGCCATTTCTCCATGGCCTGTCCTGCATTTCTGGTTTTGACACTTTCTGCAGCATGGCCCTTTTGACCGATGGGAAGCGAGACTTCTTTGTAGCGCTGATTTGCCTTTCCAGGTTGCTTGGTTGGCCAAAAAGGGCGTATGCGTTTTTTCCTGAATATATTCAGGAAAAAACGCATACGCCCTTTTTGGCCAAGGGCATCATTGTCGACGTTTTGCGACTTTTCATGTGCTTTAAAGGCGATTCGAATCTACCTCCTGAAACCTGTTTCCTGCAATTCTGCCTTGCTTTCAAATCCTCTTCGTTGCCTTCCCTCAATATATTTGTGGACGAGAGTTATCATTTATAACTCTGCGGGTTTGTGAATGGCAGTGTCCCTGGGCTCCATTTTTCAACTCGCTTTTTTGGGAGCTGGCCGCAGAGGGCGGCATTGCCTCAGGCCCTATTCTGCTTCTGGGCGGCAGGCTGAGCCTGTGGTTAATTCTTCTTCCTGATGGGAAAATAGAGTGACATGTGCCTGTCCCAACACCTAGATCTAGTCTCTCATTGGTTGCCCCTCTTCCGTTCATGCTCAGGACAAATTGCAACCTATAGGGAAGAGGAGGTTAAAGGTGCTGATTCTCCAAGTAGGGAGATTGCTAGTAAAGTACCTGGAATGGCGAACCCGAGCACAAGGAGATGAGAAATGAGGTGCGTTTTAGAAACCTTTCAAAATCACACGTTGTACCACCTTCTGGGTTTCTCATGCATGTTTTCGATGTAGGAATATGCCCTTGAACCTGGAGATTTGGGACCCATGGGATGGGTACCAGGCAGTATTACTTTAAAGGGTCTCTGTTTGCTCACCCAACCTCACCCAACCTCTCAGCCCCAAGTGTGTCCACCCTTATGTCTCATCCAGCTGTGGGTCTAGATATGGTCAATCCAGGTTGCATCACAGCCCGTGAACGAATTTTGTAAGAATTTCTCTCTCTTTCACTGTCTTTGTTTTACGGGTTTTTAAAAGTAATTTATTTTTATAATGGGGTATAGCTGCTTTTCACGGCTGTGTTTATGCGGCTTTACACCCACTTGACTCACTTCCAGAGAGATATCAATACATAGGTTTTAAGATTCTTACTAGTCAGATATATTCTTGTGCGGTGAATAGAGGGTGTTGAGTCCAGTTCACTGAGCAACGTGTAGGTCTTGTCTATTACATATTGGGTGTATGGAACGGTATCTGAGCCAATTTGAAACCCTTGTTTTATGCATCACCCCACCTCACCTTTCCCGTTAAGCAGCCATAGTTTGTTTTGTAAACGTGTGACTCTGTTCTGTTTTGTAAATCAGTTCAAGTGTAGCGGTTTTTACATTCCCTCTATAAGTGATAGCTTATGATAAGTGTCTTTTTCTGTGTGAATTATTTCACTTAGAATCATCGTACCTAAGTCCACTCATCTTGCTTCTTCTAGCCTTATGACATTGATTTCATGTCTGAGTGATATTCCTTTCTACATAAGGACCTCAACTTCTTTATCCATTTTTCTCTTTCCTGGGATATTTAAGGTGTCATGAAGTGGAGGTTCTTGTCAACAGAGCAGCCCTAAACTTTGGGGTGCCTGTGTCTTGCTGATTTTTAGTTTTCCCAATTTATACGCCCATGAGTGGACGTGCCCTATGCTCCCTAAGCTGTGTGTTTTAGATGTTTCAGGACACACCGTACACTTCTCCAGAGTGGCTGTTGGCAATTTACATCCCACCCATCAGCGTAGCAAGGCTGCCATTTCTCCATGGCCTGTCCTGCATTTCTGGTTTTGACACTTTATGCAGCATGGCCCTTTTGACCGATGGGAAGCGAGACTACTTTGTAGCGCTGATTTGCCTTTCCAGGTTGTTTGGTTGGCCAAAAAGGGCGTATGCGTTTTTTCCTGAATATATTCAGGAAAAAACGCATACGCCCTTTTTGGCCAAGGGCATCATTGTCGACGTTTTGCGACTTTTCATGTGCTTTAAAGGCGATTCGAATCTACCTCCTGAAACCTGTTTCCTGCAATTCTGCCTTGCTTTCAAATCCTCTTCGTTGCCTTCCCTCAATATATTTGTGGACGAGAGTTATCATTTATAACTCTGCGGGTTTGTGAATGGCAGTGTCCCTGGGCTCCATTTTTCAACTCGCTTTTTTGGGAGCTGGCCGCAGGAGCGCGGCATTGCCTCAGGCCCTATTCTGCTTCTGGGCGGCAGGCTGAGCCTGTGGTTAATTCTTCTTCCTGATGGGAAAATAGAGTGACCTGTGCCTGTCCCAACACCTAGATCTAGTCTCTCATTGGTTGCCCCTCTTCCCGTTCATCCTCAGGACAAATTGCAACCTGTAGGGAACAGGAGGTTAAAGGTGCTGATTCTCCAATTAGGGAGATTGCTAGTAAAGTAGCTGGAATGGCGAACCCGAGCACAAGGAAATGAGAAATGAGGTGCGTTTTAGAAACCTTTCAAAATCACACGGTGTACCATCTTCTGGGTTTCTCATGTATGTTTTCGATGTAGGAAGATTCCCTTGAACCTGCAGATTTGGGACCCATGGGATGGGTACCAGGCCGTATTACTTTAAAGGTTCTGCGTTTGCTCACCCAACCTCACCCAACCTCTCAGCCCCAAGAGTGTCCACCCTTATGTCTCATCCAGCTGTGTGTCTAGATATGGTCAATCCAGGTTGCATCACAGCCGCAGACCGAATTTTGGAAGAATTTCTATCTCTTTCACAGTCTTTGTTTTACGGGTTTTTAAAAGTAATTTATTTTTATAATGGGGTTTAGCTGCTTTTCACGGCTGTGTTTATGCGGCTTTACACCCACTTGACTCACTTCCAGAGAGATATCAATACATAGGTTTTAAGATTCTTACTAGTCAGATATATTCTTGTGTGGTGAATAGGGGGTGTTGAGTCCAGTTCACTGAGCAAGGAGTAGGTCTTGTCTATTACATATTGGGTGTATGGAAAGGTATCTGAGCGAATTTGAAACCCTTGTTTTATGCATCACCCCACCTCACCTTTCCCGTTAAGCAGCCATAGTGTGTTTTCTAAACGTGTGACTCTGTTCTGTTTTGTAACTCAGTTCAAGTGTAGCGGTTTTTACATTCCCTCTATAAGTGATAGCTTATGATAAGTGTCTTTTTCTGTGTGACTTATTTCACTTAGAATCATCGTACCTAAGTCCACTCATCTTGCTTCTTCTAGCCTTATGACATTGATTTCATGTCTGAGTGATATTCCTTTCTACATAAGGACCACAAATTCTTTATCCATTTTTCTCTTTCCTGGGATATTTAAGGTGTCATGAAGTGGAGGTTCTTGTCAACAGAGCAGCCCTAAACTTTGGGGTGCCTGTGTCTTGCTGATTTTTAGTTTTCCCAATTTATACGCCCATGAGTGGACGTGCCCTATGCTCCCTAAGCTGTGTGTTTTAGATGTTTCAGGACACACCGTACACTTCTCCAGAGTGGCTGTTGGCAATTTACATCCCGCCCATCAGCGTAGCAAGGCTGCCATTTCTCCATGGTCTGTCCTGCATTTCTGGTTTTGACACTTTTTCCAGCATGGCCCTTTTGACCGATGGGAAGCGAGACTACTTTGTAGCGCTGATTTGCCTTTCCAGGTTGCTTGGTTGGCCAAAAAGGGCGTATGCGTTTTTTCCTGAATATATTCAGGAAAATACGCATACGCCCTTTTTGGCCAAGGGCATCATTGTCGACGTTTTGCGACTTTTCATATGCTTTAAAGGCGATTCGAATCTACCTCCTGAAACCTGTTTCCTGCAATTCTGCCTTGCTTTCAAATCCTCTTCGTTGCCTTCCCTCAATATATTTGTGGACGAGAGTTATCGTTTATAACTCTGCGGGTTTGTGAATGGCAGTGTCCCTGGGCTCCATTTTTCAACTCGCTTTTTTGGGAGCTGGCCGTAAGAGCGCGGGTTTGCCTCAGGCCCTATTCTGCTTCTGGGCGGCAGGCTGAGCCTGTGGTTAATTCTTCTTCCTGATGGGAAAATAGAGTGACCTGTGCCTGTCCCAACACCTAGATCTAGACTCTCATTGGTTGCCCCTCTTCCCGTTCATCCTCAGGACAAATTGCAACCTGTAGGGAACAGGAGGTTAAAGGTGCTGATTCTCCAAGTAGGGAGATTGCTAGTAAAGTACCTGGAATGGCGAACCCGAGCACAAGGAGATGAGAAATGAGGTGCGTTTTAGAAACCTTTCAAAATCACACTGTGTACCATCTTCTGGGTTTCTCATGTATGTTTTCGATGTACGAAGATGCCCTTGAACCTGGAGATTTGGCACCCATGGGATGCGTACCACGCAGTATTACTTTAAAGGTTCTGCGTTTGCTCACCCATCCTCTCAGCCCCAAGAGTGTCCACCCTTATGTCTCATCCAGCTGTGTGTCTAGATATGGTCAATCCAGGTTGCATCACAGCCCCAGACCGAATTTTGGAAGAATTTCTCTCTCTTTCACAGTCTTTGTTTTACGGGTTTTTAAAAGTAATTTATTTTTATAATGGGGTTTAGCTGCTTTTCACGGCTGTGTTTATGCGGCTTTACACCCACTTGACTCACTTCCAGAGAGATATCAATTCATAGGTTTTAAGATTCTTACTAGTCAGATATATTCTTGTGTGGTGAATAGGGGGTGTTGAGTCAAGTTCACTGAACAAGGAGTCGGTCTTGTCTATTACATATTGGGTGTATGGAACGGTATCTGAGCGAATTTGAAACCCTTGTTTTATGCATCACCCCACCTCACCTTTCCCGTTAAGCAGCCATAGTGTGTTTTCTAAACGTGTGACTCTGTTCTGTTTTGTAACTCAGTTCAAGTGTAGCGGTTTTTACATTCCCTCTATAAGTGATAGCTTATGATAAGTGTCTTTTTCTGTGTGACTTATTTCACTTAGAATCATCGTACTTAAATCCACTCATCTTGCTTCTACTTGCCTTATGACATTGATTTCATGTCTGCGTGATATTCCATTGTACATAAGGACCACAACTTCTTTATCCATTTTTCTCTTTCCTGGGATATTTAGGGTGTCATGAAGTGGAGGTTCTTGTCAACAGAGCAGCCCTAAACTTTGGGGTGCCTGTGTCTTGCTGATTTTTAGTTTTCCCAATTTATACGCCCATGAGTGGACGTGCCCTAAGCTCCCTAAGCTGTGTGTTTTTGATATTTCAGGACACACCGTACACTTCTTCAGAGTGGCTGTTGGCAATTTACATCCCTCCCATCAGCGTAGCAAGGCTGCCATTTCTCCATGGCCTGTCCTGCATTTCTGGTTTTGACACTTTTTGCAGCATGACCGTTTTGACCGATGGGAAGCGAGACTACTTTGTAGCGCTGATTTGCCTTTCCAGGTTGCTTGGTTGGCCAAAAAGGGCGTATGCGTTTTTTCCTGAATATATTCAGGAAAAAACGCATTCGCTCTTTTTGGACAAGGTCATCATTGTCGACGTTTTGTCACCTTTCATGTGCTTTAAAGGCGATTCGAATCTACCTCCTGAAATCTGTTTCGTGCAATTCTGCTTGCTTTGAAATCCTCTTCGTTGCCTTCCCTCAATATATTTTTGGACGAGAGTTATCATTTATAACTCAGCAGGTTTGTGAATTGCAGTGCCCCTGAGCTCCATTTTTCAACTGTCTATTTAGGGAGCTGGCCGCAAACGCACGGGATTGCCTAAGGCCCTATTCTGGTTACCGGCGGTAGGCTGAGCCTGTGGTTAATTCTTCTTCCTGATGGGAAAATAGAGTGACCTGTGCCTGTCCCAACACCTAGATCTAGTCTCTCATTGGTTGCCCCTCTTCCCTTTCATCCTCAGGACAAATTGCAACCTGTACGGAACAGGAGGTTAAAGGTGCTGATTCTCCAAGTAGGGAGATTGCTAGTAAAGTAGCTGGAATGGCGAACCCGAACACAAGGAGATGAGAAATGAGGTGCGTTTTAGAAACCTTTCAAAATCACACGGTGTACCATCTTCTGGGTTTCTCATGCATGTTTTCGATGTAGGAAGATGCCCTTGTACCTGGAGATTTGGGACCCATGGGATGGGTACCACGCAGTATTACTTTAAAGGGTCTGTGTTTGCTCACCCAACCTCACCCAACCTCGCAGCCCCAAGTGTGTCCACCCTTATGTCTCATCCAGCTGTGGGTCTAGATATGGTCAATCCAGGTTGCATCACAGCCTCTGAACGAATTTTGTAAGAATTTCTCTCTCTTTCACTGTCTTTGTTTTACGGGTTTTTAAAAGTAATTTATTTTTATAATGGGGTTTAGCTGCTTTTCATGGCTGTGTTTATGCGGCGTTACACCCACTTGACTCACTTCCAGACAGATATCAATACATAGGTTTTAAGATTCTTACTAGTCACATATATTCTTGTGCGGTGAATAGGGGGTGTTGAGTCCAGTTCACTGAGCAATGAGTCGGTCTTTTCTATTACATATTGGGTGTATGGAACGGTATCTGAGCGAATTTGAAACCCTTGTTTTATGCATCACCCCACCTCACCTTTCCCGTTAAGCAGCCATAGTGTGTTTTCTAAAGGTGTGACTCTGTTCTGTTTTGTAATTCAGTTCAAGTGTAGCGGTTTTTACATTCCCTCTATAAGTGATAGCTTATGATAAGTGTCTTTTCCTGTGTGATTTATTTCACTTAGAATCGTCGTACCTAAGTCCACTCATCTTGCTTCTTCTAGCCTTATGACATTGATTTCATGTCTGAGTGATATTCCATTGTACATAAGGACCACAACTTCTTTATCCATTTTTCTCTTTCCTGGGATATTTAAGGTGTCATGAAGTGGAGGTTCTTGTCAACAGAGCAGCCCTAAACTTTGGGGTGCCTGTGTCTTGCTGATTTTTAGTTTTCCCAATTTATACGCCCATGAGTGGACGTGCCCTATGCTCCCTAAGCTGTGTGTTTTAGATGTTTCAGGACACACCGTACACTTCTTCAGAGTGGCTGTTGGCAATTTACATCCCGCCCATCAGCGTAGCAAGGCTGCCATTTCTCCATGGCCTGTCCTGCATTTCTGGTTTTGACACTTTTTGCAGCATGGCCCTTTTGACCGATGGGAAGCGAGACTTCTTTATAGCGCTGATTTGCCTTTCCAGGTTGCTTGGTTGGCCAAAAAGGGAGTATGCGTTTTTTCCTGAATATATTCAGGAAAAAACGCATACGCCCTTTTTGGCCAAGGGCATCATTGTCGACATTTTGCGACTTTTCATGTGCTTTAAAGGCGATTCGAATCTACCTCCTGAAACCTGTTTCCTGCAATTCTGCCTTGCTTTCAAATCCTCTTCATTGCCTTCCCTCAATATATTTGTGGACGAGAGTTATCATTTATAACTCTGCGGGTTTGTGAATGGCAGTGTCCCTGAGCTCCATTTTTCAACTCGCTTTTTTGGGAGCTGGCCACAAGAGCGCGGGATTGCCTCAGGCCCTAATCTGCTTCTGGGCGGCAGGCTGAGCCTGTGGTTAATTCTTCTTCCTAATGGGAAAATAGAGTGACCTGTGCCTGTCCCAACACCTACATCTAGTCTCTCATTGGTTGCCCCTCTTCCCGTTCATCCTCAGGACAAATTGCAACCTGTAGGGAACAGGAGGTTAAAGGTGCTGATTCTCCAAGTAGGGAGATTGCTAGTAAAGTAGCTGGAATGGCGAACCCGAACACAAGGAGATGAGAAATGAGGTGCCTTTTAGAAATCTTTCAAAATCACAAGGTGTACCATCTGCTGGGTTTCTCATGCATGTTTTCGATGTAGGAAGATGCCCTTGAATCTGGATATTTGGGACCCATGGGATGGGTACCACGCAGTATTACTTTAAAGGTTCTGCGTTTGCTCACCCAACCTCACCAAACCTCTCAGCCCCAAGAGTGTCCACCGTTATGTCTCATCCAGCTGTGGGTCTAGATATGGTCAATCCAGGTTGCATCACAGCCCCTGAACGAATTTTGGAAGAATTTCTCTCTCTTTCACTGTCTTTGTTTAACGGGTTTTTAAAAGTAATTTATTTTTATAATGGTGTTTAGGTGCTTTTCATGGCTGTGTTTATGCGGCTTTACACCCACTTGACTCACTTCCAGAGAGATATCAATACATAGGTTTTAAGATTCTTACTAGTCAGATATATTCTTGTGCGGTGAATAGGGGGTGTTGAGTCCAGTTCACTGAGCAAGGAGTAGGCCTTGTCTATTACATATTGGGTGTATGGAACGGTACCTGAGCGAATTTGAAACCCTTGTTTTATGCATCACCCCACCTCACCTTTCCCGTTAAGCAGCCATAGTGTGTTTTCTAAACGTATGACTCTATTCTCTTTTGTAATTCAGTTCAAGTGTAGCGGTTTTTACATTCCCTCTATAAGTGATAGCTTATGATAAGTGTCTTTTTCTGTGTGACTTATTTCACTTAGAATCGTTGTACCTAATTCTACTCATCTTGCTTCTACTAGCCTTATGACATTGATTTCATGTCTGAGTGATATTCCATTGTACATAAGGACCACGACTTCTTTATCCATTTTTCTCTTTCCTGGGATATTTAAGGTGTCATGAAGTGGAGGTTCTTGTCAACAGAGCAGCCCTAAACTTTGGGGTGCCTGTGTCTTGCTGATTTTTAGTTTTCCCAATTTATACGCCCATGAGTGGACGTGACCTATGCTCCCTGAACTGTGTTTTTCCGATGTTTCTGGACACACCGTACACTTCTCCAGAGTGGCTGTTGGCAATTTACATCCCGCCCATCAGCGTAGCAAGGCTGCCATTTCTCCATGGCCTGTCCTGCATTTCTGGTTTTGACACTTTTTGCAGCATGGCCCTTTTGACCGATGGGAAGCGAGACTTCTTTGTAGCGCTGATTTGCCTTTCCAGGTTGCTTGGTTGGCCAAAAAGGGCGTATGCGTTTTTTCCTGAATATATTCAGGAAAAAACGCATACGCCCTTTTTGGCCAACGGCATCATTGTCGACGTTTTGCCACTTTTCATGTGCTTTAAAGGCGATTCGAATCTACCTCCTGAAACCTGTTTCCTGCAATTCTGCCTTGCTTTCAAATCCTCTTCGTTGCCTTCCGTCAATATATTTGTGGACGAGAGTTATCATTTATAGCTCTGCGGGTTTGTGAATTGCAGTGTCCCTGAGCTCCATTTTTCAACTGGCTTTTTTGGGAGCTGGCCGCAAAAGCACGGGATTGCCTCAGGCACTATTCTGCTTCTGGGTGGCAGGCTGAGCCTGTGGTTAATTCTTCTTCCTGATGGGAAAATAGAGTGACCTGTGCCTGTCCCAAAACCTAGATCTAGTGTCTCATTGGTTGCCCCTCTTCCCGTTCATCCTCAGGACAAATTGCAACCTCTAGGGAACAGGAGCTTAAAGGTGCTGATTCTCCAAGTAGGGAGATTGCTAGTAAAGTAGCTGGAAAGGCGAACCCGAGCACAAGGAGATGAGAAATGAGGTGCGTATTAGAAACCTTTCAAAATCACACGGTGTACCATCATCTGGGTTTCTCATGCATGTTTTCGATGTAGGAAGATGCCCTTGAATCTGGAGATTTGGGACCCATGGGATGGGTACCACGCAGTATTACTTTAAAGGGTCTGCGTTTGCTCACCCAACCTCACCCAACCTCTCAACCCCAAGAGTGTCCACCCTTATGTCTCATCCAACTGTGTGTCTAGATATGGTCAATCCAGGTTGCATCACAGCCTCTGAACGAATTTTGTAAGAATTTCTCTCTTTCACTGTCTTTGTTTTACGGGTTTTTAAAAGTAATTTATTTTTATAATGGGGATTAGCTGCTTTTCATGGCTGTGTTTATGCGGCTTTACACCCACTTGACTCACTTCCAGACAGATATCAATACATAGGTTTTAAGATTCTTACTAGTCACATATATTCTTGTGCGGTGAATAGGGGGTGTTGAGTCCAGTTCACTGAGCAAGGAGTAGGACTTATCTATTACATATTGGGTGTATGGAACGGTATCTGAGTGAATTTGAAACCCTTGTTTTATGCCTCACCCCACCTCACTTTTCCCGTTAAGCAGCCATAGTGTGTTTTCTAAACGTGTGACTCTGTTCTGTTTTGTAATTCAGTTCAAGTGTAGCGGTTTTTACATTCCCTCTATAAGTGATAGCTTATGATAAGTGTCTTTTTCTGTGTGACTTATTTCACTTAGAATCGTCGTACCTAAATCCACTCATCTTGCTTCTACTAGCCTTATGACATTGATTTCATGTCTGAGTGATATTCCATTGTACATAAGGACCACAACTTCTTTATCCATTTTTCTCTTTCCTGGGATATTTAAGGTGTCATGAAGTGGAGGTTTTTGTCAACAGAGCAGCCCTAAACTTTGGGGTGCCTGTGTCTTGCTGATTTTTAGTTTTCCCAATTTATACGCCCATGAGTGGACTTGCCCTATGCTCCCTAAGCTGTGTTTTTTCGATGTTTCAGGACACACCGTACACTTATCCAGAGTGGCTGTTGGCAATTTACATCCCGCCCATCAGCGTAGCAAGCCTGCCATTTCTCCATGGCCTGTCCTGCATTTCTGGTTTTGACACTTTCTGCAGCATGGCCCTTTTGACCGATGGGAAGCGAGACTACTTTGTAGCGCTGATTTGACTTTCCAGGTTGCTTGGTTGGCCAAAAAGGGCGTATGCGTTTTTTCCTGAATATATTCAGGAAAAAACACATACGCCCTTTTTGGCCAAGGGCATCATTGTCGACATTTTGCGACTTTTCATGTGCTTTAAAGGCGATTCGAATCTACCTCCTGAAACCTGTTTCCTGCAATTCTGCCTTGCTTTCAAATCCTCTTCATTGCCTTCCCTCAATATATTTGTGGACGAGAGTTATCATTTATAACTCTGCGGGTTTGTGAATGGCAGTGTCCCTGGGCTCCATTTTTCAACTCGCTTTTTTGGGAGCTGGCCGCAAGTGCGCGGGATTGCCTCAGGCCCTATTCTGCTTCTGGGCGGCAGGCTGAGCCTGTGGTTAATTCTTCTTCCTGATGGGAAAATAGAGTGACCTGTGCCTGTCCCAACACCTAGATCTAGTCTCTCATTGGTTGCCCCTCTTCCCGTTCATCCTCAGGACAAATTGCAACCTGTAGGGAACAGGAGGTTAAAGGTGCTGATTCTCCAAGTAGGGAGATTGCTAGTTAAGTACCTGGAATGGTGAACCCGAGCACAAGGAGATGAGAAATGAGGTGCTTTTTAGAAACCTTTCAAAATCACACGGTGTACCATCTTCTGGGTTTCTCATGCATGTTTTCGATGTAGGAAGATGCCCTAGAACCTGGAGATTTGGGACCCATGGGATGGGTACCAGGCAGTATTACTTTAAAGGTTCTGCGTTTGCTCACCCAACCTCACCCAACCTCTCAGCCCCAAGAGTGTCCACCCTTATGTCTCATCCAGCTGTGGGTCTAGATATGGTCAATCCAGGTTGCATCACAGCCCCTGAACGAATTTTGGAAGAATTTCTCTCTCTTTCACTGTCTTTGTTTAACGGGTTTTTAAAAGTAATTTATTTTTATAATGGGGTTTAGCTGCTTTTCATGGCTGTGTTTATGCGGCTTTACACCCACTTGACTCACTTCCAGAGAGATATCAATACATAGGTTTTAAGATTCTTACTAGTCAGATATATTCTTGTGCGGTGAATAGGGTGTGTTGAGTCCAGTTCACTGAGCAAGGAGTAGGCCTTGTCTATTACATATTGGGTGTATGGAACTGTATCTGAGCGAATTTGAAACCCTTGTTTTATGCATCACCCCACCTCACCTTTCCCGTTAAGCAGCCATAGTGTGTTTTCTAAACGTATGACTATATTCTCTTTTGTAATTCAGTTCAAGTGTAGCGGTTTTTACATTCCCTCTATAAGTGATATCTTATGATAAGTGTCTTTTTCTGTGTGACTTATTTCACTTAGAATCGTTGTACCTAAATCTACTCATCTTGCTTCTACTAGCCTTATGACATTGATTTCATGTCTGAGTGATATTCCATTGTACATAAGGACCATGACTTCTTTATCCATTTTTCTCTTTCCTGGGATATTTAAGGTGTCATGAAGTGGAGGTTCTTGTCAACAGAGCAGCCCTAAACTTTGGGGTGCCTGTGTCTTGCTGATTTTTAGTTTTCCCAATTTATACGCCCATGAGTGGACGTGCCCTATGCTCCCTAAGCTGTGTTTTTTCGATGTTTCAGGACACACCGTACACTTCTCAAGAGTGGCTGTTGGCAATTTACATCCCGCCCATCAGTGTAGCAAGGCTGCCATTTCTCCATGGCCTGTCCTGCATTTCTGGTTTTGACACTTTCTGCAGCATGGCCCTTTTGACCGATGGGAAGCGAGACTTCTTTGTAGCACTGATTTGCCTCTCAGGTTGCTTGGTTGGCCAAAAAGGGCGTATGCGTTTTTTCCTGAATATATTCAGGAAAAAACGCATACGCCCTTTTTGGCCAAGGGCATCATTGTCGACGTTTTGCCACTTTTCATGTGCTTTAAAGGCGATTCGAATCTGCCTCCTGAAACCGGTTTCCTGCAATTCTGCCTTGCTTTCAAATCCTCTTCGTTGCCTTCCCTCAATATATTTGTGGACGAGAGTTATCATTTATAACTCAGCGGGTTTGTGAAAGGCAGTGCCCCTTAGCTCCATTTTTCAACTGTCTTTTTTGGGAGCTGGCCACAAAAGCACGGGATTGCCTCAGGCCCTATTCTGGTTACGGGGGGCAGGCTGAGCCTCTGGTTAATTCTTCTTCCTGATGGGAAAATAGAGTGACCTGTGCCTGTCCCAACACCTAGATCTAGTCTCTCATTGGTTGCCCCTCTTCCCTTTCACCCTCAGGACAAATTGCAACCTGTACGGAACAGGAGGTTAAAGGTGCTGATTCTCCAAGTAGGGAGATTGGTAGTAAAGTAGCTGGAATGGCGAACCCGAGCACAAGGAGTTGAGAAATGAGGTGCCTTTTAGAAACCTTTCAAAATCACAAGGTGTACCATCTGCTGGGTTTGTCATGCATGTTTTCGATGTAGGAAGATGCCCTTGAACCTGGATATTTGGGACCCATGGGATGGGTACCACGCAGTATTACTTTAAAGGTTCTGCGTTTGCTCACCCAACCTCACCCAACCTCTCATCCCCAAGAGTGTCCACCGTTATGTCTCATCCAGCTGTGTGTCTAGATATGGTCAATCCAGGATGCATCACAACCCCTGAACGAATTTTGGAAGAATTTCTCTCTCTTTCACTGTCTTTGTTTAACGGGTTTTTAAAAGTAATTTATTTTTATAATGGGGTTTAGCTGCTTTTCATGGCTGTGTTTATGCGGCTTTACACCCACTTGACTCACTTCCAGAGAGATATCAATACATAGGTTTTAAGATTCTTACTAGTCAGATATATTCTTGTGCGGTGAATAGGGGGTGTTGAGTCCAGTTCACTGAGCAAGGAGTATGTCTTGTCTATTACATATTGGGTGTATGGAACGGTACCTGAGCGAATTTGAAACCCTTGTTTTATGCATCACCCCACCTCACCTTTCCCGTTAAGCAGCCATAGTGTGTTTTCTAAACGTATGACTATTCTCTTTTGTAATTCAGTTCAAGTGTAGCGGTTTTTACATTCCCTCTATAAGTGATAGCTTATGATAAGTGTCTTTTTCTGTGTGACTTATTTCACTTAGAATCGTCGTACCTAAATCTACTCATCTTGCTTCTACTAGCCTTATGACATTGATTTCATGTCTGAGTGATATTCCTTTGTACATAAGGACCACGACTTCTTTATCCATTTTTCTCTTTCCTGGGATATTTAAGGTGTCATGAAGTGGAGGTTCTTGTCAACAGAGCAGCCCTAAACTTTGGGGTGCCTGTGTCTTGCTGATTTTTAGTTTTCCCAATTTATACGCCCATGAGTGGACGTGACCTATGCTCCCTAAACTGTGTATTTTCGATCTTTCAGGACACACCGTACACTTCTCCAGAGTGGCTGTTGGCAATTTACATCCCGCCCATCAGCGTAGCAAGGCTGCCATTTCTCCATGGCCTGTCCTGCATTTCTGGTTTTGACACTTTTTGCAGCATGGCCCTTTTGACCGATGGGAAGCGAGACTTCTTTGTAGCGCTGATTTGCCTTTCCAGGTTGCTTGGTTGGCCAAAAAGAGCGTATGCGTTTTTTCCTGAATATATTCAGGAAAAAACGCATACGCCCTTTTTGGCCAAGGGCATCATTGTGGACGTTTTGCCTCTTTTCATGTGCTTTAAAGGCGATTCGAATCTACCTCCTGAAACCTGTTTCCTGCAATTCTGCCTTGCTTTCAAATCCTCTTCGTTGCCTTCCCTCAATATATTTGTGGACGAGAGTTATCATTTATAGCTCTGCGGGTTTGTGAATTGCAGTGTCCCTGAGCTCCATTTTTCAACTGGCTTTTTTGGGAGCTGGCCACAAAAGCACGGGATTGCCTCAGGCCCTATTCTGCTTCTGGGTGGCAGGCTGAGCCTGTGGTTAATTCTTCTTCCTGATGGGAAAATAGAGTGACCTGTGCCTGTCCCAACACCTAGATCTGGTGTCTCATTGGTTGCCCCTCTTCCCGTTCATCCTCAGGACAAAGTGCAACCTCTAGGGAACAGGAGCTTAAAGGTGCTGATTCTCCAAGTAGGGAGATTGCTAGTAAAGTAGCTGGAAAGGCGAACCCGAGCACAAGGAGATGAGAAATGAGGTGCGTATTAGAAACCTTTCAAAATCACACGGTGTACCATCATCTGGGTTTCTCATGCATGTTTTCGATGTAGGAAGATGCCCTTGAACCTGGAGATTTGGGACCCATGGGATGGGTACCACGCAGTATTACTTTAAAGGGTCTGCGTTTGCTCACCCAACCTCACCCAACCTCTCAACCCCAAGAGTGTCCACCCTTATGTCTCATCCAACTGTGTGTCTAGATATGGTCAATCCAGGTTGCATCACAGCCTCTGAACGAATTTTGTAAGAATTTCTCTCTTTCACTGTCTTTGTTTTACGGGTTTTTAAAAGTAATTTATTTTTATAATGGGGATTAGCTGCTTTTCATGGCTGTGTTTATGCGGCTTTACACCCACTTGACTCACTTCCAGACAGATATGAATACATAGGTTTTAAGATTCTTACTAGTCACATATATTCTTGTGCGGTGAATAGGGGGTGTTGAGTCCAGTTCACTGAGCAAGGAGTAGGACTTATCTATTACATATTGGGTGTATGGAACGGTATCTGAGTGAATTTGAAACCCTTGTTTTATGCCTCACCCCACCTCACTTTTCCCGTTAAGCAGCCATAGTGTGTTTTCTAAACGTGTGACTCTGTTATGTTTTGTAATTCAGTTCAAGTGTAGCGGTTTTTACATTCCCTCTATAAGTGATAGCTTATGATAAGTGTCTTTTTCTGTGTGACTTATTTCACTTAGAATCGTCGTACCTAAATCCACTCATCTTGCTTCTACTAGCCTTATGACATTGATTTCATGTCTGAGTGATATTCCATTGTACATAAGGACCACAACTTCTTTATCCATTTTTCTCTTTCCTGGGATATTTAAGGTGTCATGAAGTGGAGGTTCTTGTCAACAGAGCAGCCCTAAACTTTGGGGTGCATGTGTCTTGCTGATTTTTAGTTTTCCCAATTTATACGCCCATAAGTGGACGTGCCCTATGCTCCCTAAGCTGTGTTTTTTCGATGCTTCAGGACACACAGTACACTTCTCCAGAGTGGCTGTTTTCAATTTACATCCCGCCCATCAGCGTAGCAAGGCTGCCATTTCTCCATGGCCTGTCCTGCATTTCTGGTTTTGACACTTTTTGCACCATGGCCCTTTTGACCGATGGGAAGCGAGACTTCTTTGTAGCGCTGATTTGCCTTTCCAGGTTGCTTGGTTGGCAAAAAAGGGCGTATGCGTTTTTTCCTGAATATATTCAGGAAAAAACGCATACGCCCTTTTTGGCCAAGGGCATCATTGTCGGCGTTTTGCCACTTTTCATGTGCTTTAAAGGCGATTCGAATCTACCTCCTGAAACCTGTTTCCTGCAATTCTGCCTTGCTTTCAAATCCTCTTCGTTGCCTTCCCTCAATATATTTGTGGACGAGAGTTATCATTTATAACTCAGCGGGTTTGTGAAAGGCAGTGCCCCCGAGCTCCATTTTTCAACTGTCTTTTTTGGGAGCTGGCCGCAAAAGCACGGGATTGCCTCAGACCCTATTCTGGTTCCGGGGGGCAGGCTGAGCCTGTGGTTAATTCTTCTTCCTGATGGGAAAATAGAGTGACCTGTGCCTGTCCCAACACCTAGATCTAGTCTCTCATTGGTTGCCCCTCTTCCCTTTCACCCTCAGGACAAATTGCAACCTGTATGGAACAGGAAGTTAAAGGTGCTGATTCTCGAAGTAAGGAGATTGCTAGTAAAGTAGCTGGAAAGGCGAACCCGAGCACAAGGAGATGAGAAATGAGGTGTGTATTAGAAACCTTTCAAAATCACATGGTGTACCATCATCTGGGTTTCTCATGCATGTTTTCGATGTAGGAAGATGCCCTTGAACCTGGAGATTTGGGACCCATGGGATGGGTACCACACAGTATTACTTTAAAGGGTCTGCGTTTGCTCACCCAACCTCACCCAACCTCTCAGCCCCAAGAGTGTCCACCCTTAGGTCTCATCCAGCTGTGGGTCTAGATATGGTCAATCCAGGTTGCATCACAGCCCCTGAACGAATTTTGTAAGAATTTCTCTCTCTTTCACTGTCTTTGTTTTACGGGTTTTTAAAAGTAATTTATTGTTATAATGTCGTTTAGCTGCTTTTCACGGCTGTGTTTATGCGGCTTTACACCCACTGGACTCACTTCCAGACAGATATCAATACATAGGTTTTACGATTCTTACTAGTCACATATATTCTTGTGCGGTGAATAGGGGGTGTTGAGTCCAGTTCACTGAGCAAGGAGTAGGTCTTATCTATTACATATTGGGTTATGGAACGGTATCTGAGCGAATTTGAAACCCTTGTTTTATGCATCACCCCACCTCACCTTTCCCGTTAAGCAGCCGTAGTGTGTTTTCTAAACGTGAGACTCTGTTCTGTTTTGTAATTCAGTTCAAGTGTAGCGGTTTTTACATTACCTCTATATGTGATAGCTTATGATAAGTGTCTTTTTCTGTGTGACTTATTTCACTTAGAATCGTCGTACCTAAATCCACTCATCTTGCTTCTACTAGCCTTATGACATTGATTTCATGTCTGAGTGATATTCCATTGTACATAAGGACCACAACTTCTTTATCCATTTTTCTCTTTCCTGGGATATTTAAGGTGTCATGAAGTGGAGGTTCTTGTCAACAGAGCAGCCCTAAACTTTGGGGTGCCTGTGTCTTGCTGATTTTTAGTTTTCCCAATTTATACGCCCATGAGTGGACGTGCCCTATGCTCCCTATGCTGTGTTTTTTCGATGTTTCAGGACACACCGTACACTTCTCCAGAGTGGCTGTTGGCAATTTACATCCCGCCCATCAGCGTAGCAAGGCTGCCATTTCTCCATGGCCTGTCCTGCATTTCTGGTTTTGACACTTTCTGCAGCATGGCCCTTTTGACCGATGGGAAGCGAGACTTCTTTGTAGCGCTGATTTGCCTTTCCAGGTTGCTTGGTTGGCCAAAAAGGGCGTATGCGTTTTTTCCTGAATATATTCAGGAAAAAACGCATACGCCCTTTTTGGCCAAGGGCATCATTGTCGACGTTTTGCGACTTTTCATGTGCTTTAAAGGCGATTCGAATCTACCTCCTGAAACCTGTTTCCTGCAATTCTGCCTTGCTTTCAAATCCTCTTCGTTGCCTTCCCTCAATATATTTGTGGACGAGAGTTATCATTTATAACTCTGCGGGTTTGTGAATGGCAGTGTCCCTGGGCTCCATTTTTCAACTCGCTTTTTTGGGAGCTGGCCGCAGGAGCGCGGGATTTCCTCAGGCCCTATTCTGCTTCTGGGCGGCAGGCTGAGCCTGTGGTTAATTCTTCTTCCTGATGGGAAAATAGAGTGACCTGTGCCTGTCCCAACACCTAGATCTAGTCTCTCCTTGCTTGACCCTCTTCCGTTCATCCTCAGGACAAATTGCAACCTGTAGGGAACAGGAGGTTAAAGGTGCTGATTCTCCAAGTAGGGAGATTGCTAGTAAAGTAGCTGGAATGGCGAACCCGAGCACAAGGAGATGAGAAATGAGGTGCGTTTTAGAAAGCTTTCAAAATCACACGGTGTTTCTGGGTTTCTCATGCATGTTTTCGATGTAGGAAGATGCCCTTGAACCTGGAGATTTGGGACCCATGGGATGGGTACCAGGCAGTATTACTTTAAAGGGTCTGCGTTTGCTCACCCAACCTCTCAACCCCAAGAGTGTCCACCCTTATGTCTCATCCAACTGTGGGTCTAGATATGGTCAATCCAGGTTGCATCACAGCCTCTGAACGAATTTTGTAAGAATTTCTCTCTTTCACTGTCTTTGTTTTACGGGTTTTTAAAAGTAATTTATTTTTATAATGGGGTTTAGCTGCTTTTCATGGCTGTGTTTATGCGGCTTTACACCCAATTGACTCACTTCCAGACAGATATCAATACATAGGTTTGAAGATTCTTACTAGTCACATATATTCTTGTGCGGTGAATAGGAGGTGTTGAGTCCAGTTCACTGAGCAAGGAGTCGGTCTTGTCTATTACATATTGGGTGTATGGAACGGTATCTGAGCGAATTTGAAACCCTTGTTTTATGCCTCACCCCACCTCACTTTTCCCGTTAAGCAGCCATAGTGTGTTTTCTAAAGGTGTGACTCTGTTCTGTTTTGTAATTCAGTTCAAGTGTAGCGGTTTTTACATTCCCTCTATAAGTGATAGCTTATGATAAGTGTCTTTTTCTGTGTGACTTATTTCACTTAGAATCGTCGTACCTAAATCCACTCATCTTGCTTCCAGTAGCCTTATGACATTGATTTCATGTCTGAGTGATATTCCATTGTACATAAGGACCACAACTTCTTTATCCATTTTTCTCTTTCCTGGGATATTTAAGGTGTCATGAAGTGGAGGTTCCTGTCAACAGAGCAGCGCTAAACTTTGGGGTGCCTGTGTCTTGCTGATTTTTAGTTTTCCCAATTTATACGCCCATGAGTGGACGTGCCCTATGCTCCCTAAGCTGTGTTTTTTCAATGTTTCAGGACACACAGTACACTTCTCCAGAGCGGCTGTTGACAATTTACATCCCGCCCATCAGCGTAGCAAGGCTGCCATTTCTCCATGGCCTGTCCTGCATTTCTGGTTTTGACACTTTTTGCAGCATGACCCTTTTGACCGATGGGAAGCGAGACTTCTTTGTAGCGCTGATTTGCCTTTCCAGGTTGCTTGGTTGGCCAAAAAGAGCGTATGCGTTTTTTCCTGAATATATTCAGGAAAAAACGCATACGCCCTTTTTGGCCAAGGGCATCATTGTGGACGTTTTGCCTCTTTTCATGTGCTTTAAAGGCGATTCGAATCTACCTCCTGAAACCTGTTTCCTGCAATTCTGCCTTGCTTTCAAATCCTCTTCGTTGCCTTCCGTCAATATATTTGTGGACGAGAGTTATCATTTATAGCTCTGCGGGTTTGTGAATTGCAGTGTCCCTGAGCTCCATTTTTCAACTGGCTTTTTTGGGAGCTGGCCACAAAAGCACGGGATTGCCTCAGGCCCTATTCTGCTTCTGGGTGGCAGGCTGAGCCTGTGGTTAATTCTTCTTCCTGATGGGAAAATAGAGTGACCTGTGCCTGTCCCAACACCTAGATCTGGTGTCTCATTGGTTGCCCCTCTTCCCGTTCATCCTCAGGACAAAGTGCAACCTCTAGGGAACAGGAGCTTAAAGGTGCTGATTCTCCAAGTAGGGAGATTGCTAGTAAAGTAGCTGGAAAGGCGAACCCGAGCACAAGGAGATGAGAAATGAGGTGCGTATTAGAAACCTTTCAAAATCACACGGTGTACCATCATCTGGGTTTCTCATGCATGTTTTCGATGTAGGAAGATGCCCTTGAACCTGGAGATTTGGGACCCATGGGATGGGTACCACGCAGTATTACTTTAAAGGGTCTGCGTTTGCTCACCCAACCTCACCCAACCTCTCAACCCCAAGAGTGTCCACCCTTATGTCTCATCCAACTGTGTGTCTAGATATGGTCAATCCAGGTTGCATCACAGCCTCTGAACGAATTTTGTAAGAATTTCTCTCTTTCACTGTCTTTGTTTTACGGGTTTTTAAAAGTAATTTATTTTTATAATGGGGATTAGCTGCTTTTCATGGCTGTGTTTATGCGGCTTTACACCCACTTGACTCACTTCCAGACAGATATGAATACATAGGTTTTAAGATTCTTACTAGTCACATATATTCTTGTGCGGTGAATAGGGGGTGTTGAGTCCAGTTCACTGAGCAAGGAGTAGGACTTATCTATTACATATTGGGTGTATGGAACGGTATCTGAGTGAATTTGAAACCCTTGTTTTATGCCTCACCCCACCTCACTTTTCCCGTTAAGCAGCCATAGTGTGTTTTCTAAACGTGTGACTCTGTTATGTTTTGTAATTCAGTTCAAGTGTAGCGGTTTTTACATTCCCTCTATAAGTGATAGCTTATGATAAGTGTCTTTTTCTGTGTGACTTATTTCACTTAGAATCGTCGTACCTAAATCCACTCATCTTGCTTCTACTAGCCTTATGACATTGATTTCATGTCTGAGTGATATTCCATTGTACATAAGGACCACAACTTCTTTATCCATTTTTCTCTTTCCTGGGATATTTAAGGTGTCATGAAGTGGAGGTTCTTGTCAACAGAGCAGCCCTAAACTTTGGGGTGCATGTGTCTTGCTGATTTTTAGTTTTCCCAATTTATACGCCCATAAGTGGACGTGCCCTATGCTCCCTAAGCTGTGTTTTTTCGATGCTTCAGGACACACAGTACACTTCTCCAGAGTGGCTGTTTTCAATTTACATCCCGCCCATCAGCGTAGCAAGGCTGCCATTTCTCCATGGCCTGTCCTGCATTTCTGGTTTTGACACTTTTTGCACCATGGCCCTTTTGACCGATGGGAAGCGAGACTTCTTTGTAGCGCTGATTTGCCTTTCCAGGTTGCTTGGTTGGCAAAAAAGGGCGTATGCGTTTTTTCCTGAATATATTCAGGAAAAAACGCATACGCCCTTTTTGGCCAAGGGCATCATTGTCGGCGTTTTGCCACTTTTCATGTGCTTTAAAGGCGATTCGAATCTACCTCCTGAAACCTGTTTCCTGCAATTCTGCCTTGCTTTCAAATCCTCTTCGTTGCCTTCCCTCAATATATTTGTGGACGAGAGTTATCATTTATAACTCAGCGGGTTTGTGAAAGGCAGTGCCCCCGAGCTCCATTTTTCAACTGTCTTTTTTGGGAGCTGGCCGCAAAAGCACGGGATTGCCTCAGACCCTATTCTGGTTCCGGGGGGCAGGCTGAGCCTGTGGTTAATTCTTCTTCCTGATGGGAAAATAGAGTGACCTGTGCCTGTCCCAACACCTAGATCTAGTCTCTCATTGGTTGCCCCTCTTCCCTTTCACCCTCAGGACAAATTGCAACCTGTATGGAACAGGAAGTTAAAGGTGCTGATTCTCGAAGTAAGGAGATTGCTAGTAAAGTAGCTGGAAAGGCGAACCCGAGCACAAGGAGATGAGAAATGAGGTGTGTATTAGAAACCTTTCAAAATCACATGGTGTACCATCATCTGGGTTTCTCATGCATGTTTTCGATGTAGGAAGATGCCCTTGAACCTGGAGATTTGGGACCCATGGGATGGGTACCACACAGTATTACTTTAAAGGGTCTGCGTTTGCTCACCCAACCTCACCCAACCTCTCAGCCCCAAGAGTGTCCACCCTTAGGTCTCATCCAGCTGTGGGTCTAGATATGGTCAATCCAGGTTGCATCACAGCCCCTGAACGAATTTTGTAAGAATTTCTCTCTCTTTCACTGTCTTTGTTTTACGGGTTTTTAAAAGTAATTTATTGTTATAATGTCGTTTAGCTGCTTTTCACGGCTGTGTTTATGCGGCTTTACACCCACTGGACTCACTTCCAGACAGATATCAATACATAGGTTTTACGATTCTTACTAGTCACATATATTCTTGTGCGGTGAATAGGGGGTGTTGAGTCCAGTTCACTGAGCAAGGAGTAGGTCTTATCTATTACATATTGGGTTATGGAACGGTATCTGAGCGAATTTGAAACCCTTGTTTTATGCATCACCCCACCTCACCTTTCCCGTTAAGCAGCCGTAGTGTGTTTTCTAAACGTGAGACTCTGTTCTGTTTTGTAATTCAGTTCAAGTGTAGCGGTTTTTACATTACCTCTATATGTGATAGCTTATGATAAGTGTCTTTTTCTGTGTGACTTATTTCACTTAGAATCGTCGTACCTAAATCCACTCATCTTGCTTCTACTAGCCTTATGACATTGATTTCATGTCTGAGTGATATTCCATTGTACATAAGGACCACAACTTCTTTATCCATTTTTCTCTTTCCTGGGATATTTAAGGTGTCATGAAGTGGAGGTTCTTGTCAACAGAGCAGCCCTAAACTTTGGGGTGCCTGTGTCTTGCTGATTTTTAGTTTTCCCAATTTATACGCCCATGAGTGGACGTGCCCTATGCTCCCTATGCTGTGTTTTTTCGATGTTTCAGGACACACCGTACACTTCTCCAGAGTGGCTGTTGGCAATTTACATCCCGCCCATCAGCGTAGCAAGGCTGCCATTTCTCCATGGCCTGTCCTGCATTTCTGGTTTTGACACTTTCTGCAGCATGGCCCTTTTGACCGATGGGAAGCGAGACTTCTTTGTAGCGCTGATTTGCCTTTCCAGGTTGCTTGGTTGGCCAAAAAGGGCGTATGCGTTTTTTCCTGAATATATTCAGGAAAAAACGCATACGCCCTTTTTGGCCAAGGGCATCATTGTCGACGTTTTGCGACTTTTCATGTGCTTTAAAGGCGATTCGAATCTACCTCCTGAAACCTGTTTCCTGCAATTCTGCCTTGCTTTCAAATCCTCTTCGTTGCCTTCCCTCAATATATTTGTGGACGAGAGTTATCATTTATAACTCTGCGGGTTTGTGAATGGCAGTGTCCCTGGGCTCCATTTTTCAACTCGCTTTTTTGGGAGCTGGCCGCAGGAGCGCGGGATTTCCTCAGGCCCTATTCTGCTTCTGGGCGGCAGGCTGAGCCTGTGGTTAATTCTTCTTCCTGATGGGAAAATAGAGTGACCTGTGCCTGTCCCAACACCTAGATCTAGTCTCTCCTTGCTTGACCCTCTTCCGTTCATCCTCAGGACAAATTGCAACCTGTAGGGAACAGGAGGTTAAAGGTGCTGATTCTCCAAGTAGGGAGATTGCTAGTAAAGTAGCTGGAATGGCGAACCCGAGCACAAGGAGATGAGAAATGAGGTGCGTTTTAGAAAGCTTTCAAAATCACACGGTGTTTCTGGGTTTCTCATGCATGTTTTCGATGTAGGAAGATGCCCTTGAACCTGGAGATTTGGGACCCATGGGATGGGTACCAGGCAGTATTACTTTAAAGGGTCTGCGTTTGCTCACCCAACCTCTCAACCCCAAGAGTGTCCACCCTTATGTCTCATCCAACTGTGGGTCTAGATATGGTCAATCCAGGTTGCATCACAGCCTCTGAACGAATTTTGTAAGAATTTCTCTCTTTCACTGTCTTTGTTTTACGGGTTTTTAAAAGTAATTTATTTTTATAATGGGGTTTAGCTGCTTTTCATGGCTGTGTTTATGCGGCTTTACACCCAATTGACTCACTTCCAGACAGATATCAATACATAGGTTTGAAGATTCTTACTAGTCACATATATTCTTGTGCGGTGAATAGGAGGTGTTGAGTCCAGTTCACTGAGCAAGGAGTCGGTCTTGTCTATTACATATTGGGTGTATGGAACGGTATCTGAGCGAATTTGAAACCCTTGTTTTATGCCTCACCCCACCTCACTTTTCCCGTTAAGCAGCCATAGTGTGTTTTCTAAAGGTGTGACTCTGTTCTGTTTTGTAATTCAGTTCAAGTGTAGCGGTTTTTACATTCCCTCTATAAGTGATAGCTTATGATAAGTGTCTTTTTCTGTGTGACTTATTTCACTTAGAATCGTCGTACCTAAATCCACTCATCTTGCTTCCAGTAGCCTTATGACATTGATTTCATGTCTGAGTGATATTCCATTGTACATAAGGACCACAACTTCTTTATCCATTTTTCTCTTTCCTGGGATATTTAAGGTGTCATGAAGTGGAGGTTCCTGTCAACAGAGCAGCGCTAAACTTTGGGGTGCCTGTGTCTTGCTGATTTTTAGTTTTCCCAATTTATACGCCCATGAGTGGACGTGCCCTATGCTCCCTAAGCTGTGTTTTTTCAATGTTTCAGGACACACAGTACACTTCTCCAGAGCGGCTGTTGACAATTTACATCCCGCCCATCAGCGTAGCAAGGCTGCCATTTCTCCATGGCCTGTCCTGCATTTCTGGTTTTGACACTTTTTGCAGCATGACCCTTTTGACCGATGGGAAGCGAGACTTCTTTGTAGCGCTGATTTGCATTTCCAGGTTGCTTGGTTGGCCAAAAAGGGCGTATGCGTTTTTTCCTGAATATATTCAGGAAAAAACGCATACGCCCTTTTTGGCCAAGGGCATCATTGTCGGCGTTTTGCCACTTTTCATGTGCTTTAAAGGCGATTCGAATCTACCTCCTGAAACCTGTTTCCTGCAATTCTGCCTTGCTTTCAAATCCTCTTCGTTGCCTTCCCTCAATATATTTGTGGACGAGAGTTATCATTTATAACTCTGCGGGTTTGTGAAAGGCAGTGCCCCCGAGCTCCATTTTTCAACTGTCTTTTTTGGGAGCTGGCCGCAAAAGCACGGGATTGCCTCAGGCCCTATTCTGGTTCCGGGGGGCAGGCTGAGCCTGTGGTTAATTCTTCTTCCTGATGGGAAAATAGAGTGACCTGTGCCTGTCCCAACACCTAGATCTAGTCTCTCATTGGTTGCCCCTCTTCCCTTTCACACTCAGGACAAATTGCAACCTGTACAGAACAGGAGGTTAAAGGTGCTGATTCTCCAAGTAAGGAGATTGCTAGTAAAGTAGCTGGAAAGGCGAACCCGAGCACAAGGAGATGAGAAATGAGGTGCGTATTAGAAACCCTTCAAAATCACACGGTGTACCATCTTCTGGGTTTCTCATGCATGTTTTCGATGTAGGAAGATGCCCTTGAACCTGGAGATTTGGGACCCATGGGATGGGTACCACGCAGTATTACTTTAAAGGGTATGCGATTGCTCACCCAACCTCTCAACCCCAAGAGTGTCCACCCTTATGTTATCATCCAGCTGTGTGTCTAGATATGGTCAATCCAGGTTGCATCACATTCTCTGAACGATTTTTGTAAGAATTTCTCTATTTCACTGTCTTTATTTTAAGGGTTTTTAAAAGTAATTTATTTTTATAATGGGGTTTATCTGCTTTTCACGACTGTGTTTATGCAGCTTTACACCCACTTGACTCACTTCCAGACAGATATCAATACATAGGTTTTAAGATGCTTACTACTAACATATATTCTTGTGCGGTGAATAGGGGGTGTTGAGTCCAGTTCAATGAGCAAGGTGTCGGTCTTTTCTATTACATATTGGGTGTATGGAACGGTATCTGAGCCAATTTGAAACCCTTGTTTTATGCATCACCCCACCTCACCTTTCCCGTTAAGCAGCCATAGTGTGTTTTCTAAATGTGTGACTCTGTTCTGTTTTGTAATTCAGTTCAAGTGTAGCGGTTTTTACATTACCTCTATAAGTGATAGCTTATGATAAGTGTCTTTTTCTGTGTGACTTATTTCACTTAGAATCGTCGTACCTAAATCCACTCATCTTGCTTCTACTAGCCTTATGACATTGATTTCATGTCTGAGTGATATTCCATTGTACATAAGGACCACAACTTCTTTATCCATTTTTCTCTTTCCTGGGATATTTAAGGTGTCATGAAGTGGAGGTTCTTGTCAACAGAGCAGCCCTAAACTTTGGGGTGCCTGTGTCTTGCTGATTTTTAGTTTTCCCAATTTATACGCCCATGAGTGGACGTGCCCTATGCTCCCTATGCTGTGTTTTTTCGATGTTTCAGGACACACCGTACACTTCTCCAGAGTGGCTGTTGGCAATTTACATCCCGCCCCACAGCGTAGCAAGGCTGCCATTTCTCCATGGCCTGTCCTGCATTTCTGGTTTTGACACTTTTTGCAGCATGGCCCTTTTGACCGATGGGAAGCGAGACTTCCTTGTAGCGCTGATTTGCCTTTCCAGGTTGCTTGGTTGGCCAAAAAGGGCGTATGCGTTTTTTCCTGAATATATTCAGGAAAAAACGCATACGCCCTTTTTGGCCAAGGGCATTTTTGTCGACGTTTTGCCACTTTTCATGTGCTTTAAAGGCGATTCGAATCTACCTCCTGAAACCTGTTTCCTGCAATTCTGCCTTGCTTTCAAATCCTCTTCGTTGCCTTCCCTCAATATATTTGTGGACTGGAGTAATCATTTATAACTCAGCAGGTTTGTGAATGGCAGTGCCCCTGAGCTCCATTTTTCAACTGTCTTTTTTGGGAGCTGGCCGCAAAAGCACGGGATTGCCTCAGGCCCTATTCTGCTTCTGGGCGGCAGGCTGAGCCTGTGGTTAATTCTTCTTCCTGATGGGAAAATAGAGTGACCTGTGCCTGTCCCAACACCTAGATCTAGTCTCTCATTGGTTGCCCCTCTTCCGTTCATCCTCAGGACAAATTGCAACCTGTAGGGAACAGGAGGTTAAAGGTGCTGATTCTCCAAGTAGGGAGATTGCTAGTAAAGTAGCTGGAATGGCGAACCCGAGCACAAGGAGATGAGAAATGAGGTGCGTTTTAGAAACCTTTCAAAATCACTCGGTGTTTCCGGGTTTCTCATGCATGTTTTCGATGTAGGAATATGCCCTTGAACCTGGAGATTTGGGACCCATGGGATGCGTACCACGCAGTATTACTTTAAAGGGTCTGTGTTTGCTCACCCAACCTCTCAGCCCCAAGTGTGTCTACCCTTATGTCTCATCCAGTTGTGGGTCTAGATATGGTCAATCCAGGTTGCATCACAGCCCCTGAACGAATTTTGTAAGAATTTCTCTCTCTTTCACTGTCTTTGTTTTACGGGTTTTTAAAAGTAATTTATTTTTATAATGGGGTTTATCTGCTTTTCACGGCTGTGTTTATGCGGCTTTACACCCACTTGACTCACTTCCAGACAGATATCAATACATAGGTTTTAAGATTCTTACTAGTCACATATATTCTTGTGCGGTGAATAGGGGGTGTTGAGTCCAGTTCACTGAGCAAGGAGTCGGTCTTTTCTATTACATATTGGGTGTATGGAATGGTATCTGAGCCAATTTGAAACCCTTGTTTTATGCATCACCCCACCTCACCTTTCCCGTTAAGCAGCCATAGTGTGTTTTCTAAACGTGTGACTCTGTTCTGTTTTGTAATTCAGTTCAAGTGTAGCGGTTTTTACATTCCCTCTATAAGTGATAGCTTATGATAAGTGTCTTTTTCTGTGTGACTTATTTCACTTAGAATCGTCGTACCTAAGTCCACTCATCTTGCTTCTTCTAGGCTTATGACATTGATTTCATGTCTGAGTGATATTCCATTGTACATAAGGACCACAACTTCTTTATCCATTTTTCTCTTTCCTGGGATATTTAAGGTGTCATGAAGTGGAGGTTCTTGTCAACAGAGCAGCCCTAAACTTTGGGGTGCCTGTGTCTTGCTGATTTTTAGTTTTCCCAATTTATACGCCCATGAGTGGACGTGCCCTATGCTCCCTAAGCTGTGTGTTTTAGATGTTTCAGGAGACACCGTACACTTCTCCAGAGTGGCTGTTGGCAATTTACATCCCGCCCATCAGCGTAGCAAGGCTGCCATTTCTCCATGGCCTGTCCTGCATTTCTGGTTTTGACACTTTTTGCAGCATGGCCCTTTTGATTGATGGGAAGCGAGACTAATTTTTAGCGCTGATCTGACTTTCCAGGTTGCTTGGTTGGCCAAAAAGGGCGTATGCGTTTTTTCCTGAATATATTCAGGAAAAAACGCATACGCCCTTTTTGGCCAAGGGCATCATTGTCGACGTTTTGCGACTTTTCTTGTGCTTTAAAGGCGATTCGAATCTACCTCCTGAAACCTGTTTCCTGCAATTCTGCCTTGCTTTCAAATCCTCTTCGTTGCCTTCCCTCAATATATTTGTGGACGAGAGTTATCATTTATAACTCTGCGGGTTTGTGAATGGCAGTGTCCCTGGGCTCCATTTTTCAACTCCCTTTTTTTGGAGCTGGCCATAAGAGCGTGGGATTGCCTCAGGCCCTATTCTGCTTCTGGGCGGCAGGCTGAGCCTATGGTTAATACTTCTTCCTGATGGGAAAATAGAGTGACCTGTGCCTGTCCCAACACCTAGATCTAGTCTCTCATTGGTTGCCCCTCTTCCCGTTCATCCTCAGGACAAATTGCAACCTGTAGGGAACAGGAGGTTAAAGGTGCTGATTCTCCAAGTAGGGAGATTGCTAGTAAAGTAGCTGGAAGTGTGAACCCGTGCACAAGGAGATGAGAAATGAGGTGCGTTTTAGAAACCTTTCAAAATCACATGGTGTACCTTCTTCTGGGTTTCTCATGCATGTTTTCGATGTAGGAAAATGCCCTTGAACCTGGAGATTTGGGACCCATGGGATGGGTACCACGCAGTACTACTTTAAAGGTTGTGCGTTTGCTCACCCAAACTCACCCAACCTCTCAGCCCCAAGAGTGTCCACCCTTATGTCTCATCCAGCTGTGGGTCTAGATATGGTCAATCCAGGTTTCATCACAGCCTCTGAACGAATTTTGTAAGAATTTCTCTGTCTTTCACTGTCTTTGTTTTACGGGTTTTTAAAAGTAATTTATTTTTATAATGGGGTTTAGCTGCTTTTCACGGCTGTGTTTATGCGGCTTTACACCCACTTGACTCACTTCCAGACAGATATCAATACATAGGTTTTAAGATTCTTACTAGTCACATATATTCTTCTGCGGTGAATAGGGGGTGTTGAGTCCAGTTCACTGAGCAAGGAGTAGGTCTTGTCTAATACATATTGGGTGTATGGAACGGTATCTGAGCGAATTTGAAAACCTTGTTTTATGCATCACCCCACCTCACCTTTCCCGTTAAGCAGCCATAGTGTGTTTTCTAAACGTGAGACTCTGTTCTGTTTTGTAATTCAGTTCAAGTGTAGCGGTTTTTACATTCCCTCTATAAGTGAAGGCTTATGATAAGTGTCTTTTTCTGTGTGACTTATTTCACTTAGAATCGTCGTACCTAAATCCACTCATCTTGCTTCTACTAGCCTTATGACATTGATTTCATGTCTGAGTGATATTCCATTGTACATAAGGACCACAACTTCTTTATCCATTTTTCTCTTTCCTGGGATATTTAAGGTGTCATGAAGTGGAGGTTTTTGTCAACAGAGCAGCCCTAAACTTTGGGGTGCCTGTGTCTTGCTGATTTTTAGTTTTCCCACTTTATACGCCCATGAGTGGACGTGCCCTATGCTCCCTGAGCTGTGTTTTTTCGATGTTTCAGGACACACCGTATACTTCTCCAGAGTGGCTGTTGGCAATTTACATCCCGCCCATCAGCGTAGCAAGGCTGCCATTTCTCCATGGCCTGTCCTGCATTTCTGGTTTTGACACTTTCTGCAGCATGGCCCTTTTGACCGATGGGAAGCGAGACTTCTTTGTAGCGCTGATTTGCCTTTCCAGGTTGCTTGGTTGGCCAAAAAGGGCGTATGCGTTTTTTCCTGAATATATTCAGGAAAAAACGCATACGCCCTTTTTGGCCAAGGGCCTCATTGTCGACGTTTTGCGACTTTTCATGTGCTTTAAAGGCGATTCGAATCTACCTCCTGAAACCTGTTTCCTGCAATTCTGCCTTGCTTTCAAATCCTCTTCGTTGCCTTCCCTCAATATATTTGTGGACGAGAGTTATCATTTATAACTCTGCGGGTTTGTGAATGGCAGTGTCCCTGGGCTCCATTTTTCAACTCCCTTTTTTTGGAGCTGGCCATAAGAGCGCGGGATTGCCTCAGGCCCTATTCTGCTTCTGGGCGGCAGGCTGAGCCTGTGGTTAATTCTTCTTCCTGATGGGAAAATAGAGTGACCTGTGCCTGTCCCAACACCTAGA
Source organism: Eschrichtius robustus (assembly GCF_028021215.1). Classification (NCBI taxonomy): domain Eukaryota; kingdom Metazoa; phylum Chordata; class Mammalia; order Artiodactyla; family Eschrichtiidae; genus Eschrichtius; species Eschrichtius robustus. Next base: position 576,304 of record NW_027175427.1, read on the forward strand.
TCTAGTCTCTCATTGGTTGCCCCTCTTCCGTTCATCCTCAGGACAAATTGCAACCTGTAGGGAACAGGAGGTTAAAGGTGCTGATTCTCCAAGTAGGGAGATTGCTAGTAAAGTAGGTGGAATGGCGATCCCGAGCACAAGGAGATGAGAAATGAGGTGCGTTTTAGACACCTTTCAAAATCACACGGTGTACCACCTTCTGGGTTTCTCATGCATGTTTTCGATGTAGGAAGATGCCCTTGAACCTGGAGATTTGGGACCCATGGGATGGGTACCAGGCAGTATTACTTTAAAGGGTCTGCGTTTGCTCACCCAACCTCTCAACCCCAAGAGTGTCAACCCTTATGTCTCATCCAACTGTGGGTCTAGATATGGTCAATCCAGGTTGCATCACAGCCTCTGAACGAATTTTGTAAGAATTTCTCTCTTTCACTGTCTTTGTTTTACGGGTTTTTAAAAGTAATTTATTTTTATAATGGGGTTTAGCTGCTTTTCATGGCTGTGTTTATGCGGCTTTACACCCAATTGACTCACTTCCAGACAGATATCAATACATAGGTTTGAAGATTCTTACTAGTCACATATATTCTTGTGCGGTGAATAGGAGGTGTTGAGTCCAGTTCACTGAGCAAGGAGTCGGTCTTGTCTATTACATATTGGGTGTATGGAACGGTATCTGAGCGAATTTGAAACCCTTGTTTTATGCCTCACCCCACCTCACTTTTCCCGTTAAGCAGCCATAGTGTGTTTTCTAAAGGTGTGACTCTGTTCTGTTTTGTAATTCAGTTCAAGTGTAGCGGTTTTTACATTCCCTCTGTAAGTGATAGCTTATGATAAGTGTCTTTTTCTGTGTGACTTATTTCACTTAGAATCGTCGTACCTAAATCCACTCATCTTGCTTCCAGTAGCCTTATGACATTGATTTCATGTCTGAGTGATATTCCATTGTACATAAGGACCACAACTTCTTTATCCATTTTTCTCTTTCCTGGGATATTTAAGGTGTCATGAAGTGGAGGTTCCTGTCAACAGAGCAGCGCTAAACTTTGGGGTGCCTGTGTCTTGCTGATTTTTAATTTTCCCAATTTATACGCCCATGAGTGGACGTGCCCTATGCTCCCTAAGCTGTGTTTTTTCAATGTTTCAGGACACACAGTACACTTCTCCAGAGCGGCTGTTGACAATTTACATCCCGCCCATCAGCGTAGCAAGGCTGCTATTTCTCCATGGCCTGTCCTGCATTTCTGGTTTTGACACTTTTTGCAGCATGACCCTTTTGACCGATGGGAAGCGAGACTTCTTTGTAGCGCTGATTTGCCTTTCCAGGTTGCTTGGTTGGCCAAAAAGGGCGTATGCGTTTTTTCCTGAATATATTCAGGAAAAAACGCATACGCCCTTTTTGGCCAAGGGCATCATTGTCGGCGTTTTGCCACTTTTCCTGTGCTTTAAAGGCGATTCGAATCTACCTCCTGAAACCTGTTTCCTGCAATTCTGCCTTTCTTTCAAATCCTCTTCGTTGCCTTCCCTCAATATATTTGTGGACGAGAGTTATCATTTATAACTCTGCGGGTTTGTGAAAGGCAGTGCCCCCGAGCTCCATTTTTCAACTGTCTTTTTTGGGAGCTGGCCGCAAAAGCACGGGATTGCCTCAGGCCCTATTCTGGTTCCGGGGGGCAGGCTGAGCCTGTGGTTAATTCTTCTTCCTGATGGGAAAATAGAGTGACCTGTGCCTGTCCCAACACCTAGATCTAGTCTCTCATTGGTTGCCCCTCTTCCCGTTCATCCTCAGGACAAATTGCAACCTGTAGGGAACAGGAGGTTAAAGGTGCTGATTCTCCAAGTAAGGAGATTGCTAGTAAAGTAGCTGGAAAGGCGAAACCGAGCACAAGGAGATGAGAAATGAGGTGCGTTTTAGAAAGCTTTCAAAATCACACGGTGTTTCTGGGTTTCTCATGCATGTTTTCGATGTAGGAAGATGCCCTTGAACCTGGAGATTTGGGACCCATGGGATGGGTACCAGGCAGTACTACTTTAAAGGTTGTGCGTTTGCTCACCCAAACTCACCCAACCTCTCAGCCCCAAGAGTGTCCACCCTTATGTCTCATCCAGCTGTGGGTCTAGATATGGTCAATCCAGGTTGCATCACAGACCCTGAACGAATTATGTAAGAATTTCTCTCTTTCACTGTCTTTGTTTTACGGGTTTTTAAAAGTAATTTATTTTTATAATGGGGTTTAGCTGCTTTTCACGGCTGTGTTTATGCGGCTTTACACCCACTGGACTCACTTCCAGACAGATATCAATACATAGGTTTTAAGATTCTTACTAGTCACATATATTCTTCTGCGGTGAATAGGGGGTGTTGAGTCCAGTTCACTGAGCAAGGAGTAGGTCTTGTCTATTACATATTGGGTGTATGGAACGGTATCTGAGCGAATTTGAAAACCTTGTTTTATGCATCACCCCACCTCACCTTTCCCGTTAAGCAGCCATAGTGTGTTTTCTAAACGTGAGACTCTGTTCTGTTTTGTAATTCAGTTCAAGTGTAGCGGTTTTTACATTCCCTCTATAAGTGATAGCTTATGATAAGTGTCTTTTTCTGTGTGACTTATTTCACTTAGAATCGTCGTACCTAAATCCACTCATCTTGCTTCTACTAGCCTTATGACATTGATTTCATGGCTGAGTGATATTCCATTGTACATAAGGACCACAACTTCTTTATCCATTTTTCTCTTTCCTGGGATATTTAAGGTGTCATGAAGTGGAGGTTCTTGTCAACAGAGCAGCCCTAAACTTTGGGGTGCCTGTGTCTTGCTGATTTTTAGTTTTCCCAATTTATACGCCCATGAGTGGACGTGCCCTATGCTCCCTGAGCTGTGTTTTTTCGATGTTTCAGGACACACCGTATACTTCTCCAGAGTGGCTGTTGGCAATTTACATCCCGCCCATCAGCGTAGCAAGGCTGCCATTTCTCCATGGCCTGTCCTGCATTTCTGGTTTTGACACTTTCTGCAGCATGGCCCTTTTGACCGATGGGAAGCGAGACTTCTTTGTAGCGCTGATTTGCCTTTCCAGGTTGCTTGGTTGGCCAAAAAGGGCGTATGCGTTTTTTCCTGAATATATTCAGGAAAAAACGCATACGCCCTTTTTGGCCAAGGGCCTCATTGTCGACGTTTTGCGACTTTTCATGTGCTTTAAAGGCGATTCGAATCTACCTCCTGAAACCTGTTTCCTGCAATTCTGCCTTGCTTTCAAATCCTCTTCGTTGCCTTCCCTCAATATATTTGTGGACGAGAGTTATCATTTATAACTCTGCGGGTTTGTGAATGGCAGTGTCCCTGGGCTCCATTTTTCAACTCCCTTTTTTTGGAGCTGGCCATAAGAGCGCGGGATTGCCTCAGGCCCTATTCTGCTTCTGGGCGGCAGGCTGAGCCTGTGGTTAATTCTTCTTCCTGATGGGAAAATAGAGTGACCTGTGCCTGTCCCAACACCTAGATCTAGTCTCTCATTGGTTGCCCCTCTTCCGTTCATCCTCAGGACAAATTGCAACCTGTAGGGAACAGGAGGTTAAAGGTGCTGATTCTCCAAGTAGGGAGATTGCTAGTAAAGTAGGTGGAATGGCGATCCCGAGCACAAGGAGATGAGAAATGAGGTGCGTTTTAGACACCTTTCAAAATCACACGGTGTACCACCTTCTGGGTTTCTCATGCATGTTTTCGATGTAGGAAGATGCCCTTGAACCTGGAGATTTGGGACCCATGGGATGGGTACCAGGCAGTATTACTTTAAAGGGTCTGCGTTTGCTCACCCAACCTCTCAACCCCAAGAGTGTCAACCCTTATGTCTCATCCAACTGTGGGTCTAGATATGGTCAATCCAGGTTGCATCACAGCCTCTGAACGAATTTTGTAAGAATTTCTCTCTTTCACTGTCTTTGTTTTACGGGTTTTTAAAAGTAATTTATTTTTATAATGGGGTTTAGCTGCTTTTCATGGCTGTGTTTATGCGGCTTTACACCCAATTGACTCACTTCCAGACAGATATCAATACATAGGTTTGAAGATTCTTACTAGTCACATATATTCTTGTGCGGTGAATAGGAGGTGTTGAGTCCAGTTCACTGAGCAAGGAGTCGGTCTTGTCTATTACATATTGGGTGTATGGAACGGTATCTGAGCGAATTTGAAACCCTTGTTTTATGCCTCACCCCACCTCACTTTTCCCGTTAAGCAGCCATAGTGTGTTTTCTAAAGGTGTGACTCTGTTCTGTTTTGTAATTCAGTTCAAGTGTAGCGGTTTTTACATTCCCTCTGTAAGTGATAGCTTATGATAAGTGTCTTTTTCTGTGTGACTTATTTCACTTAGAATCGTCGTACCTAAATCCACTCATCTTGCTTCCAGTAGCCTTATGACATTGATTTCATGTCTGAGTGATATTCCATTGTACATAAGGACCACAACTTCTTTATCCATTTTTCTCTTTCCTGGGATATTTAAGGTGTCATGAAGTGGAGGTTCCTGTCAACAGAGCAGCGCTAAACTTTGGGGTGCCTGTGTCTTGCTGATTTTTAATTTTCCCAATTTATACGCCCATGAGTGGACGTGCCCTATGCTCCCTAAGCTGTGTTTTTTCAATGTTTCAGGACACACAGTACACTTCTCCAGAGCGGCTGTTGACAATTTACATCCCGCCCATCAGCGTAGCAAGGCTGCTATTTCTCCATGGCCTGTCCTGCATTTCTGGTTTTGACACTTTTTGCAGCATGACCCTTTTGACCGATGGGAAGCGAGACTTCTTTGTAGCGCTGATTTGCCTTTCCAGGTTGCTTGGTTGGCCAAAAAGGGCGTATGCGTTTTTTCCTGAATATATTCAGGAAAAAACGCATACGCCCTTTTTGGCCAAGGGCATCATTGTCGGCGTTTTGCCACTTTTCCTGTGCTTTAAAGGCGATTCGAATCTACCTCCTGAAACCTGTTTCCTGCAATTCTGCCTTTCTTTCAAATCCTCTTCGTTGCCTTCCCTCAATATATTTGTGGACGAGAGTTATCATTTATAACTCTGCGGGTTTGTGAAAGGCAGTGCCCCCGAGCTCCATTTTTCAACTGTCTTTTTTGGGAGCTGGCCGCAAAAGCACGGGATTGCCTCAGGCCCTATTCTGGTTCCGGGGGGCAGGCTGAGCCTGTGGTTAATTCTTCTTCCTGATGGGAAAATAGAGTGACCTGTGCCTGTCCCAACACCTAGATCTAGTCTCTCATTGGTTGCCCCTCTTCCCGTTCATCCTCAGGACAAATTGCAACCTGTAGGGAACAGGAGGTTAAAGGTGCTGATTCTCCAAGTAAGGAGATTGCTAGTAAAGTAGCTGGAAAGGCGAAACCGAGCACAAGGAGATGAGAAATGAGGTGCGTTTTAGAAAGCTTTCAAAATCACACGGTGTTTCTGGGTTTCTCATGCATGTTTTCGATGTAGGAAGATGCCCTTGAACCTGGAGATTTGGGACCCATGGGATGGGTACCAGGCAGTACTACTTTAAAGGTTGTGCGTTTGCTCACCCAAACTCACCCAACCTCTCAGCCCCAAGAGTGTCCACCCTTATGTCTCATCCAGCTGTGGGTCTAGATATGGTCAATCCAGGTTGCATCACAGCCCCTGGACGAATTTTGTAAGAATTTCTCTCTCTTTCACTGTCTTTGTTTTACGGGTTTTTAAAAGTAATTTATTTTTATAATGGGGTTTAGCTGGTTTTCACGGCTGTGTTTATGCGGCTTTACACCCACTTGACTCACTTCCAGACAGATATCAATACATAGGTTTTAAGATTCTTACTAGTCACATATGTTCATGTGCGGTGAAAAGGGGGTGTTGAGTCCAGTTCACTGAGCAAGGAGTCGGTCTTGTCTAGTACATATTGGGTGTATGGAACGGTATCTGAGCCAATTTGAAACCCTTGTTTTATGCATCACCCCACCTCACCTTTCCCGTTAAGCAGCCATAGTGTGTTTTCTAAACGTGTGACTCTGTTCTGTTTTGTAATTCAGTTCAAGTGTAGCGGTTTTTACATTCCCTCTATAAGTGATAGCTTATGATAAGTGTCTTTTTCTGTGTGACTTATTTCACTTAGAATCGTCGTAACTAAGTCCACTCATCTTGCTTCTTCGAGCCTTATGACATTGATTTCATGTCTGAGTGATATTCCTTTGTACATAAGGACCACAACTTCTTTATCCATTTTTCCCTTTCCTGGGATATTTAAGGTGTCATGAAGTGGAGGTTCTTGTCAACAGAGCAGCCCTAAACTTTGGGGTGCCTGTGTCTTGCTGATTTTTAGTTTTCCCAATTTATACGCCCATGAGTGGACGTGCCCTATGCTCCCTAAGCTGTGTGTTTTAGATGTTTCAGGACACACCGTACACTTCTCCAGAGTGGCTGTTGGCAATTTACATCCCGCCCATCAGCGTAGCAAGGCTGCCATTTCTCCATGGCCTGTCCTGCATTTCTGGTTTTGACACTTTTTGCAGCATGGCCCTTTTGACCGATGGGAAGCGAGACTACTTTGTAGCGCTGATTTGCCTTTCCAGGATGCTTGGTTGGCCAAAAAGGGCGTATGCGTTTTTTCCTGAATATATTCAGGAATATACGCATACGCCCTTTTTGGCCAAGGGCATCATTGTGGACGTTTTGCGACTTTTCATGTGCTTTAAAGGCGATTCGAATCTACCTCCTGAAACCTGTTTCCTGCAATTCTGCCTTGCTTTCAATTCCCCTTCGTTGCCTTCCCTCAATATATTTGTGGATGAGAATTATCATTTATAGATCTGCGGGTTTGTGAATTGCAGTGTCCCTGAGCTCCATTTTTCAACTGGCTTTTTTGGGAGCTGGCCGCAAAAGCGCGGGTTTGCCTCAGGCCCTATTCTGCTTCTGGGCAGCAGGCTGAGCCTGTGGTTAATTCTTCTTCTCGATGGGAAAATAGAGTGACCTGTGCCTGTCCCAACACCTAGATCTAGTCTCTCATTGGTTGCCCCTCTTCCCGTTCATCCTCAGGACAAATTGCAACCTGTAGGGAACAGGAGTTTAAAGGTGCTGATTCTCCAAGTAGGGAGATTGCTAGTAAAGTAGCTGGAAGTGCGAACCCGAGCACAAGGAGATGAGAAATGAGGTGCGTTTTAGAAACCTTTCAAAATCACATGGTGTACCTTCTTCTGGGTTTCTCATGCATGTTTTCGATGTAGGAAGATGCCCTTGAACCTGGAGATTTGGGACCCATGGGATGGGTACCACGCAGTACTACTTTAAAGGTTGTGCGTTTGCTCACCCAACCTCACCCAACCTCTCAGCCCCAAGAGTGTCCACCCTTATGTCTCATCCAGCTGTGGGTCTAGATATGGTCAATCCAGGTTGCATCACAGCCCCTGAACGAATTATGTAAGAATTTCCCTCTCTTTCAGTGTCTTTGTTTTACGGGTTTTTAAAAGTAATTTATTTTTATAATGGGGTTCAGCTGCCTTTCACGGCTGTGTTTATGCGGCTTTACACCCACTGGAGTCACTTCCAGACAGATATCAATACATAGGTTTTAAGATTCTTACTAGTCACATATATTCTTGTGCGGTGAATAGGGGGTGTTGAGTCCAGTTCACTGAGCAAGGAGTAGGTCTTGTCTATTACATATTGGGTGTATGGAACGGTATCTGAGCGAACTTGAAAACCTTGTTTTATGCATCACTCCACCTCACCTTTCCCGTTAAGCAGCCATAGTGTGTTTTCTAAACGTGTGACTCTGTTCTGTTTTGTAATTCAGTTCAAGTGTAGCGGTTTTTACATTCCCTCTATAAGTGATAGCTTATGATAAGTGTCTTTTTCTGAGTGACTTATTTCACTTAGAATCGTCGTTCCTAAATCCACTCATCTTGCTTCTACTAGCCTTATGACATTTATTTCATGTCTGAGTGATATTCCATTGTACATAAGGACCACAACTTCTTTATCCATTTTTTTCTTTCCTGGGATATTTAAGGTGTCATGAAGTGGAGGTTCTTGTCAACAGAGCAGCCCTAATCATTGGGGTGCCTGTGTCTTGCTGATTTTTAGTTTTCCCAATTTATACGACCATGAGTGGACGTGCCCTATGCTCCCTAAGCTGTGTTTTTTTGATGTTTCAGGACACACCGTACACTTCTCCAGAGTGGCTGTTGGCAATTTACATCCCGCCCATCAGCGTAGCAAGGCTGCCATTTCTCCATGGCCTGTCCTGCATTTCTGGTTTTCACACTTTTTGCAGCATGGCCCTTTTGACCGATGGGAAGCGAGTCTACTTTGTAGCGCTGATTTGCCTTTTCAGGTTGCTTGGTTGGCCAAAAAGGGCGTATGCGTTTTTTCCTGAATATATTCAGGAAAAAACGCATACGCCCTTTTTGGCCAAGGGCATCATTGTCGACGTTTTGCCACTTTTCATGTGCTTTAAAGGCGATTCGAATCTACCTCCTGAAACCTGTTTCCTGCAATTCTGCCTTGCTTTCAAATCCTCTTCGTTGCCTTCCCTCAATATATTTGTGGACTGGAGTAATCATTTATAACTCAGCAGGTTTGTGCATGGCAGTGCCCCTGAGCTCCATTTTTCAACTGTCTTTTTTGGGAGCTGGCCGCAAAAGCACGGGATTGCCTCAGGCCCTATTCTGGTTCCCTGCGGCAGGCTGAGCCTGTGGTTAATTCTTCTTCCTGATGGGAAAATAGAGTGACCTGTGCCTGTCCCAACACCTAGATCTAGACTCTCACTGGTTGCCCCTCTTCCCGTTCATCCACAGGACAAATTGCAACCTGTAGGGAACAGGAGGTTAAAGGTGCTGATTCTCCACGTAGGGAGATTGCTAGTAAAGTACCTGGAATGGCGAACCCGAGCACAAGGAGATGAGAAATGAGGTGCGTTTTAGAAACCTTTCAAAATCACACGGTGTACCATCTTCTGGGTTTCTCATGTATGTTTTCGATGTAGGAAGATGCCCTTGAACCTGGAGATTTGGGACCCATGGGATGCGTACCACCCAGTATTACTTTAAAGGTTGTGCGTTTGCTCACCCAACCTCACCCAAACTCTCACCCCCAAGAGTGTCCACCCTTATGTCTCATCCAGCTGTGTGTCTAGATATGGTCAATCCAGGTTGCATCATAGCCCCTGACCGAATTTTGGAAGAATTTCTCTCTCTTTCAGTGTCTTTGTTTTACGGGTTTTTAAAAGTAATTTATTTTTATAATGGGGTTTAGCTGGTTTTCACGGCTGTGTTTATGCGGCTTTACACCCACTTGACTCACTTCCAGACAGATATCAATACATAGGTTTTAAGATTCTTACTAGTCACATATATTCTTGTGCGGTGAATAGGGGGTGTTGAGTCCAGTTCACTGAGCAAGGAGTCGGTCTTTTCTATTACATATTTGGTGTATGGAACGGTATCTGAGCGAATTTGAAACCCTTGTTTTATGCATCACCCCACCTCACCTTTCCCGTTAAGCAGCCATAGTGTGTTTTCTAAAGGTGTGACTCTGTTCTGTTTTGTAATTCAGTTCAAGTGTAGCGGTTTTTACATTCCCTCTATAAGTGATAGCTTATAATAAGGGTCTTTTTCTGTGTGACTTATTTCACTTAGAATCGTCGTACCTAAATCCACTCATCTTGCTTCTACTAGCCTTATGACATTGATTTCATGTCTGAGTGATATTCCATTGTACATAAGGACCACAACTTCTTTATCCATTTTTCTCTTTCCTGGGATATTTAAGGTGTCATGAAGTGGAGGTTCTTGTCAACAGAGCAGCCCTAAACTTTGGGGTGCCTGTGTCTTGCTGATTTTTAGTTTTCCCAATTTATACGCCCATGAGTGGACATGCCCTATGCTCCCTAAGCTGTGTGTCTTAGATGTTTCAGGACACACTGTACACTTCTCCAGAGTGGCTGTTGGCAATTTACATCCCGCCCATCAGCGTAGCAAGGCTGCGATTTCTCTATGGCCTGTCCTGCATTTCTGGATTTGACACTTTTTGCAGCATGGCCCTTTTGACCGATGGGAAGCGAGAATTCATTGTAGCGCTGATTTGCCTTTCCAGGTTGCTTGGTTGGCCAAAAAGGGCGTATGCGTTTTTTCCTGAATATATTCAGGAAAAAACGCATACGTCCTTTTTGGCCAAGGGCATCATTGTCAACGATTTGCGACTTTTCATGTGCTTTAAAGGCGATTCGAATCTACCTCCTGGAACCTGTTTCCTGCAATTCTGCCTTGCTTTCAAATCCTCTTCGTTGCCTTCCCTCAATATATTTGTGGACGAGAGTTATCATTTATAACTCTGCGTGTTTGTGAATGGCAGTGTACCTGGGCTCCATTATTCAACTCGCTTTTTTGGGAGCTGGCCGCAAGGGCGCGGGATTGCCTCAGGCCCTATTCTGCTTCTGGGCGGCAGGCTGAGCCTGTGGTTAATTCTTCTTCCTGATGGGAAAATAGAGTGACCTGTGCCTGTCCCAACACCTAGATCTAGTCTCTCATTGGTTGCCCCTCTTCCCGTTCATCCTCAGGACAAATTGCAACCTGTAGGGAACAGGAGGTTAAAGTTGCTTTTTCTCCAAGTATGGAGATTGCTAGTAAAGTACCTGGAATGGCAAAACCGAGCACAAGGAGATGAGAAATGAGGTGCGTTTTAGAAACCTTTCAAAATCACACGGTGTACCATCTTCTGGGTTTCTCATGCATGTTTTCGATGTAGGAAGATGCCCTTGAATCTGGAGATTTGGGACCCATGGGATGGGTACCACGCAGTATTACTTTAAAGGGTCTGTGTTTGCTGACCCAACCTCACCCAACCTCTCAGCCCCAAGTGTGTCCACCCTTATGACTCATCCAGCTGTGGGTCTAGATATGGTCAATCCAGGTTGCATCACAGCCTCTGAAAGAATTTTGTAAGAATTTCTCTCTCTTTCACTGTCTTTGTTTTACGGGTTTTTAAAAGTAATTTATTTTTATAATGGGGTTTAGCTGCTTTTCACGGCTGTGTTTATGCGGCTTTACACCCACTTGACTCACTTCCAGACAGATATCAATACATAGGTTTTAAGATTCTTACTAGTCACATATATTCTTGTGCGGGGAATAGGGGGTGTTGAGTCCAGTTCACTGAGCAATGAGTCAGTCTTTTCTATTACATATTGGGTGTATGGAACGGTATCTGAGCGAATTTGAAACCCTTGTTTTATGCATCACCCCACCTCACCTTTCCCGTTAAGCAGCCATAGTGTGTTTTCTAAACGTGTGACTCTGTTCTGTTTTGTAATTCAGTTCAAGTGTAGCGGTTTTTACATTCCCTCTATAAGTGATAGCTTATGATAAGTGTCTTTTTCTGTGTTACTTATTTCACTTAGAATCATCGTACCTAAGTCCACTCATCTTGCTTCTTCTAGCCTTATGATATTGATTTCATGTCTGCGTGATATTGCATTGTACATAAGGACCACAACTTCTTTATCCATTTTTCTCTTTCTTGGGATATATAAGGTGTCATGAAGTGGAGGTTCTTGTCAACAGAGCAGCCCTAAACTTTGGGGTGCCTGTGTCTTGCTGATTTTTAGTTTTCCCAATTTATACACCCATGAGTGGACGTGCCCTATGCTCCCTAAGCTGTGTGTTTTAGATGTTTCAGGACACACCGTACACTTCTCCAGAGTGGCTGTTGGCAATTTACATCCCGCCCCTCAGCGTAGCAAGGCTGCCATTTCTCCATGGCCTGTCCTGCATTTCTGGTTTTGACACTTTCTGCAGCATGGCCCTTTTGACCGATGGGAAGCGAGACTTGTTTGTAGCGCTGATTTGCCTTTCCAGGTTGCTTGGTTGGCCAAAAAGGGCGTATGCGTTTTTTCCTGAATATATTCAGGAAAGAACGCATACGCCCTTTTTGGCCAAGGGCATCATTGTCGACGTTTTGTGACTTTTCATGTGCTTTAAAGGCGATTCGAATCTACCTCCTGAAACCTGTTTCCTGCAATTCTGCCTTGCTTTCAAATCCTCTTCGTTGCCTTCCCTCAATATATTTGTGGACGAGAGTTATCATTTATAACTCTGCGGGTTTGTGAATGGCAGTGTCCCTGGGCTCCATTTTTCAACTCGCTTTTTTGGGAGCTGGCCACAAGAGCGCGGGATTGCCTCAGGCCCTATTCTGCTTATGGGCAGCAGGCTGAGCCTTTGGTTAATTCTTCTTCCTGATGGGAAAATAGAGTGACCTGTGCCTGTCCCAACACCTAGATCTAGTCTCTCATTGGTTGCCCCACTTCCCGTTCATCTTCAGGACAAATTGCAACCTGTAGGGAACAGGAGGTTAAAGGTGCTGATTCTCCAAGTAGGCAGATTGCTAGTAAAGTACCTGGAATGGCGAACCCGAGCACAAGGAGATGAGAAATGAGGTGCGTTTTAGAAACCTTTCAAAATCACACGGTGTACCATCTTCTGGGTTTCTCATGCATGTTTTCGATGTAGGAAGATGCCCTTGAACCTGGAGATTTGGGACCCATGGGATGGGTACCAGGCAGTATTAATTTAAAGGTTGTGCGTTTGCTCACCCAACCTCACCCAACCTCTCAGCCCCAAGAGTGTCCACCCTTATGTCTCATCCAGCTGTGGGTCTAGATATGGTCAATCCAGGTTGCATCACAGCCCCTGAAAGAATTTTGTAAGAATTTCTCTCTCTTTCATTGTCTTTGTTTTACGGGTTTTTAAAAGTAATTTATTTTTATAATGGGGTTTAGCTGCTTTTCACGGCTGTGTTTATGCGGCTTTACACCCACTGGACTCACTTCCAGACCGATATCAATACATAGGTTTTAAGATTCTTACTAGTCACATATATTCTTCTGTGGTGAATAGGGGGTGTTGAGTCCAGTTCACTGAGCAAGGAGTAGGTCTTGTCTATTACATATTGGGTGTATGGAACGGTATCTGAGCGAATTTGAAAACCTTGTTTTATGCATCACCCCACCTCACCTTTCCCGTTAAGCAGCCATAGTGTGTTTTCTAAACGTGAGACTCTGTTCTGTTTTGTAATTCAGTTCAAGTGTAGCGGTTTTTACATTCCCTCTATAAGTGATAGCTTATGATAAGTGTCTTTTTCTGTGTGACTTATTTCACTTAGAATCGTCGTACCTAAATCCACTCATCTTGCTTCTACTAGCCTTATGACATTTATTTCATGTCTGAGTGATATTCCATTGTACATAAGGACCATGACTTCTTTATCCATTTTTCTCTTTCCTGGGATATTTAAGGTGTCATGAAGTGGAGGTTCTTGTCAACAGAGCAGCCCTAAACTTTGGGGTGCCTGTGTCTTGCTGATTTTTAGTTTTCCCAATTTATACGCCCATGAGTGGACGTGCCCTATGCTCCCTAAGCTCTGTTTTTTCGATGTTTCAGGACACACCGTACACTTCTCCAGAGTGGCTGTTGGCAATTTACATCCCGCCCCTCAGCGTAGCAAGGCTGCCATTTCTCCATGGCCTGTCCTGCATTTCTGGTTTTGACACTTTTTGCAGCATGGCCCTTTTGACCGATGGGAAGCGAGACTACTTTGTATCGCTGATTTGCCTTTCCAGGTTGCTTGGTTGGCCAAAAAGTGCGTATGCGTTTTTTCCTGAATATATTCAGGAAAAAACGCATACGCCCTTTTTGGCCAAGGGCATCATTGTCGACGTTTTGCGACTTTTCATGTGCTTTAAAAGCGATTCGAATCTACCTCCTGAAACGTGTTTCCTGCAATTCTGCCTTGCTTTCAAATCCTCTTCGTTGCCTTCCCTCAATATATTTGTGGACGAGAGTTATCATTTATAACTCTGCGGGTTTGTGAATGGCAGTGTCCCTGGGCTCCATTTTTCAACTCGCTTTTTTGGGAGCTGGCCACAAGAGCGCGGGATTGCCTCAGGCCCTATTCTGCTTATGGGCGGCAGGCTGAGCCTGTGGTTAATTCTTCTTCCTGATGGGAAAATAGAGTGACCTGTGCCTGTCCCAACACCTAGATCTAGTCTCTCATTGGTTGCCCCTCTTCCGTTCATGCTCAGGACAAATTGCAACCTGTAGGGAAGAGGAGGTTAAAGGTGCTGATTCTCCAAGTAGGGAGATTGCTAGTAAAGTACCTGGAATGGCGAACCCGAGCACAAGGAGATGAGAAATGAGGTGCGTTTTAGAAACCTTTCAAAATCACACGGTGTACCACCTTCTGGGTTTCTCATGCATGTTTTCGATGTAGGAATATGCCCTTGAACCTGGAGATTTGGGACCCATGGGATGGGTACCAGGCAGTATTACTTTAAAGGGTCTGTGTTTGCTCACCCAACCTCACCCAAACTCTCAGCCCCAAGTGTGTCCACCCTTATGTCTCATCCAGCTGTGGGTCTAGATATGGTCAATCCAGGTTGCATCACAGCCCGTGAACGAATTTTGTAAGAATTTCTCTCTCTTTCACTGTCTTTGTTTTACGGGTTTTTAAAAATAATTTATTTTTATAATGGGGTATAGCTGCTTTTCACGGCTGTGTTTATGCGGCTTTACACCCACTTGACTCACTTCCAGACAGATATCAATACATAGGTTTTAAGATTCTTACTAGTCACATATATTCTTGTGCGGTGAATAGGGGGTGTTGAGTCCAGATCACTGAGCAACGTGTAGGTCTTGTCTATTACATATTGGGTGTATGGAACGGTATCTGAGCCAATTTGAAACCCTTGTTTTATGCATCACCCCACCTCACCTTTCCCGTTAAGCAGCCATAGTGTGTTTTCTAAACGTGTGACTCTGTTCTGTTTTGTAAATCAGTTCAAGTGTAGCGGTTTTTACATTCCCTCTATAAGTGATAGCTTATGATAAGTGTCTTTTTCTGTGTGACTTATTTCACTTAGAATCATCGTACCTAAGTCCACTCATCTTGCTTCTTCTAGCCTTATGACATTGATTTCATGTCTGAGTGATATTCCTTTGTACATAAGGACCACAACTTCTTTATCCATTTTTCTCTTTCCTGGGATATTTAAGGTGTCATGAAGTGGAGGTTCTTGTCAACAGAGCAGCCCTAAACTTTGGGGTGCCTGTGTCTTGCTGATTTTTAGTTTTCCCAATTTATACGCCCATGAGTGGACGTGCCCTATGCTCCCTAAGCTGTGTGTTTTAGATGTTTCAGGACACACCGTACACTTCTCCAGAGTGGCTGTTGGCAATTTACATCCCGCCCCTCAGCGTAGCAAGGCTGCCATTTCTCCATGGCCTGTCCTGCATTTCTGGTTTTGACACTTTTTGCAGCATGGCCCTTTTGACCGATGGGAAGCGAGACTACTTTGTATCGCTGATTTGCCTTTCCAGGTTGCTTGGTTGGCCAAAAAGGGCGTATGCGTTTTTTCCTGAATATATTCAGAAAAAACGCATACGCCCTTTTTGGCCAAGGGCATCATTGTCGACGTTTTGGGACTTTTCATGTGCTTTAAAAGCGATTCGAATCTACCTCCTGAAACCTGTTTCCTGCAATTCTGCCTTACTTTCAAATCCTCTTCATTTCCTTCCCTCAATATATTTGTGGACGAGAGTTATCATTTATAACTCTGCGGGTTTGTGAATGGCAGTGTCCCTGGGCTCCATTTTTCAACTCGCTTTTTTGGGAGCTGGCCACAAGAGCGCGGGATTGCCTCAGGCCCTATTCTGCTTCTGGGCGGCAGGCTGAGCCTGTGGTTAATTCTTCTTCCTGATGGGAAAATAGAGTGACCTGTGCCTGTCCCAACACCTAGATCTAGTCTCTCATTGGTTGCCCCACTTCCCGTTCATCCTCAGGACAATTTGCAACCTGTAGGGAAGAGGAGGTTAAAGGTGCTGATTCTCCAAGTAGGGAGATTGCTAGTAAAGTACCTGGAATGGCGAACCCGAGTACAAGGAGATGAGAAATGAGGTGCGTTTTAGAAACCTTTCAAAATCACACGGTGTACCATCCTCTGGGTTTCTCATACATGTTTTCGATGTAGGAAGATGCCCTTGAACCTGGAGATTTGGGACCCATGGGATGGGTACCAGGCAGTATTAATTTAAAGGTTCTGCGTTTGCTCACCCAACCTCACCCAACCTCTCAGCCCCAAGAGTGTCCACCCTTATGTCTCATCCAGCTGTGTGTCTAGATATGGTCAATCCAGGTTGCATCACAGCCCCTGAAAGAATTTTGTAAGAATTTCTCTCTCTTTCACTGTCTTTGTTTTACGGGTTTTTAAAAGTAATTTATTTTTATAATGGGGTTTAGCTGCTTTTCACGGCTGTGTTTATGCGGCTTTACACCCACTGGACTCACTTCCAGACAGATATCAATAGATAGGTTTTAAGATTCTTACTAGTCACATATATTCTTGTGCGGTGAATAGGGGGTGTTGAGTCCAGTTCACTGAGCAAGGAGTAGGTCTTGTCTATTACATATTGGGTGTATGGAACGGTATCTGAACGAATTTGAAACCCTTGTTTTATGCATCACCCCACCTCACCTTTCCCGTTAAGCAGCCATAGTGTGTTTTATAAACGTGAGACTCTGTTCTGTTTTGTAATTCAGTTCAAGTGTAGCGGTTTTTACATTCCCTCTATAAGTGATAGCTTATGATAAGTGTCTTTTTCTGTGTGACTTATTTCACTTAGAATCGTCGTACCTAAATCCACTCATCTTGCTTCTACTAGCCTTATGACATTGATTTCATGTCTGAGTGATATTCCATTGTACATAAGGACCACAACTTCTTTATCCATTTTTCTCTTTCCTGGGATATTTAAGATGTCATGAAGTGGAGGTTCTTGTCAACAGAGCAGCCCTAAACTTTGGGGTGCCTGTGTCTTGCTGATTTTTAGTTTTCCCAATTTATACGCCCATGAGTGGACGTGCCCTATGCTCCCTAAGCTGTGTGTTTTAGATGTTTCAGGACACACCGTACACTTCTCCAGAGTGGCTGTTGGCAATTTACATCCCGCCCATCGGCGTAGCAAGGCTGCCATTTCTCCATGGCCTGTCCTGCATTTCTGGTTTTGACACTTTCTGCAGCATGGCCCTTTTGACCGATGGGAAGCGAGACTTCTTTGTAGCGCTGATTTGCCTTTCCAGGTTGCTTGGTTGGCCAAAAAGGGCGTATGCGTTTTTTCCTGAATATATTCAGGAAAAAACGCATACGCCCTTTTTGGCCAAGGGCATCATTGTCGACGTTTTGCGACTTTTCATGTGCTTTAAAGGCGATTCGAATCTACCTCCTGAAACCTGTTTCCTGCAATTCTGCCTTGCTTTCAAATCCTCTTCGTTGCCTTCCCTCAATATATTTGTGGACGAGAGTTATCATTTATAACTCTGCGGGTTTGTGAATGGCAGTGTCCCTGGGCTCCATTTTTCAACTCGCTTTTTTGGGAGCTGGCCGCAGAGGGCGGCATTGCCTCAGGCCCTATTCTGCTTCTGGGCGGCAGGCTGAGCCTGTGGTTAATTCTTCTTCCTGATGGGAAAATAGAGTGACATGTGCCTGTCCCAACACCTAGATCTAGTCTCTCATTGGTTGCCCCTCTTCCGTTCATGCTCAGGACAAATTGCAACCTATAGGGAAGAGGAGGTTAAAGGTGCTGATTCTCCAAGTAGGGAGATTGCTAGTAAAGTACCTGGAATGGCGAACCCGAGCACAAGGAGATGAGAAATGAGGTGCGTTTTAGAAACCTTTCAAAATCACACGGTGTACCACCTTCTGGGTTTCTCATGCATGTTTTCGATGTAGGAATATGCCCTTGAACCTGGAGATTTGGGACCCATGGGATGGGTACCAGGCAGTATTACTTTAAAGGGTCTCTGTTTGCTCACCCAACCTCACCCAACCTCTCAGCCCCAAGTGTGTCCACCCTTATGTCTCATCCAGCTGTGGGTCTAGATATGGTCAATCCAGGTTGCATCACAGCCCGTGAACGAATTTTGTAAGAATTTCTCTCTCTTTCACTGTCTTTGTTTTACGGGTTTTTAAAAGAAATTTATTTTTATAATGGGGTATAGCTGCTTTTCACGGCTGTGTTTATGCGGCTTTACACCCACTTGACTCACTTCCAGAGAGATATCAATACATAGGTTTTAAGATTCTTACTAGTCAGATATATTCTTGTGCGGTGAATAGGGGGTGTTGAGTCCAGTTCACTGAGCAACGTGTAGGTCTTGTCTATTACATATTGGGTGTATGGAACGGTATCTGAGCCAATTTGAAACCCTTGTTTTATGCATCACCCCACCTCACCTTTCCCGTTAAGCAGCCATAGTTTGTTTTGTAAACGTGTGACTCTGTTCTGTTTTGTAAATCAGTTCAAGTGTAGCGGTTTTTAAATTCCCTCTATAAGTGATAGCTTATGATAAGTGTCTTTTTCTGTGTGAATTATTTCACTTAGAATCATCGTACCTAAGTCCACTCATCTTGCTTCTTCTAGCCTTATGACATTGATTTCATGTCTGAGTGATATTCCTTTCTACATAAGGACCTCAACTTCTTTATCCATTTTTCTCTTTCCTGGGATATTTAAGGTGTCATGAAGTGGAGGTTCTTGTCAACAGAGCAGCCCTAAACTTTGGGGTGCCTGTGTCTTGCTGATTTTTAGTTTTCCCAATTTATACGCCCATGAGTGGACGTGCCCTATGCTCCCTAAGCTGTGTGTTTTAGATGTTTCAGGACACACCGTACACTTCTCCAGAGTGGCTGTTGGCAATTTACATCCCACCCATCAGCGTAGCAAGGCTGCCATTTCTCCATGGCCTGTCCTGCATTTCTGGTTTTGACACTTTATGCAGCATGGCCCTTTTGACCGATGGGAAGCGAGACTACTTTGTAGCGCTGATTTGCCTTTCCAGGTTGCTTGGTTGGCCAAAAAGGGCGTATGCGTTTTTTCCTGAATATATTCAGGAAAAAACGCATACGCCCTTTTTGGCCAAGGGCATCATTGTCGACGTTTTGCGACTTTTCATGTGCTTTAAAGGCGATTCGAATCTACCTCCTGAAACCTGTTTCCTGCAATTCTGCCTTGCTTTCAAATCCTCTTCGTTGCCTTCCCTCAATATATTTGTGGATGAGAGTTATCATTTATAACTCTGCGGGTTTGTGAATGGCAGTGTCCCTGGGCTCCATTTTTCAACTCGCTTTTTTGGGAGCTGGCCGCAGGAGCGCGGCATTGCCTCAGGCCCTATTCTGCTTCTGGGCGGCAGGCTGAGCCTGTGGTTAATTCTTCTTCCTGATGGGAAAATAGAGTGACCTGTGCCTGTCCCAACACCTAGATCTAGTCTCTCATTGGTTGCCCCTCTTCCCGTTCATCCTCAGGACAAATTGCAACCTGTAGGGAACAGGAGGTTAAAGGTGCTGATTCTCCAATTAGGGAGATTGCTAGTAAAGTAGCTGGAATGGCGAACCCGAGCACAAGGAGATGAGAAATGAGGTGCGTTTTAGAAACCTTTCAAAATCACACGGTGTACCATCTTCTGGGTTTCTCATGTATGTTTTCGATGTAGGAAGATTCCCTTGAACCTGCAGATTTGGGACCCATGGGATGGGTACCAGGCCGTATTACTTTAAAGGTTCTGCGTTTGCTCACCCAACCTCACCCAACCTCTCAGCCCCAAGAGTGTCCACCCTTATGTCTCATCCAGCTGTGTGTCTAGATATGGTCAATCCAGGTTGCATCACAGCCGCAGACCGAATTTTGGAAGAATTTCTCTCTCTTTCACAGTCTTTGTTTTACGGGTTTTTAAAAGTAATTTATTTTTATAATGGGGTTTAGCTGCTTTTCACGGCTGTGTTTATTCGGCTTTACACCCACTTGACTCACTTCCAGAGAGATATCAATACATAGGTTTTAAGATTCTTACTAGTCAGATATATTCTTGTGTGGTGAATAGGGGGTGTTGAGTCCAGTTCACTGAGCAAGGAGTAGGTCTTGTCTATTACATATTGGGTGTATGGAAAGGTATCTGAGCGAATTTGAAACCCTTGTTTTATGCATCACCCCACCTCACCTTTCCCGTTAAGCAGCCATAGTGTGTTTTCTAAACGTGTGACTCTGTTCTGTTTTGTAACTCAGTTCAAGTGTAGCGTTTTTTACATTCCCTCTATAAGTGATAGCTTATGATAAGTGTCTTTTTCTGTGTGACTTATTTCACTTAGAATCATCGTACCTAAGTCCACTCATCTTGCTTCTTCTAGCCTTATGATATTGATTTCATGTCTGCGTGATATTCCATTGTACATTAGGACCACAACTTCTTTATCCATTTTTCTATTTCCTGGGATATTTAAGGTGTCATGAAGTGGAGGTTCTTGTCAACAGAGCAGCCCTAAACTTTGGGGTGCCTGTGTCTTGCTGATTTTTAGTTTTCCCAATTTATACGCCCATGAGTGGACGTGCCCTATGCTCCCTAAGCTGTGTGTTTTAGATGTTTCAGGACACACCGTACACTTCTCCAGAGTGGCTGTTGGCAATTTACATCCCGCCCATCAGGGTAGCAAGGCTGCCATTTCTCCATGGTCTGTCCTGCATTTCTGGTTTTGACACTTTTTGCAGCATGGCCCTTTTGACCGATGGGAAGCGAGACTACTTTGTAGCGCTGATTTGCCTTTCCAGGTTGCTTGGTTGGCCAAAAAGGGCGTATGCGTTTTTTCCTGAATATATTCAGGAAAATACGCATACGCCCTTTTTGGCCAAGGGCATCATTGTCGACGTTTTGCGACTTTTCATGTGCTTTAAAGGCGATTCGAATCTACCTCCTGAAACCTGTTTCCTGCAATTCTGCCTTGCTTTCAAATCCTCTTCGTTGCCTTCCCTCAATATATTTGTGGACGAGAGTTATCGTTTATAACTCTGCGGGTTTGTGAATGGCAGTGTCCCTGGGCTCCATTTTTCAACTCGCTTTTTTGGGAGCTGGCCGTAAGAGCGCGGGTTTGCCTCAGGCCCTATTCTGCTTCTGGGCGGCAGGCTGAGCCTGTGGTTAATTCTTCTTCCTGATGGGAAAATAGAGTGACCTGTGCCTGTCCCAACACCTAGATCTAGACTCTCATTGGTTGCCCCTCTTCCCGTTCATCCTCAGGACAAATTGCAACCTGTAGGGAACAGGAGGTTAAAGGTGCTGATTCTCCAAGTAGGGAGATTGCTAGTAAAGTACCTGGAATGGCGAACCCGAGCACAAGGAGATGAGAAATGAGGTGCGTTTTAGAAACCTTTCAAAATCACACTGTGTACCATCTTCTGGGTTTCTCATGTATGTTTTCGATGTACGAAGATGCCCTTGAACCTGGAGATTTGGCACCCATGGGATGCGTACCACGCAGTATTACTTTAAAGGTTCTGCGTTTGCTCACCCATCCTCTCAGCCCCAAGAGTGTCCACCCTTATGTCTCATCCAGCTGTGTGTCTAGATATGGTCAATCCAGGTTGCATCACAGCCCCAGACCGAATTTTGGAAGAATTTCTCTCTCTTTCACAGTCTTTGTTTTACGGGTTTTTAAAAGTAATTTATTTTTATAATGGGGTTTAGCTGCTTTTCACGGCTGTGTTTATGCGGCTTTACACCCACTTGACTCACTTCCAGAGAGATATCAATTCATAGGTTTTAAGATTCTTACTAGTCAGATATATTCTTGTGTGGTGAATAGGGGGTGTTGAGTCAAGTTCACTGAACAAGGAGTCGGTCTTGTCTATTACATATTGGGTGTATGGAACGGTATCTGAGCGAATTTGAAACCCTTGTTTTATGCATCACCCCACCTCACCTTTCCCGTTAAGCAGCCATAGTGTGTTTTCTAAACGTGTGACTCTGTTCTGTTTTGTAACTCAGTTCAAGTGTAGCGGTTTTTACATTCCCTCTATAAGTGATAGCTTATGATAAGTTTCTTTTTCTGTGTGACTTATTTCACTTAGAATCATCGTACTTAAATCCACTCATCTTGCTTCTACTTGCCTTATGACATTGATTTCATGTCTGAGTGATATTCCATTTTACATAAGGACCACAACTTCTTTATCCATTTTTCTCTTTCCTGGGATATTTAAGGTGTCATGAAGTGGAGGTTCTTGTCAACAGAGCAGCCCTAAACTTTGGGGTGCCTGTGTCTTGCTGATTTTTAGTTTTCCCAATTTATACGCCCATGAGTGGACGTGCCCTATGCTCCCTAAGCTGTGTGTTTTTGATATTTCAGGACACACCGTACACTTCTTCAGAGTGGCTGTTGGCAATTTACATCCCTCCCATCAGCGTAGCAAGGCTGCCATTTCTCCATGGCCTGTCCTGCATTTCTGGTTTTGACACTTTTTGCAGCATGACCGTTTTGACCGATGGGAAGCGAGACTACTTTGTAGCGCTGATTTGCCTTTCCAGGTTGCTTGGTTGGCCAAAAAGGGCGTATGCGTTTTTTCCTGAATATATTCAGGAAAAAACGCATTCGCTCTTTTTGGACAAGGTCATCATTGTCGACGTTTTGTCACCTTTCATGTGCTTTAAAGGCGATTCGAATCTACCTCCTGAAATCTGTTTCGTGCAATTCTGCCTTGCTTTGAAATCCTCTTCGTTGCCTTCCCTCAATATATTTTTGGACGAGAGTTATCATTTATAACTCAGCAGGTTTGTGAATTGCAGTGCCCCTGAGCTCCATTTTTCAACTGTCTATTTAGGGAGCTGGCCGCAAACGCACGGGATTGCCTAAGGCCCTATTCTGGTTACCGGCGGTAGGCTGAGCCTGTGGTTAATTCTTCTTCCTGATGGGAAAATAGAGTGACCTGTGCCTGTCCCAACACCTAGATCTAGTCTCTCATTGGTTGCCCCTCTTCCCTTTCATCCTCAGGACAAATTGCAACCTGTACGGAACAGGAGGTTAAAGGTGCTGATTCTCCAAGTAGGGAGATTGCTAGTAAAGTAGCTGGAATGGCGAACCCGAACACAAGGAGATGAGAAATGAGGTGCGTTTTAGAAACCTTTCAAAATCACACGGTGTACCATCTTCTGGGTTTCTCATGCATGTTTTCGATGTAGGAAGATGCCCTTGAACCTGGAGATTTGGGACCCATGGGATGGGTACCACGCAGTATTACTTTAAAGGGTCTGTGTTTGCTCACCCAACCTCACCCAACCTCGCAGCCCCAAGTGTGTCCACCCTTATGTCTCATCCAGCTGTGGGTCTAGATATGGTCAATCCAGGTTGCATCACAGCCTCTGAACGAATTTTGTAAGAATTTCTCTCTCTTTCACTGTCTTTGTTTTACGGGTTTTTAAAAGTAATTTATTTTTATAATGGGGTTTAGCTGCTTTTCATGGCTGTGTTTATGCGGCGTTACACCCACTTGACTCACTTCCAGACAGATATCAATACATAGGTTTTAAGATTCTTACTAGTCACATATATTCTTGTGCGGTGAATAGGGGGTGTTGAGTCCAGTTCACTGAGCAATGAGTTGGTCTTTTCTATTACATATTGGGTGTATGGAACGGTATCTGAGCGAATTTGAAACCCTTGTTTTATGCATCACCCCACCTCACCTTTCCCGTTAAGCAGCCATAGTGTGTTTTCTAAAGGTGTGACTCTGTTCTGTTTTGTAATTCAGTTCAAGTGTAGCGGTTTTTACATTCCCTCTATAAGTGATAGCTTATGATAAGTGTCTTTTCCTGTGTGACTTATTTCACTTAGAATCGTCGTACCTAAGTCCACTCATCTTGCTTCTTCTAGCCTTATGACATTGATTTCATGTCTGAGTGATATTCCATTGTACATAAGGACCACAACTTCTTTATCCATTTTTCTCTTTCCTGGGATATTTAAGGTGTCATGAAGTGGAGGTTCTTGTCAACAGAGCAGCCCTAAACTTTGGGGTGCCTGTGTCTTGCTGATTTTTAGTTTTCCCAATTTATACGCCCATGAGTGGACGTGCCCTATGCTCCCTAAGCTGTGTGTTTTAGATGTTTCAGGACACACCGTACACTTCTTCAGAGTGGCTGTTGGCAATTTACATCCCGCCCATCAGCGTAGCAAGGCTGCCATTTCTCCATGGCCTGTCCTGCATTTCTGGTTTTGACACTTTTTGCAGCATGGCCCTTTTGACCGATGGGAAGCGAGACTTCTTTATAGCGCTGATTTGCCTTTCCAGGTTGCTTGGTTGGCCAAAAAGGGAGTATGCGTTTTTTCCTGAATATATTCAGGAAAAAACGCATACGCCCTTTTTGGCCAAGGGCATCATTGTCGACATTTTGCGACTTTTCATGTGCTTTAAAGGCGATTCGAATCTACCTCCTGAAACCTGTTTCCTGCAATTCTGCCTTGCTTTCAAATCCTCTTCATTGCCTTCCCTCAATATATTTGTGGACGAGAGTTATCATTTATAACTCTGCGGGTTTGTGAATGGCAGTGTCCCTGAGCTCCATTTTTCAACTCGCTTTTTTGGGAGCTGGCCACAAGAGCGCGGGATTGCCTCAGGCCCTAATCTGCTTCTGGGCGGCAGGCTGAGCCTGTGGTTAATTCTTCTTCCTAATGGGAAAATAGAGTGACCTGTGCCTGTCCCAACACCTACATCTAGTCTCTCATTGGTTGCCCCTCTTCCCGTTCATCCTCAGGACAAATTGCAACCTGTAGGGAACAGGAGGTTAAAGGTGCTGATTCTCCAAGTAGGGAGATTGCTAGTAAAGTAGCTGGAATGGCGAACCCGAACACAAGGAGATGAGAAATGAGGTGCCTTTTAGAAATCTTTCAAAATCACAAGGTGTACCATCTGCTGGGTTTCTCATGCATGTTTTCGATGTAGGAAGATGCCCTTGAATCTGGATATTTGGGACCCATGGGATGGGTACCACGCAGTATTACTTTAAAGGTTCTGCGTTTGCTCACCCAACCTCACCAAACCTCTCAGCCCCAAGAGTGTCCACCGTTATGTCTCATCCAGCTGTGGGTCTAGATATGGTCAATCCAGGTTGCATCACAGCCCCTGAACGAATTTTGGAAGAATTTCTCTCTCTTTCACTGTCTTTGTTTAACGGGTTTTTAAAAGTAATTTATTTTTATAATGGTGTTTAGCTGCTTTTCATGGCTGTGTTTATGCGGCTTTACACCCACTTGACTCACTTCCAGAGAGATATCAATACATAGGTTTTAAGATTCTTACTAGTCACATATATTCTTGTGCGGTGAATAGGGGGTGTTGAGTCCAGTTCACTGAGCAAGGAGTAGGCCTTGTCTATTACATATTGGGTGTATGGAACGGTACCTGAGCGAATTTGAAACCCTTGTTTTATGCATCACCCCACCTCACCTTTCCCGTTAAGCAGCCATAGTGTGTTTTCTAAACGTATGACTCTATTCTCTTTTGTAATTCAGTTCAAGTGTAGCGGTTTTTACATTCCCTCTATAAGTGATAGCTTATGATAAGTGTCTTTTTCTGTGTGACTTATTTCACTTAGAATCGTTGTACCTAATTCTACTCATCTTGCTTCTACTAGCCTTATGACATTGATTTCATGTCTGAGTGATATTCCATTGTACATAAGGACCACAACTTCTTTATCCATTTTTCTCTTTCCTGGGATATTTAAGGTGTCATGAAGTGGAGGTTCTTGTCAACAGAGCAGCCCTAAACTTTGGGGTGCCTGTGTCTTGCTGATTTTTAGTTTTCCCAATTTATACGCCCATGAGTGGACGTGACCTATGCTCCCTGAACTGTGTTTTTCCGATGTTTCTGGACACACCGTACACTTCTCCAGAGTGGCTGTTGGCAATTTACATCCCGCCCATCAGCGTAGCAAGGCTGCCATTTCTCCATGGCCTGTCCTGCATTTCTGGTTTTGACACTTTTTGCAGCATGGCCCTTTTGACCGATGGGAAGCGAGACTTCTTTGTAGCGCTGATTTGCCTTTCCAGGTTGCTTGGTTGGCCAAAAAGGGCGTATGCGTTTTTTCCTGAATATATTCAGGAAAAAACGCATACGCCCTTTTTGGCCAACGGCATCATTGTCGACGTTTTGCCACTTTTCATGTGCTTTAAAGGCGATTCGAATCTACCTCCTGAAACCTGTTTCCTGCAATTCTGCCTTGCTTTCAAATCCTCTTCGTTGCCTTCCCTCAATATATTTGTGGACGAGAGTTATCATTTATAACTCAGCGGGTTTGTGAAAGGCAGTGCCCCTGAGCTCCATTTTTCAACTGTCTTTTTTGGGAGCTGGCCGCAAAAGCACGGGATTGCCTCAGGCCCTATTCTGGTTCCGGGGGACAGGCTGAGCCTGTGGTTAATTCTTCTTCCTGATGGTAAAATAGAGTGACCTGTGCGTGTCCCAACACCTAGATCTAGTCTCTCATTGGTTGCCCCTCTTCCCTTTCACCCTCAGGAAAAATTGGAACCTGTACGGAACAGGAGGTTAAAGGTGCTGATTCTCCAAGTAAGGAGATTGCTAGTAAAGTAGCTGGAATGGCGAACCCGAACACAAGGAGATGAGAAATGAGGTGCGTTTTAGAAACCTTTCAAAATCACACGGTGTACCATCTTCTGCGTTTCTCATGCATGTTTTCGATGTAGGAAGATGCCCTTGAACCTGGAGATTTGGGACCCATGGGATGGGTACCACGCAGTATTACTTTAAAGGGTATGCGTTTGCTCACCCAACCTCACCCAACCTCTCAACCCCAAGAGTGTCCACCCTTATGTCTCATCCAACTGTGGGTCTAGATATGGTCAATACAGGTTGCATCACAGCCTCTGAACGAATTTTGTAAGAATTTCTCTCTTTCACTGTCTTTGTTTTATGGGTTTTTTAAAGTAATTTATTTTTATAATGGGGCTTAGCTGCTTTTCATGGCTGTGTTTATGCGGCTTTACACCCACTTGACTCACTTCCAGAGAGATATCAATACATAGGTTTTAAGATTCTTACTAGTCACATATATTCTTGTGCGGTGAATAGGGGGTGTTGAGTCCAGTTCACTGAGCAAGGAGTATGTCTTGTCTATTACATATTGGGTGTATGGAACGGTATCTGAGCGAATTTGAAACCCTTGTTTTATGCATCACCCCACCTCACCTTTCCCGTTAAGCAGCCATAGTGTGTTTTCTAAACGTGTGACTCTGTTCTGTTTTGTAATTCAGTTCAAGTGTAGCGGTTTTTACATTCCCTCTATAAGTGATAACTTATGATAAGTGTCTTTTTCTGTGTGACTTATTTCACTTAGAATCGTCGTACCTATATCCACTCATCTTGCTTCTAGTAGCCTTATGACATTGATTTCATGTCTGAGTGATATTCCATTGTACATAAGGACCACAACTTCTTTAACCATTTTTCTCTTTCCTGGGATATTTAAGGTGTCATGAAGTGGAGGTTCTTGTCAACAGAGCAGCCCTAAACTTTGGGGTGCCTGTGTCTTGCTGATTTTTAGTTTTCCCAATTTATACGCCCATGAGTGGACGTGCCCTATGCTCCCTAAGCTGTGTGTTTTAGATGTTTCAGGACACACCGTACACTTCTCCAGAGTGGCTGTTGGCAATTTACATCCCGCTCATCAGCGTAGCAAGGCTGCCATTTCTCCATGGTCTGTCCTGCACTTCTGGTTTTGACACTTTCTGCAGCATGGCCCTTTTGACCGATGGGAAGCGAGACTACTTTTTAGCGCTGATTTGCCTTTCCAGGTTGCTTGGTTGGCCAAAAAGGGCGTATGCGTTTTTTCCTGAATATATTCAGGAAAAAACGCATACGCCCTTTTTGGCCAAGGGCATCATTGTCGACATTTTGCGACTTTTCATGTGCTTTAATGGCGATTCGAATCTACCTCCTGAAACCTGTTTCCTGCAATTCTGCCTTGCTTTCAAATCCTCTTCATTGCCTTCCCTCAATATATTTGTGGACGAGAGTTATCATTTATAACTCTGCGGGTTTGTGAATGGCAGTGTCCCTGGGCTCCATTTTTCAACTCGCTTTTTTGGGAGCTGGCCGCAAGAGCGCGGGATTGCCTCAGGCCCTATTCTGCTTCTGGGCGGCAGGCTGAGCCTGTGGTTAATTCTTCTTCCTGATGGGAAAATAGAGTGACCTGTGCCTGTCCCAACACCTAGATCTAGTCTCTCATTGGTTGCCCCTCTTCCCGTTCATCCTCAGGACAAATTGCAACCTGTAGGGAACAGGAGGTTAAAGGTGCTGATTCTCCAAGTAGGGAGATTGCTAGTTAAGTACCTGGAATGGTGAACCCGAGCACAAGGAGATGAGAAATGAGGTGCTTTTTAGAAACCTTTCAAAATCACACTGTGTACCATCTTCTGGGTTTCTCATGCATGTTTTCGATGTAGGAAGATGCCCTTGAACCTGGAGATTTGGGACCCATGGGATGGGTACCAGGCAGTATTACTTTAAAGGTTCTGCGTTTGCTCACCCAACCTCACCCAACCTCTCAGCCCCAAGAGTGTCCACCCTTATGTCTCATCCAGCTGTGGGTCTAGATATGGTCAATCCAGGTTGCATCACAGCCCCTGAACGAATTTTGGAAGAATTTCTCTCTCTTTCACTGTCTTTGTTTAACGGGTTTTTAAAAGTAATTTATTTTTATAATGGGGTTTAGCTGCTTTTCACGGCTGTGTTTATGCGGCTTTACACCCACTTGACTCACTTCCAGAGAGATATCAATACATAGGTTTTAAGATTCTTAATAGTCAGATATATTCTTGTGCGGTGAATAGGGGGTGTTGAGTCCAGTTCACTGAGCAAGGAGTAGGCCTTGTCTATTACATATTGGGTGTATGGAACTGTATCTGAGCGAATTTGAAACCCTTGTTTTATGCATCACCCCACCTCACCTTTCCCGTTAAGCAGCCATAGTGTGTTTTCTAAACGTATGACTATATTCTCTTTTGTAATTCAGTTCAAGTGTAGCGGTTTTTACATTCCCTCTATAAGTGATATCTTATGATAAGTGTCTTTTTCTGTGTGACTTATTTCACTTAGAATCGTTGTACCTAAATCTACTCATCTTGCTTCTACTAGCCTTATGACATTGATTTCATGTCTGAGTGATATTCCATTGTACATAAGGACCATGACTTCTTTATCCATTTTTCTCTTTCCTGGGATATTTAAGGTGTCATGAAGTGGAGGTTCTTGTCAACAGAGCAGCCCTAAACTTTGGGGTGCCTGTGTCTTGCTGATTTTTAGTTTTCCCAATTTATACGCCCATGAGTGGACGTGCCCTTTGCTCCCTAAGCTGTGTTTTTTCGATGTTTCAGGACACACCGTACACTTCTCCAGAGTGGCTGTTGGCAATTTACATCCCGCCCATCAGTGTAGCAAGGCTGCCATTTCTCCATGGCCTGTCCTGCATTTCTGGTTTTGACACTTTCTGCAGCATGGCCCTTTTGACCGATGGGAAGCGAGACTTCTTTGTAGCACTGATTTGCCTCTCAGGTTGCTTGGTTGGCCAAAAAGGGCGTATGCGTTTTTTCCTGAATATATTCAGGAAAAAACGCATACGCCCTTTTTGGCCAAGGGCATCATTGTCGACGTTTTGCCACTTTTCATGTGCTTTAAAGGCGATTCGAATCTACCTCCTGAAACCGGTTTCCTGCAATTCTGCCTTGCTTTCAAATCCTCTTCGTTGCCTTCCCTCAATATATTTGTGGACGAGAGTTATCATTTATAACTCAGCGGGTTTGTGAAAGGCAGTGCCCCTTAGCTCCATTTTTCAACTGTCTTTTTTGGGAGCTGGCCACAAAAGCACGGGATTCCCTCAGGCCCTATTCTGGTTACGGGGGGCAGGCTGAGCCTCTGGTTAATTCTTCTTCCTGATGGGAAAATAGAGTGACCTGTGCCTGTCCCAACACCTAGATCTAGTCTCTCATTGGTTGCCCCTCTTCCCTTTCACACTCAGGACAAATTGCAACCTGTACGGAACAGGAGGTTAAAGGTGCTGATTCTCCAAGTAGGGAGATTTGTAGTAAAGTAGCTGGAATGGCGAACCCGAGCACAAGGAGTTGAGAAATGAGGTGCCTTTTAGAAACCTTTCAAAATCACAAGGTGTACCATCTGCTGGGTTTCTCATGCATGTTTTCGATGTAGGAAGATGCCCTTGAACCTGGATATTTGGGACCCATGGGATGGGTACCACGCAGTATTACTTTAAAGGTTCTGCGTTTGCTCACCCAACCTCACCCAACCTCTCAGCCCCAAGAGTGTCCACCGTTATGTCTCATCCAGCTGTGGGTCTAGATATGGTCAATCCAGGATGCATCACAGCCCCTGAACGAATTTTGGAAGAATTTCTCTCTCTTTCACTGTCTTTGTTTAACGGGTTTTTAAAAGTAATTTATTTTTATAATGGGGTTTAGCTGCTTTTCATGGCTGTGTTTATGCGGCTTTACACCCACTTGACTCACTTCCAGAGAGATATCAATACATAGGTTTTTAGATTCTTACTAGTCAGATATATTCTTGTGCGGTGAATAGGGGGTGTTGAGTCCAGGTCACTGAGCAAGGAGTATGTCTTGTCTATTACATATTGGGTGTATGGAACGGTACCTGAGCGAATTTGAAACCCTTGTTTTATGCATCACCCCACCTCACCTTTCCCGTTAAGCAGCCATAGTGTGTTTTCTAAACGTATGACTCTATTCTCTTTTGTAATTCAGTTCATGTGTAGCGGTTTTTACATTCCCTCTATAAGTGATATCTTATGATAAGTGTCTTTTCTGTGTGACTTATTTCACTTAGAATCGTTGTACCTAAATCTACTCATCTTGCTTCTACTAGCCTTATGACATTGATTTCATGTCTGAGTGATATTCCTTTGTACATAAGGACCACGACTTCTTTATCCATTTTTCTCTTTCCTGGGATATTTAAGGTGTCATGAAGTGGAGGTTCTTGTCAACAGAGCAGCCCTAAACTTTGGGGTGCCTGTGTCTTGCTGATTTTTAGTTTTCCCAATTTATACGCCCATGAGTGGACGTGCCCTATGCTCCCTAAGCTGTGTGTTTTTGATATTTCAGGACACACCGTACACTTCTTCAGAGTGGCTGTTGGCAATTTACATCCCTCCCATCAGCGTAGCAAGGCTGCCATTTCTCCATGGCCTGTCCTGCATTTCTGGTTTTGACACTTTTTGCAGCATGACCGTTTTGACCGATGGGAAGCGAGACTACTTTGTAGCGCTGATTTGCCTTTCCAGGTTGCTTGGTTGGCCAAAAAGGGCGTATGCGTTTTTTCCTGAATATATTCAGGAAAAAACGCATTCGCTCTTTTTGGACAAGGTCATCATTGTCGACGTTTTGTCACCTTTCATGTGCTTTAAAGGCGATTCGAATCTACCTCCTGAAATCTGTTTCGTGCAATTCTGCCTTGCTTTGAAATCCTCTTCGTTGCCTTCCCTCAATATATTTTTGGACGAGAGTTATCATTTATAACTCAGCAGGTTTGTGAATTGCAGTGCCCCTGAGCTCCATTTTTCAACTGTCTATTTAGGGAGCTGGCCGCAAACGCACGGGATTGCCTAAGGCCCTATTCTGGTTACCGGCGGTAGGCTGAGCCTGTGGTTAATTCTTCTTCCTGATGGGAAAATAGAGTGACCTGTGCCTGTCCCAACACCTAGATCTAGTCTCTCATTGGTTGCCCCTCTTCCCTTTCATCCTCAGGACAAATTGCAACCTGTACGGAACAGGAGGTTAAAGGTGCTGATTCTCCAAGTAGGGAGATTGCTAGTAAAGTAGCTGGAATGGCGAACCCGAACACAAGGAGATGAGAAATGAGGTGCGTTTTAGAAACCTTTCAAAATCACACGGTGTACCATCTTCTGGGTTTCTCATGCATGTTTTCGATGTAGGAAGATGCCCTTGAACCTGGAGATTTGGGACCCATGGGATGGGTACCACGCAGTATTACTTTAAAGGGTCTGTGTTTGCTCACCCAACCTCACCCAACCTCGCAGCCCCAAGTGTGTCCACCCTTATGTCTCATCCAGCTGTGGGTCTAGATATGGTCAATCCAGGTTGCATCACAGCCTCTGAACGAATTTTGTAAGAATTTCTCTCTCTTTCACTGTCTTTGTTTTACGGGTTTTTAAAAGTAATTTATTTTTATAATGGGGTTTAGCTGCTTTTCATGGCTGTGTTTATGCGGCGTTACACCCACTTGACTCACTTCCAGACAGATATCAATACATAGGTTTTAAGATTCTTACTAGTCACATATATTCTTGTGCGGTGAATAGGGGGTGTTGAGTCCAGTTCACTGAGCAATGAGTTGGTCTTTTCTATTACATATTGGGTGTATGGAACGGTATCTGAGCGAATTTGAAACCCTTGTTTTATGCATCACCCCACCTCACCTTTCCCGTTAAGCAGCCATAGTGTGTTTTCTAAAGGTGTGACTCTGTTCTGTTTTGTAATTCAGTTCAAGTGTAGCGGTTTTTACATTCCCTCTATAAGTGATAGCTTATGATAAGTGTCTTTTCCTGTGTGACTTATTTCACTTAGAATCGTCGTACCTAAGTCCACTCATCTTGCTTCTTCTAGCCTTATGACATTGATTTCATGTCTGAGTGATATTCCATTGTACATAAGGACCACAACTTCTTTATCCATTTTTCTCTTTCCTGGGATATTTAAGGTGTCATGAAGTGGAGGTTCTTGTCAACAGAGCAGCCCTAAACTTTGGGGTGCCTGTGTCTTGCTGATTTTTAGTTTTCCCAATTTATACGCCCATGAGTGGACGTGCCCTATGCTCCCTAAGCTGTGTGTTTTAGATGTTTCAGGACACACCGTACACTTCTTCAGAGTGGCTGTTGGCAATTTACATCCCGCCCATCAGCGTAGCAAGGCTGCCATTTCTCCATGGCCTGTCCTGCATTTCTGGTTTTGACACTTTTTGCAGCATGGCCCTTTTGACCGATGGGAAGCGAGACTTCTTTATAGCGCTGATTTGCCTTTCCAGGTTGCTTGGTTGGCCAAAAAGGGAGTATGCGTTTTTTCCTGAATATATTCAGGAAAAAACGCATACGCCCTTTTTGGCCAAGGGCATCATTGTCGACATTTTGCGACTTTTCATGTGCTTTAAAGGCGATTCGAATCTACCTCCTGAAACCTGTTTCCTGCAATTCTGCCTTGCTTTCAAATCCTCTTCATTGCCTTCCCTCAATATATTTGTGGACGAGAGTTATCATTTATAACTCTGCGGGTTTGTGAATGGCAGTGTCCCTGAGCTCCATTTTTCAACTCGCTTTTTTGGGAGCTGGCCACAAGAGCGCGGGATTGCCTCAGGCCCTAATCTGCTTCTGGGCGGCAGGCTGAGCCTGTGGTTAATTCTTCTTCCTAATGGGAAAATAGAGTGACCTGTGCCTGTCCCAACACCTACATCTAGTCTCTCATTGGTTGCCCCTCTTCCCGTTCATCCTCAGGACAAATTGCAACCTGTAGGGAACAGGAGGTTAAAGGTGCTGATTCTCCAAGTAGGGAGATTGCTAGTAAAGTAGCTGGAATGGCGAACCCGAACACAAGGAGATGAGAAATGAGGTGCCTTTTAGAAATCTTTCAAAATCACAAGGTGTACCATCTGCTGGGTTTCTCATGCATGTTTTCGATGTAGGAAGATGCCCTTGAATCTGGATATTTGGGACCCATGGGATGGGTACCACGCAGTATTACTTTAAAGGTTCTGCGTTTGCTCACCCAACCTCACCAAACCTCTCAGCCCCAAGAGTGTCCACCGTTATGTCTCATCCAGCTGTGGGTCTAGATATGGTCAATCCAGGTTGCATCACAGCCCCTGAACGAATTTTGGAAGAATTTCTCTCTCTTTCACTGTCTTTGTTTAACGGGTTTTTAAAAGTAATTTATTTTTATAATGGTGTTTAGCTGCTTTTCATGGCTGTGTTTATGCGGCTTTACACCCACTTGACTCACTTCCAGAGAGATATCAATACATAGGTTTTAAGATTCTTACTAGTCACATATATTCTTGTGCGGTGAATAGGGGGTGTTGAGTCCAGTTCACTGAGCAAGGAGTAGGCCTTGTCTATTACATATTGGGTGTATGGAACGGTACCTGAGCGAATTTGAAACCCTTGTTTTATGCATCACCCCACCTCACCTTTCCCGTTAAGCAGCCATAGTGTGTTTTCTAAACGTATGACTCTATTCTCTTTTGTAATTCAGTTCAAGTGTAGCGGTTTTTACATTCCCTCTATAAGTGATAGCTTATGATAAGTGTCTTTTTCTGTGTGACTTATTTCACTTAGAATCGTTGTACCTAATTCTACTCATCTTGCTTCTACTAGCCTTATGACATTGATTTCATGTCTGAGTGATATTCCATTGTACATAAGGACCACAACTTCTTTATCCATTTTTCTCTTTCCTGGGATATTTAAGGTGTCATGAAGTGGAGGTTCTTGTCAACAGAGCAGCCCTAAACTTTGGGGTGCCTGTGTCTTGCTGATTTTTAGTTTTCCCAATTTATACGCCCATGAGTGGACGTGACCTATGCTCCCTGAACTGTGTTTTTCCGATGTTTCTGGACACACCGTACACTTCTCCAGAGTGGCTGTTGGCAATTTACATCCCGCCCATCAGCGTAGCAAGGCTGCCATTTCTCCATGGCCTGTCCTGCATTTCTGGTTTTGACACTTTTTGCAGCATGGCCCTTTTGACCGATGGGAAGCGAGACTTCTTTGTAGCGCTGATTTGCCTTTCCAGGTTGCTTGGTTGGCCAAAAAGGGCGTATGCGTTTTTTCCTGAATATATTCAGGAAAAAACGCATACGCCCTTTTTGGCCAACGGCATCATTGTCGACGTTTTGCCACTTTTCATGTGCTTTAAAGGCGATTCGAATCTACCTCCTGAAACCTGTTTCCTGCAATTCTGCCTTGCTTTCAAATCCTCTTCGTTGCCTTCCCTCAATATATTTGTGGACGAGAGTTATCATTTATAACTCAGCGGGTTTGTGAAAGGCAGTGCCCCTGAGCTCCATTTTTCAACTGTCTTTTTTGGGAGCTGGCCGCAAAAGCACGGGATTGCCTCAGGCCCTATTCTGGTTCCGGGGGACAGGCTGAGCCTGTGGTTAATTCTTCTTCCTGATGGTAAAATAGAGTGACCTGTGCGTGTCCCAACACCTAGATCTAGTCTCTCATTGGTTGCCCCTCTTCCCTTTCACCCTCAGGAAAAATTGGAACCTGTACGGAACAGGAGGTTAAAGGTGCTGATTCTCCAAGTAAGGAGATTGCTAGTAAAGTAGCTGGAATGGCGAACCCGAACACAAGGAGATGAGAAATGAGGTGCGTTTTAGAAACCTTTCAAAATCACACGGTGTACCATCTTCTGCGTTTCTCATGCATGTTTTCGATGTAGGAAGATGCCCTTGAACCTGGAGATTTGGGACCCATGGGATGGGTACCACGCAGTATTACTTTAAAGGGTATGCGTTTGCTCACCCAACCTCACCCAACCTCTCAACCCCAAGAGTGTCCACCCTTATGTCTCATCCAACTGTGGGTCTAGATATGGTCAATACAGGTTGCATCACAGCCTCTGAACGAATTTTGTAAGAATTTCTCTCTTTCACTGTCTTTGTTTTATGGGTTTTTTAAAGTAATTTATTTTTATAATGGGGCTTAGCTGCTTTTCATGGCTGTGTTTATGCGGCTTTACACCCACTTGACTCACTTCCAGAGAGATATCAATACATAGGTTTTAAGATTCTTACTAGTCACATATATTCTTGTGCGGTGAATAGGGGGTGTTGAGTCCAGTTCACTGAGCAAGGAGTATGTCTTGTCTATTACATATTGGGTGTATGGAACGGTATCTGAGCGAATTTGAAACCCTTGTTTTATGCATCACCCCACCTCACCTTTCCCGTTAAGCAGCCATAGTGTGTTTTCTAAACGTGTGACTCTGTTCTGTTTTGTAATTCAGTTCAAGTGTAGCGGTTTTTACATTCCCTCTATAAGTGATAACTTATGATAAGTGTCTTTTTCTGTGTGACTTATTTCACTTAGAATCGTCGTACCTATATCCACTCATCTTGCTTCTAGTAGCCTTATGACATTGATTTCATGTCTGAGTGATATTCCATTGTACATAAGGACCACAACTTCTTTAACCATTTTTCTCTTTCCTGGGATATTTAAGGTGTCATGAAGTGGAGGTTCTTGTCAACAGAGCAGCCCTAAACTTTGGGGTGCCTGTGTCTTGCTGATTTTTAGTTTTCCCAATTTATACGCCCATGAGTGGACGTGCCCTATGCTCCCTAAGCTGTGTGTTTTAGATGTTTCAGGACACACCGTACACTTCTCCAGAGTGGCTGTTGGCAATTTACATCCCGCTCATCAGCGTAGCAAGGCTGCCATTTCTCCATGGTCTGTCCTGCACTTCTGGTTTTGACACTTTCTGCAGCATGGCCCTTTTGACCGATGGGAAGCGAGACTACTTTTTAGCGCTGATTTGCCTTTCCAGGTTGCTTGGTTGGCCAAAAAGGGCGTATGCGTTTTTTCCTGAATATATTCAGGAAAAAACGCATACGCCCTTTTTGGCCAAGGGCATCATTGTCGACATTTTGCGACTTTTCATGTGCTTTAATGGCGATTCGAATCTACCTCCTGAAACCTGTTTCCTGCAATTCTGCCTTGCTTTCAAATCCTCTTCATTGCCTTCCCTCAATATATTTGTGGACGAGAGTTATCATTTATAACTCTGCGGGTTTGTGAATGGCAGTGTCCCTGGGCTCCATTTTTCAACTCGCTTTTTTGGGAGCTGGCCGCAAGAGCGCGGGATTGCCTCAGGCCCTATTCTGCTTCTGGGCGGCAGGCTGAGCCTGTGGTTAATTCTTCTTCCTGATGGGAAAATAGAGTGACCTGTGCCTGTCCCAACACCTAGATCTAGTCTCTCATTGGTTGCCCCTCTTCCCGTTCATCCTCAGGACAAATTGCAACCTGTAGGGAACAGGAGGTTAAAGGTGCTGATTCTCCAAGTAGGGAGATTGCTAGTTAAGTACCTGGAATGGTGAACCCGAGCACAAGGAGATGAGAAATGAGGTGCTTTTTAGAAACCTTTCAAAATCACACTGTGTACCATCTTCTGGGTTTCTCATGCATGTTTTCGATGTAGGAAGATGCCCTTGAACCTGGATATTTGGGACCCATGGGATGGGTACCACGCAGTATTACTTTAAAGGTTCTGCGTTTGCTCACCCAACCTCACCCAACCTCTCAGCCCCAAGAGTGTCCACCGTTATGTCTCATCCAGCTGTGGGTCTAGATATGGTCAATCCAGGATGCATCACAGCCCCTGAACGAATTTTGGAAGAATTTCTCTCTCTTTCACTGTCTTTGTTTAACGGGTTTTTAAAAGTAATTTATTTTTATAATGGGGTTTAGCTGCTTTTCATGGCTGTGTTTATGCGGCTTTACACCCACTTGACTCACTTCCAGAGAGATATCAATACATAGGTTTTTAGATTCTTACTAGTCAGATATATTCTTGTGCGGTGAATAGGGGGTGTTGAGTCCAGGTCACTGAGCAAGGAGTATGTCTTGTCTATTACATATTGGGTGTATGGAACGGTACCTGAGCGAATTTGAAACCCTTGTTTTATGCATCACCCCACCTCACCTTTCCCGTTAAGCAGCCATAGTGTGTTTTCTAAACGTATGACTCTATTCTCTTTTGTAATTCAGTTCATGTGTAGCGGTTTTTACATTCCCTCTATAAGTGATATCTTATGATAAGTGTCTTTTCTGTGTGACTTATTTCACTTAGAATCGTTGTACCTAAATCTACTCATCTTGCTTCTACTAGCCTTATGACATTGATTTCATGTCTGAGTGATATTCCTTTGTACATAAGGACCACGACTTCTTTATCCATTTTTCTCTTTCCTGGGATATTTAAGGTGTCATGAAGTGGAGGTTCTTGTCAACAGAGCAGCCCTAAACTTTGGGGTGCCTGTGTCTTGCTGATTTTTAGTTTTCCCAATTTATACGCCCATGAGTGGACGTGACCTATGCTCCCTAAACTGTGTTTTTTCGATCTTTCAGGACACACCGTACACTTCTCCAGAGTGGCTGTTGGCAATTTACATCCCGCCCATCAGCGTAGCAAGGCTGCCATTTCTCCATGGTCTGTCCTGCATTTCTGGTTTTGACACTTTTTGCAGCATGGCCCTTTTGACCGATGGGAAGCGAGACTTCTTTGTAGCGCTGATTTGCCTTTCCAGGTTGCTTGGTTGGCCAAAAAGAGCGTATGCGTTTTTTCCTGAATATATTCAGGAAAAAACGCATACGCCCTTTTTGGCCAAGGGCATCATTGTGGACGTTTTGCCACTTTTCATGTGCTTTAAAGGCGATTCGAATCTACCTCCTGAAACCTGTTTCCTGCAATTCTGCCTTGCTTTCAAATCCTCTTCGTTGCCTTCCGTCAATATATTTGTGGACGAGAGTTATCATTTATAGCTCTGCGGGTTTGTGAATTGCAGTGTCCCTGAGCTCCATTTTTCAACTGGCTTTTTTGGGAGCTGGCCGCAAAAGCACGGGATTGCCTCAGGCACTATTCTGCTTCTGGGTGGCAGGCTTAGCCTGTGGTTAATTCTTCTTCCTGATGGGAAAATAGAGTGACCTGTGCCTGTCCCAAAACCTAGATCTAGTGTCTCATTGGTTGCCCCTCTTCCCGTTCATCCTCAGGACAAATTGCAACCTCTAGGGAACAGGAGCTTAAAGGTGCTGATTCTCCAAGTAGGGAGATTGCTAGTAAAGTAGCTGGAAAGGCGAACCCGAGCACAAGGAGATGAGAAATGAGGTGCGTATTAGAAACCTTTCAAAATCACACGGTGTACCATCATCTGGGTTTCTCATGCATGTTTTCGATGTAGGAAGATGCCCTTGAATCTGGAGATTTGGGACCCATGGGATGGGTACCACGCAGTATTACTTTAAAGGGTCTGCGTTTGCTCACCCAACCTCACCCAACCTCTCAACCCCAAGAGTGTCCACCCTTATGTCTCATCCAACTGTGTGTCTAGATATGGTCAATCCAGGTTGCATCACAGCCTCTGAACGAATTTTGTAAGAATTTCTCTCTTTCACTGTCTTTGTTTTACGGGTTTTTAAAAGTAATTTATTTTTATAATGGGGATTAGCTGCTTTTCATGGCTGTGTTTATGCGGCTTTACACCCACTTGACTCACTTCCAGACAGATATCAATACATAGGTTTTAAGATTCTTACTAGTCACATATATTCTTGTGCGGTGAATAGGGGGTGTTGAGTCCAGTTCACTGAGCAAGGAGTAGGACTTATCTATTACATATTGGGTGTATGGAACGGTATCTGAGTGAATTTGAAACCCTTGTTTTATGCCTCACCCCACCTCACTTTTCCCGTTAAGCAGCCATAGTGTGTTTTCTAAACGTGTGACTCTGTTCTGTTTTGTAATTTAGTTCAAGTGTAGCGGTTTTTACATTCCCTCTATAAGTGATAGCTTATGATAAGTGTCTTTTTCTGTGTGACTTATTTCACTTAGAATCGTCGTACCTAAATCCACTCATCTTGCTTCTACTAGCCTTATGACATTGATTTCATGTCTGAGTGATATTCCATTGTACATAAGGACCACAACTTCTTTATCCATTTTTCTCTTTCCTGGGATATTTAAGGTGTCATGAAGTGGAGGTTCTTGTCAACAGAGCAGCCCTAAACTTTGGGGTGCCTGTGTCTTGCTGATTTTTAGTTTTCCCAATTTATACACCCATGAGTGGACGTGCCCTATGCTCCCTAAGCTGTGTTTTTTCGATGTTTCAGGACACACAGTACACTTCTCCAGAGTGGCTGTTTTCAATTTACATCCCGCCCATCAGCGTAGCAAGGCTGCCATTTCTCCATGGCCTGTCCTGCATTTCTGGTTTTGACACTTTTTGCACCATGGCCCTTTTGACCGATGGGAAGCGAGACTTCTTTGTAGCGCTGATTTGCCTTTCCAGGTTGCTTGGTTGGCAAAAAAGGGCGTATGCGTTTTTTCCTGAATATATTCAGGAAAAAACGCATACGCCCTTTTTGGCCAAGGGCATCATTGTCGGCGTTTTGCCACTTTTCATGTGCTTTAAAGGCGATTCGAATCTACCTCCTGAAACCTGTTTCCTGCAATTCTGCCTTGCTTTCAAATCCTCTTCGTTGCCTTCCCTCAATATATTTGTGGACGATAGTTATCATTTATAACTCAGCGGGTTTGTGAAAGGCAGTGCCCCCGAGCTCCATTTTTCAACTGTCTTTTTTGGGAGCTGGCCGCAAAAGCACGGGATTGCCTCAGACCCTATTCTGGTTCCGGGGGGCAGGATGAGCCTGTGGTTAATTCTTCTTCCTGATGGGAAAATAGAGTGACCTGTGCCTGTCCCAACACCTAGATCTAGTCTCTCATTGGTTGCCCCTCTTCCCTTTCACACTCAGGACAAATTGCAACCTGTATGGAACAGGAGGTTAAAGGTGCTGATTTTCCAAGTTAGGAGATTGCTAGTAAAGTAGCTGGAAAGGCGAACCCGAGCACAAGGAGATGAGAAATGAGGTGCGTATTAGAAACCTTTCAAAATCACACGGTGTACCTTCTTCTGGGTTTCTCATGCATGTTTTCGATGTAGGAAGATGCCCTTGAACCTGGAGATTTGGGACCCATGGGATGGGTACCACACAGTATTACTTTAAAGGGTCTGCGTTTG
This sequence comes from Eschrichtius robustus, assembly GCF_028021215.1. Classification (NCBI taxonomy): domain Eukaryota; kingdom Metazoa; phylum Chordata; class Mammalia; order Artiodactyla; family Eschrichtiidae; genus Eschrichtius; species Eschrichtius robustus. The sequence goes on from NW_027175427.1 coordinate 617,029, forward strand.
CTCACCCAACCTCACCCAACCTCTCAGCCCCAAGAGTGTCCACCCTTAGGTCTCATCCAGCTGTGGGTCTAGATATGGTCAATCCAGGTTGCATCACAGCCCCTGAACGAGTTTTGTAAGAATTTCTCTCTCTTTCACTGTCTTTGTTTTACGGGTTTTTAAAAGTAATTTATTTTTATAATGGGGTTTAGCTGCTTTTCACGGCTGTGTTTATGCGGCTTTACACCCACTGGACTCACTTCCAGACAGATATCAATACATAGGTTTTAAGATTCTTACTAGTCACATATATTCTTGTGCGGTGAATAGGGGGTGTTGAGTCCAGTTCACTGAGCAAGGAGTAGGTCTTATCTATTACATATTGGGTTATGGAACGGTATCTGAGCGAATTTGAAACCCTTGTTTTATGCATCACCCCACCTCACCTTTCCCGTTAAGCAGCCGTAGTGTGTTTTCTAAACGTGAGACTCTGTTCTGTTTTGTAATTCAGTTCAAGTGTAGCGGTTTTTACATTCCCTCTATAAGTGATAGCTTATGATAAGTGTTTTTTTCTATGTGACTTATTTCACTTAGAATCGTCGTACCTAAATCCACTCATCTTGCTTCTACTAGCCTTATGACATTGATTTCATGTCTGAGTGATATTCCATTGTACATAAGGACCACAACTTCTTTATCCATTTTTCTCTTTCCTGGGATATTTAAGGTGTCATGAAGTGGAGGTTTTTGTCAACAGAGCAGCCCTAAACTTTGGGGTGCCTGTGTCTTGCTGATTTTTAGTTTTCCCAATTTATACGCCCATGAGTGGACTTGCCCTATGCTCCCTAAGCTGTGTTTTTTCGATGTTTCAGGACACACCGTACACTTATCCAGAGTGGCTGTTGGCAATTTACATCCCGCCCATCAGCGTAGCAAGCCTGCCATTTCTCCATGGCCTGTCCTGCATTTCTGGTTTTGACACTTTCTGCAGCATGGCCCTTTTGACCGATGGGAAGCGAGACTACTTTGTAGCGCTGATTTGAATTTCCAGGTTGCTTGGTTGGCCAAAAAGGGCGTATGCGTTTTTTCCTGAATATATTCAGGAAAAAACACATACGCCCTTTTTGGCCAAGGGCATCATTGTCGACATTTTGCGACTTTTCATGTGCTTTAAAGGCGATTCGAATCTACCTCCTGAAACCTGTTTCCTGCAATTCTGCCTTGCTTTCAAATCCTCTTCTTTGCCTTCCCTCAATATATTTGTGGACGAGAGTTATCATTTATAACTCTGCGGGTTTGTGAATGGCAGTGTCCCTGGGCTCCATTTTTCAACTCGCTTTTTTGGGAGCTGGCCGCAAGAGCGCGGGATTGCCTCAGGCCCTATTCTGCTTCTGGGCGGCAGGCTGAGCCTGTGGTTAATTCTTCTTCCTGATGGGAAAATAGAGTGACCTGTGCCTGTCCCAACACCTAGATCTAGTCTCTCATTGGTTGCCCCTCTTCCCGTTCATCCTCAGGACAAATTGCAACCTGTAGGGAACAGGAGGTTAAAGGTGCTGATTCTCCAAGTAGGGAGATTGCTAGTTAAGTACCTGGAATGGTGAACCCGAGCACAAGGAGATGAGAAATGAGGTGCTTTTTAGAAACCTTTCAAAATCACACGGTGTACCATCTTCTGGGTTTCTCATGCATGTTTTCGATGTAGGAAGATGCCCTTGAACCTGGAGATTTGGGACCCATGGGATGGGTACCAGGCAGTATTACTTTAAAGGTTCTGCGTTTGCTCACCCAACCTCACCCAACCTCTCAGCCCCAAGAGTGTCCACCCTTATGTCTCATCCAGCTGTGGGTCTAGATATGGTCAATCCAGGTTGCATCACAGCCCCTGAACGAATTTTGGAAGAATTTCTCTCTCTTTCACTGTCTTTGTTTAACGGGTTTTTAAAAGTAATTTATTTTTATAATGGGGTTTAGCTGCTTTTCATGGCTGTGTTTATGCGGCTTTACACCCACTTGACTCACTTCCAGAGAGATATCAATACATAGGTTTTAAGATTCTTACTAGTCAGATATATTCTTGTGCGGTGAATAGGGTGTGTTGAGTCCAGTTCACTGAGCAAGGAGTAGGCCTTGTCTATTACATATTGGGTGTATGGAACTGTATCTGAGCGAATTTGAAACCCTTGTTTTATGCATCACCCCACCTCACCTTTCCCGTTAAGCAGCCATAGTGTGTTTTCTAAACGTATGACTATATTCTCTTTTGTAATTCAGTTCAAGTGTAGCGGTTTTTACATTCCCTCTATAAGTGATATCTTATGATAAGTGTCTTTTTCTGTGTGACTTATTTCACTTAGAATCGTTGTACCTAAATCTACTCATCTTGCTTCTACTAGCCTTATGACATTGATTTCATGTCTGAGTGATATTCCATTGTACATAAGGACCATGACTTCTTTATCCATTTTTCTCTTTCCTGGGATATTTAAGGTGTCATGAAGTGGAGGTTCTTGTCAACAGAGCAGCCCTAAACTTTGGGGTGCCTGTGTCTTGCTGATTTTTAGTTTTCCCAATTTATACGCCCATGAGTGGACGTGCCCTATGCTCCCTAAGCTGTGTTTTTTCGATGTTTCAGGACACACCGTACACTTCTCCAGAGTGGCTGTTGGCAATTTACATCCCGCCCATCAGTGTAGCAAGGCTGCCATTTCTCCATGGCCTGTCCTGCATTTCTGGTTTTGACACTTTCTGCAGCATGGCCCTTTTGACCGATGGGAAGCGAGACTTCTTTGTAGCACTGATTTGCCTCTCAGGTTGCTTAGTTGGCCAAAAAGGGCGTATGCGTTTTTTCCTGAATATATTCAGGAAAAAACGCATACGCCCTTTTTGGCCAAGGGCATCATTGTCGGCGTTTTGCCACTTTTCATGTGCTTTAAAGGCGATTCGAATCTACCTCCTGAAACCGGTTTCCTGCAATTCTGCCTTGCTTTCAAATCCTCTTCGTTGCCTTCCCTCAATATATTTGTGGACGAGAGTTATCATTTATAACTCAGCGGGTTTGTGAAAGGCAGTGCCCCTTAGCTCCATTTTTCAACTGTCTTTTTTGGGAGCTGGCCACAAAAGCACGGGATTGCCTCAGGCCCTATTCTGGTTACGGGGGGCAGGCTGAGCCTCTGGTTAATTCTTCTTCCTGATGGGAAAATAGAGTGACCTGTGCCTGTCCCAACACCTAGATCTAGTCTCTCATTGGTTGCCCCTCTTCCCTTTCACCCTCAGGACAAATTGCAACCTGTACGGAACAGGAGGTTAAAGGTGCTGATTCTCCAAGTAGGGAGATTGGTAGTAAAGTAGCTGGAATGGCGAACCCGAGCACAAGGAGTTGAGAAATGAGGTGCCTTTTAGAAACCTTTCAAAATCACAAGGTGTACCATCTGCTGGGTTTGTCATGCATGTTTTCGATGTAGGAAGATGCCCTTGAACCTGGATATTTGGGACCCATGGGATGGGTACCACGCAGTATTACTTTAAAGGTTCTGCGTTTGCTCACCCAACCTCACCCAACCTCTCATTCCCAAGAGTGTCCACCGTTATGTCTCATCCAGCTGTGTGTCTAGATATGGTCAATCCAGGATGCATCACAACCCCTGAACGAATTTTGGAAGAATTTCTCTCTCTTTCACTGTCTTTGTTTAACGGGTTTTTAAAAGTAATTTATTTTTATAATGGGGTTTAGCTGCTTTTCATGGCTGTGTTTATGCGGCTTTACACCCACTTGACTCACTTCCAGAGAGATATCAATACATAGGTTTTAAGATTCTTACTAGTCAGATATATTCTTGTGCGGTGAATAGGGGGTGTTGAGTCCAGTTCACTGAGCAAGGAGTATGTCTTGTCTATTACATATTGGGTGTATGGAACGGTACCTGAGCGAATTTGAAACCCTTGTTTTATGCATCACCCCACCTCACCTTTCCCGTTAAGCAGCCATAGTGTGTTTTCTAAACGTATGACTATTCTCTTTTGTAATTCAGTTCAAGTGTAGCGGTTTTTACATTCCCTCTATAAGTGATAGCTTATGATAAGTGTCTTTTTCTGTGTGACTTATTTCACTTAGAATCGTTGTACCTAAATCTACTCATCTTGCTTCTACTAGCCTTATGACATTGATTTCATGTCTGAGTGATATTCCTTTGTACATAAGGACCACGACTTCTTTATCCATTTTTCTCTTTCCTGGGATATTTAAGGTGTCATGAAGTGGAGGTTCTTGTCAACAGAGCAGCCCTAAACTTTGGGGTGCCTGTGTCTTGCTGATTTTTAGTTTTCCCAATTTATACGCCCATGAGTGGACGTGACCTATGCTCCCTAAACTGTGTTTTTTCGATCTTTCAGGACACACCGTACACTTCTCCAGAGTGGCTGTTGGCAATTTACATCCCGCCCATCAGCGTAGCAAGGCTGCCATTTCTCCATGGCCTGTCCTGCATTTCTGGTTTTGACACTTTTTGCAGCATGGCCCTTTTGACCGATGGGAAGCGAGACTTCTTTGTAGCGCTGATTTGCCTTTCCAGGTTGCTTGGTTGGCCAAAAAGAGCGTATGCGTTTTTTCCTGAATATATTCAGGAAAAAACGCATACGCCCTTTTTGGCCAAGGGCATCATTGTCGACGTTTTGCCTCTTTTCATGTGCTTTAAAGGCGATTCGAATCTACCTCCTGAAACCTGTTTCCTGCAATTCTGCCTTGCTTTCAAATCCTCTTCGTTGCCTTCCGTCAATATATTTGTGGACGAGAGTTATCATTTATAGCTCTGCGGGTTTGTGAATTGCAGTGTCCCTGAGCTCCATTTTTCAACTGGCTTTTTTGGGAGCTGGCCGCAAAAGCACGGGATTGCCTCAGGCCCTATTCTGCTTCTGGGTGGCAGGCTGAGCCTGTGGTTAATTCTTCTTCCTGATGGGAAAATAGAGTGACCTGTGCCTGTCCCAAAACCTAGATCTGGTGTCTCATTGGTTGCCCCTCTTCCCGTTCATCCTCAGGACAAAGTGCAACCTCTAGGGAACAGGAGCTTAAAGGTGCTGATTCTCCAAGTAGGGAGATTGCTAGTAAAGTAGCTGGAAAGGCGAACCCGAGCACAAGGAGATGAGAAATGAGGTGCGTATTAGAAACCTTTCAAAATCACACGGTGTACCATCATCTGGGCTTCTCATGCATGTTTTCGATGTAGGAAGATGCCCTTGAACCTGGAGATTTGGGACCCATGGGATGGGTACCACGCAGTATTACTTTAAAGGGTCTGCGTTTGCTCACCCAACCTCACCCAACCTCTCAACCCCAAGAGTGTCCACCCTTATGTCTCATCCAACTGTGTGTCTAGATATGGTCAATCCAGGTTGCATCACAGCCTCTGAACGAATTTTGTAAGAATTTCTCTCTTTCACTGTCTTTGTTTTACGGGTTTTTAAAAGTAATTTATTTTTATAATGGGGATTAGCTGCTTTTCATGGCTGTGTTTATGCGGCTTTACACCCACTTGACTCACTTCCAGACAGATATCAATACATAGGTTTTAAGATTCTTACTAGTCACATATATTCTTGTGCGGTGAATAGGGGGTGTTGAGTCCAGTTCACTGAGCAAGGAGTAGGACTTATCTATTACATATTGGGTGTATGGAACGGTATCTGAGTGAATTTGAAACCCTTGTTTTATGCCTCACCCCACCTCACTTTTCCCGTTAAGCAGCCATAGTGTGTTTTCTAAACGTGTGACTCTGTTCTGTTTTGTAATTCAGTTCAAGTGTAGCGGTTTTTACATTCCCTCTATAAGTGATAGCTTATGATAAGTGTCTTTTTCTGTGTGACTTATTTCACTTAGAATCGTCGTACCTAAATCCACTCATCTTGCTTCTACTAGCCTTATGACATTGATTTCATGTCTGAGTGATATTCCATTGTACATAAGGACCACAACTTCTTTATCCATTTTTCTCTTTCCTGGGATATTTAAGGTGTCATGAAGTGGAGGTTCTTGTCAACAGAGCAGCCCTAAACTTTGGGGTGCATGTGTCTTGCTGATTTTTAGTTTTCCCAATTTATACGCCCATGAGTGGACGTGCCCTATGCTCCCTAAGCTGTGTTTTTTCGATGCTTGAGGACACAAAGTACACTTCTCCAGAGTGGCTGTTTTCAATTTACATCCCGCCCATCAGCGTAGCAAGGCTGCCATTTCTCCATGGCCTGTCCTGCATTTCTGGTTTTGACACTTTTTGCACCATGGCCCTTTTGACCGATGGGAAGCGAGACTTCTTTGTAGCGCTGATTTGCCTTTCCAGGTTGCTTGGTTGGCAAAAAAGGGCGTATGCGTTTTTTCCTGAATATATTCAGGAAAAAACGCATACGCCCTTTTTGGCCAAGGGCATCATTGTCGGCGTTTTGCCACTTTTCATGTGCTTTAAAGGCGATTCGTATCTACCTCCTGAAACCTGTTTCCTGCAATTCTGCCTTGCTTTCAAATCCTCTTCGTTGCCTTCCCTCAATATATTTGTGGACGAGAGTTATCATTTATAACTCAGCGGGTTTGTGAAAGGCAGTGCCCCCGAGCTCCATTTTTCAACTGTCTTTTTTGGGAGCTGGCCGCAAAAGCACGGGATTGCCTCAGACCCTATTCTGGTTCCGGGGGGCAGGCTGAGCCTGTGGTTAATTCTTCTTCCTGATGGGAAAATAGAGTGACCTGTGCCTGTCCCAACACCTAGATCTAGTCTCTCATTGGTTGCCCCTCTTCCCTTTCACCCTCAGGACAAATTGCAACCTGTATGGAACAGGAAGTTAAAGGTGCTGATTCTCCAAGTAAGGAGATTGCTAGTAAAGTAGCTGGAAAGGCGAACCCGAGCACAAGGAGATGAGAAATGAGGTGCGTATTAGAAACCTTTCAAAATCACATGGTGTACCATCATCTGGGTTTCTCATGCATGTTTTCGATGTAGGAAGATGCCCTTGAACCTGGAGATTTGGGACCCATGGGATGGGTACCACACAGTATTACTTTAAAGGGTCTGCGTTTGCTCACCCAACCTCACCCAACCTCTCAGCCCCAAGAGTGTCCACCCTTAGGTCTCATCCAGCTGTGGGTCTAGATATGGTCAATCCAGGTTGCATCACAGCCCCTGAACGAATTTTGTAAGAATTTCTCTCTCTTTCACTGTCTTTGTTTTACGGGTTTTTAAAAGTAATTTATTTTTATAATGGGGTTTAGCTGCTTTTCATGGCTGTGTTTATGCGGCTTTACACCCACTTGACTCACTTCCAGAGAGATATCAATACATAGGTTTTAAGATTCTTACTAGTCAGATATATTCTTGTGCGGTGAATAGGGGGTGTTGAGTCCAGTTCACTGAGCAAGGAGTATGTCTTGTCTATTACATATTGGGTGTATGGAACGGTACCTGAGCGAATTTGAAACCCTTGTTTTATGCATCACCCCACCTCACCTTTCCCGTTAAGCAGCCATAGTGTGTTTTCTAAACGTATGACTATTCTCTTTTGTAATTCAGTTCAAGTGTAGCGGTTTTTACATTCCCTCTATAAGTGATAGCTTATGATAAGTGTCTTTTTCTGTGTGACTTATTTCACTTAGAATCGTTGTACCTAAATCTACTCATCTTGCTTCTACTAGCCTTATGACATTGATTTCATGTCTGAGTGATATTCCTTTGTACATAAGGACCACGACTTCTTTATCCATTTTTCTCTTTCCTGGGATATTTAAGGTGTCATGAAGTGGAGGTTCTTGTCAACAGAGCAGCCCTAAACTTTGGGGTGCCTGTGTCTTGCTGATTTTTAGTTTTCCCAATTTATACGCCCATGAGTGGACGTGACCTATGCTCCCTAAACTGTGTTTTTTCGATCTTTCAGGACACACCGTACACTTCTCCAGAGTGGCTGTTGGCAATTTACATCCCGCCCATCAGCGTAGCAAGGCTGCCATTTCTCCATGGCCTGTCCTGCATTTCTGGTTTTGACACTTTTTGCAGCATGGCCCTTTTGACCGATGGGAAGCGAGACTTCTTTGTAGCGCTGATTTGCCTTTCCAGGTTGCTTGGTTGGCCAAAAAGAGCGTATGCGTTTTTTCCTGAATATATTCAGGAAAAAACGCATACGCCCTTTTTGGCCAAGGGCATCATTGTCGACGTTTTGCCTCTTTTCATGTGCTTTAAAGGCGATTCGAATCTACCTCCTGAAACCTGTTTCCTGCAATTCTGCCTTGCTTTCAAATCCTCTTCGTTGCCTTCCGTCAATATATTTGTGGACGAGAGTTATCATTTATAGCTCTGCGGGTTTGTGAATTGCAGTGTCCCTGAGCTCCATTTTTCAACTGGCTTTTTTGGGAGCTGGCCGCAAAAGCACGGGATTGCCTCAGGCCCTATTCTGCTTCTGGGTGGCAGGCTGAGCCTGTGGTTAATTCTTCTTCCTGATGGGAAAATAGAGTGACCTGTGCCTGTCCCAAAACCTAGATCTGGTGTCTCATTGGTTGCCCCTCTTCCCGTTCATCCTCAGGACAAAGTGCAACCTCTAGGGAACAGGAGCTTAAAGGTGCTGATTCTCCAAGTAGGGAGATTGCTAGTAAAGTAGCTGGAAAGGCGAACCCGAGCACAAGGAGATGAGAAATGAGGTGCGTATTAGAAACCTTTCAAAATCACACGGTGTACCATCATCTGGGCTTCTCATGCATGTTTTCGATGTAGGAAGATGCCCTTGAACCTGGAGATTTGGGACCCATGGGATGGGTACCACGCAGTATTACTTTAAAGGGTCTGCGTTTGCTCACCCAACCTCACCCAACCTCTCAACCCCAAGAGTGTCCACCCTTATGTCTCATCCAACTGTGTGTCTAGATATGGTCAATCCAGGTTGCATCACAGCCTCTGAACGAATTTTGTAAGAATTTCTCTCTTTCACTGTCTTTGTTTTACGGGTTTTTAAAAGTAATTTATTTTTATAATGGGGATTAGCTGCTTTTCATGGCTGTGTTTATGCGGCTTTACACCCACTTGACTCACTTCCAGACAGATATCAATACATAGGTTTTAAGATTCTTACTAGTCACATATATTCTTGTGCGGTGAATAGGGGGTGTTGAGTCCAGTTCACTGAGCAAGGAGTAGGACTTATCTATTACATATTGGGTGTATGGAACGGTATCTGAGTGAATTTGAAACCCTTGTTTTATGCCTCACCCCACCTCACTTTTCCCGTTAAGCAGCCATAGTGTGTTTTCTAAACGTGTGACTCTGTTCTGTTTTGTAATTCAGTTCAAGTGTAGCGGTTTTTACATTCCCTCTATAAGTGATAGCTTATGATAAGTGTCTTTTTCTGTGTGACTTATTTCACTTAGAATCGTCGTACCTAAATCCACTCATCTTGCTTCTACTAGCCTTATGACATTGATTTCATGTCTGAGTGATATTCCATTGTACATAAGGACCACAACTTCTTTATCCATTTTTCTCTTTCCTGGGATATTTAAGGTGTCATGAAGTGGAGGTTCTTGTCAACAGAGCAGCCCTAAACTTTGGGGTGCATGTGTCTTGCTGATTTTTAGTTTTCCCAATTTATACGCCCATGAGTGGACGTGCCCTATGCTCCCTAAGCTGTGTTTTTTCGATGCTTGAGGACACAAAGTACACTTCTCCAGAGTGGCTGTTTTCAATTTACATCCCGCCCATCAGCGTAGCAAGGCTGCCATTTCTCCATGGCCTGTCCTGCATTTCTGGTTTTGACACTTTTTGCACCATGGCCCTTTTGACCGATGGGAAGCGAGACTTCTTTGTAGCGCTGATTTGCCTTTCCAGGTTGCTTGGTTGGCAAAAAAGGGCGTATGCGTTTTTTCCTGAATATATTCAGGAAAAAACGCATACGCCCTTTTTGGCCAAGGGCATCATTGTCGGCGTTTTGCCACTTTTCATGTGCTTTAAAGGCGATTCGTATCTACCTCCTGAAACCTGTTTCCTGCAATTCTGCCTTGCTTTCAAATCCTCTTCGTTGCCTTCCCTCAATATATTTGTGGACGAGAGTTATCATTTATAACTCAGCGGGTTTGTGAAAGGCAGTGCCCCCGAGCTCCATTTTTCAACTGTCTTTTTTGGGAGCTGGCCGCAAAAGCACGGGATTGCCTCAGACCCTATTCTGGTTCCGGGGGGCAGGCTGAGCCTGTGGTTAATTCTTCTTCCTGATGGGAAAATAGAGTGACCTGTGCCTGTCCCAACACCTAGATCTAGTCTCTCATTGGTTGCCCCTCTTCCCTTTCACCCTCAGGACAAATTGCAACCTGTATGGAACAGGAAGTTAAAGGTGCTGATTCTCCAAGTAAGGAGATTGCTAGTAAAGTAGCTGGAAAGGCGAACCCGAGCACAAGGAGATGAGAAATGAGGTGCGTATTAGAAACCTTTCAAAATCACATGGTGTACCATCATCTGGGTTTCTCATGCATGTTTTCGATGTAGGAAGATGCCCTTGAACCTGGAGATTTGGGACCCATGGGATGGGTACCACACAGTATTACTTTAAAGGGTCTGCGTTTGCTCACCCAACCTCACCCAACCTCTCAGCCCCAAGAGTGTCCACCCTTAGGTCTCATCCAGCTGTGGGTCTAGATATGGTCAATCCAGGTTGCATCACAGCCCCTGAACGAATTTTGTAAGAATTTCTCTCTCTTTCACTGTCTTTGTTTTACGGGTTTTTAAAAGTAATTTATTTTTATAATGTCGTTTAGCTGCTTTTCACGGCTGTGTTTATGCGGCTTTACACCCACTGGACTCACTTCCAGACAGATATCAATACATAGGTTTTAAGATTCTTACTAGTCACATATATTCTTGTGCGGTGAATAGGGGGTGTTGAGTCCAGTTCACTGAGCAAGGAGTAGGTCTTATCTATTACATATTGGGTTATGGAACGGTATCTGAGCGAATTTGAAACCCTTGTTTTATGCATCACCCCACCTCACCTTTCCCGTTAAGCAGCTGTAGTGTGTTTTCTAAACGTGAGACTCTGTTCTGTTTTGTAATTCAGTTCAAGTGTAGCGGTTTTTACATTCCCTCTATAAGTGATAGCTTATGATAAGTGTTTTTTTCTATGTGACTTATTTCACTTAGAATCGTCGTACCTAAATCCACTCATCTTGCTTCTACTAGCCTTATGACATTGATTTCATGTCTGAGTGATATTCCATTGTACATAAGGACCACAACTTCTTTATCCATTTTTCTCTTTCCTGGGATATTTAAGGTGTCATGAAGTGGAGGTTTTTGTCAACAGAGCAGCCCTAAACTTTGGGGTGCCTGTGTCTTGCTGATTTTTAGTTTTCCCAATTTATACGCCCATGAGTGGACGTGCCCTATGCTCCCTAAGCTGTGTTTTTTCGATGTTTCAGGACACACCATACACTTCTCCAGAGTGGCTGTTGGCAATTTACATCCCGCCCATCAGCGTAGCAAGCCTGCCATTTCTCCATGGCCTGTCCTGCATTTCTGGTTTTGACACTTTCTGCAGCATGGCCCTTTTGACCGATGGGAAGCGAGACTACTTTGTAGCGCTGATTTGCCTTTCCAGGTTGCTTGGTTGGCCAAAAAGGGCGTATGCGTTTTTTCCTGAATATATTCAGGAAAAAACACATACGCCCTTTTTGGCCAAGGGCATCATTGTCGACATTTTGCGACTTTTCATGTGCTTTAAAGGCGATTCGAATCTACCTCCTGAAACCTGTTTCCTGCAATTCTGCCTTGCTTTCAAATCCTCTTCATTGCCTTCCCTCAATATATTTGTGGACGAGAGTTATCATTTATAACTCTGCGGGTTTGTGAATGGCAGTGTCCCTGGGCTCCATTTTTCAACTCGCTTTTTTGGGAGCTGGCTGCAAGTGCGCGGGATTGCCTCAGGCCCTATTCTGCTTCTGGGCGGCAGGCTGAGCCTGTGGTTAATTCTTCTTCCTGATGGGAAAATAGAGTGACCTGTGCCTGTCCCAACACCTAGATCTAGTCTCTCATTGGTTGCCCCTATTCCCGTTCATCCTCAGGACAAATTGCAACCTGTAGGGAACAGGAGGTTAAAGGTGCTGATTCTCCAAGTAGGGAGATTGCTAGTTAAGTACCTGGAATGGTGAACCCGAGCACAAGGAGATGAGAAATGAGGTGCTTTTTAGAAACCTTTCAAAATCACACGGTGTACCATCTTCTGGGTTTCTCATGCATGTTTTCGATGTAGGAAGATGCCCTTGAACCTGGAGATTTGGGACCCATGGGATGGGTACCAGGCAGTATTACTTTAAAGGTTCTGCGTTTGTTCACCCAACCTCACCCAACCTCTCAGCCCCAAGAGTGTCCACCCTTATGTCTCATCCAGCTGTGGGTCTAGATATGGTCAATCCATGTTGCATCACAGCCCCTGAACGAATTTTGGAAGAATTTCTCTCTCTTTCACTGTCTTTGTTTAACGGGTTTTTAAAAGTAATTTATTTTTATAATGGGGTTTAGCTGCTTTTCATGGCTGTGTTTATGCGGCTTTACACCCACTTGACTCACTTCCAGAGAGATATCAATACATAGGTTTTAAGATTCTTACTAGTCAGATATATTCTTGTGCGGTGAATAGGGGGTGTTGAGTCCAATTCACTGAGCAAGGAGTAGGCCTTGTCTATTACATATTGGGTGTATGGAACTGTATCTGAGCGAATTTGAAACCCTTGTTTTATGCATCACCCCACCTCACCTTTCCCGTTAAGCAGCCATAGTGTGTTTTCTAAACGTATGACTATATTCTCTTTTGTAATTCAGTTCAAGTGTAGCGGTTTTTACATTCCCTCTATAAGTGATATCTTATGATAAGTGTCTTTTTCTGTGTGACTTATTTCACTTAGAATCGTTGTACCTAAATCTACTCATCTTGCTTCTACTAGCCTTATGACATTGATTTCATGTCTGAGTGATATTCCATTGTACATAAGGACCATGACTTCTTTATCCATTTTTCTCTTTCCTGGGATATTTAAGGTGTCATGAAGTGGAGGTTCTTGTCAACAGAGCAGCCCTAAACTTTGGGGTGCCTGTGTCTTGCTGATTTTTAGTTTTCCCAATTTATATGCCCATGAGTGGACGTGCCCTATGCTCCCTAAGCTGTGTTTTTTCGATGTTTCAGGACACACCGTACACTTCTCCAGAGTGGCTGTTGGCAATTTACATCCCGCCCATCAGTGTAGCAAGGCTGCCATTTCTCCATGGCCTGTCCTGCATTTCTGGTTTTGACACTTTCTGCAGCATGGCCCTTTTGACCGATGGGAAGCGAGAGTTCTTTGTAGCACTGATTTGCCTCTCAGGTTGCTTGGTTGGCCAAAAAGGGCGTATGCGTTTTTTCCTGAATATATTCAGGAAAAAACGCATACGCCCTTTTTGGCCAAGGGCATCATTGTCGACGTTTTGCCACTTTTCATGTGCTTTAAAGGCGATTCGAATCTACCTCCTGAAACCGGTTTCCTGCAATTCTGCCTTGCTTTCAAATCCTCTTCGTTGCCTTCCCTCAATATATTTGTGGACGAGAGTTATCATTTATAACTCAGCGGGTTTGTGAAAGGCAGTGCCCCTTAGCTCCATTTTTCAACTGTCTTTTTTGGGAGCTGGCCACAAAAGCACGGGATTCCCTCAGGCCCTATTCTGGTTACGGGGGGCAGGCTGAGCCTCTGGTTAATTCTTCTTCTTGATGGGAAAATAGAGTGACCTGTGCCTGTCCCAACACCTAGATCTAGTCTCTCATTGGTTGCCCCTCTTCCCTTTCACCCTCAGGACAAATTGCAACCTGTACGGAACAGGAGGTTAAAGGTGCTGATTCTCCAAGTAGGGAGATTGGTAGTAAAGTAGCTGGAATGGCGAACCCGAGCACAAGGAGTTGAGAAATGAGGTGCCTTTTAGAAACCTTTCAAAATCACAAGGTGTACCATCTGCTGGGTTTGTCATGCATGTTTTCGATGTAGGAAGATGCCCTTGAACCTGGAGATTTGGGACCCATGGGATGGGTACCACGCAGTATTACTTTAAATGTTCTGCGTTTGCTCACCCAACCTCACCCAACCTCTCATCCCCAAGAGTGTCCACCGTTATGTCTCATCCAGCTGTGGGTCTAGATATGGTCAATCCAGGATGCATCACAACCCCTGAACGAATTTTGGAAGAATTACTCTCTCTTTCACTGTCTTTGTTTAACGGGTTTTTAAAAGTAATTTATTTTTATAATGGGGTTTAGCTGCTTTTCATGGCTGTGTTTATGCGGCTTTACACCCACTTGACTCACTTCCAGAGAGATATCAATACATAGGTTTTAAGATTCTTACTAGTCAGATATATTCTTGTGCGGTGAATAGGGGGTGTTGAGTCCAGTTCACTGAGCAAGGAGTATGTCTTGTCTATTACATATTGGGTGTATGGAACGGTACCTGAGCGAATTTGAAACCCTTGTTTTATGCATCACCCCACCTCACCTTTCCCGTTAAGCAGCCATAGTGTGTTTTCTAAACGTATGACTATTCTCTTTTGTAATTCAGTTCAAGTGTAGCGGTTTTTACATTCCCTCTATAAGTGATAGCTTATGATAAGTGTCTTTTTCTGTGTGACTTATTTCACTTAGAATCGTTGTACCTAAATCTACTCATCTTGCTTCTACTAGCCTTATGACATTGATTTCATGTCTGAGTGATATTCCTTTGTACATAAGGACCACGACTTCTTTATCCATTTTTCTCTTTCCTGGGATATTTAAGGTGTCATGAAGTGGAGGTTCTTGTCAACAGAGCAGCCCTAAACTTTGGGGTGCCTGTGTCTTGCTGATTTTTAGTTTTCCCAATTTATACGCCCATGAGTGGACGTGACCTATGCTCCCTAAACTGTGTTTTTTCGATCTTTCAGGACACACCGTACACTTATCCAGAGTGGCTGTTGGCAATTTACATCCCGCCCATCAGCGTAGCAAGGCTGCCATTTCTCCATGGCCTGTCCTGCATTTCTGGTTTTGACACTTTTTGCAGCATGGCCCTTTTGACCGATGGGAAGCGAGACTTCTTTGTAGCGCTGATTTGCCTTTCCAGGTTGCTTGGTTGGCCAAAAAGAGCGTATGCGTTTTTTCCTGAATATATTCAGGAAAAAACGCATACGCCCTTTTTGGCCAAGGGCATCATTGTGGACGTTTTGCCACTTTTCATGTGCTTTAAAGGCGATTCGAATCTACCTCCTGAAACCTGTTTCCTGCAATTCTGCCTTGCTTTCAAATCCTCTTCGTTGCCTTCCGTCAATATATTTGTGGACGAGAGTTATCATTTATAGCTCTGCGGGTTTGTGAATTGCAGTGTCCCTGAGCTCCATTTTTCAACTGGCTTTTTTGGGAGCTGGCCGCAAAAGCACGGGATTGCCTCAGGCCCTATTCTGCTTCTGGGTGGCAGGCTGAGACTGTGGTTAATTCTTCTTCCTGATGGGAAAATAGAGTGACCTGTGCCTGTCCCAAAACCTAGATCTAGTGTCTCATTGGTTGCCCCTCTTCCCGTTCATCCTCAGGACAAAGTGCAACCTCTAGGGAACAGGAGCTTAAAGGTGCTGATTCTCCAAGTAGGGAGATTGCTAGTAAAGTAGCTGGAAAGGCGAACCCGAGCACAAGGAGATGAGAAATGAGGTGCGTATTAGAAACCTTTCAAAATCACACGGTGTACCATCATCTGGGTTTCTCATGCATGTTTTCGATGTAGGAAGATGCCCTTGAACCTGGAGATTTGGGACCCATGGGATGGGTACCACGCAGTATTACTTTAAAGGGTCTGCGTTTGCTCACCCAACCTCACCCAACCTCTCAACCCCAAGAGTGTCCACCCTTATGTCTCATCCAACTGTGTGTCTAGATATGGTCAATCCAGGTTGCATCACAGCCTCTGAACGAATTTTGTAAGAATTTCTCTCTTTCACTGTCTTTGTTTTACGGGTTTTTAAAAGTAATTTATTTTTATAATGGGGATTAGCTGCTTTTCATGGCTGTGTTTATGCGGCTTTACACCCACTTGACTCACTTCCAGACAGATATCAATACATAGGTTTTAAGATTCTTACTAGTCACATATATTCTTGTGCGGTGAATAGGGGGTGTTGAGTCCAGTTCACTGAGCAAGGAGTAGGACTTATCTATTACATATTGGGTGTATGGAACGGTATCTGAGTGAATTTGAAACCCTTGTTTTATGCCTCACCCCACCTCACTTTTCCCGTTAAGCAGCCATAGTGTGTTTTCTAAACGTGTGACTCTGTTCTGTTTTGTAATTCAGTTCAAGTGTAGCGGTTTTTACATTCCCTCTATAAGTGATAGCTTATGATAAGTGTCTTTTTCTGTGTGACTTATTTCACTTAGAATCGTCGTACCTAAATCCACTCATCTTGCTTCTACTAGCCTTATGACATTGATTTCATGTCTGAGTGATATTCCATTGTACATAAGGACCACAACTTCTTTATCCATTTTTCTCTTTCCTGGGATATTTAAGGTGTCATGAAGTGGAGGTTCTTGTCAACAGAGCAGCCCTAAACTTTGGGGTGCCTGTGTCTTGCTGATTTTTAGTTTTCCCAATTTATACGCCCATGAGTGGACGTGCCCTATGCTCCCTAAGCTGTGTTTTTTCGATGTTTCAGGACACACAGTACACTTCTCCAGAGTGGCTGTTTTCAATTTACATCCCGCCCATCAGCGTAGCAAGGCTGCCATTTCTCCATGGCCTGTCCTGCATTTCTGGTTTTGACACTTTTTGCACCATGGCCCTTTTGACCGATGGGAAGCGAGACTTCTTTGTAGCGCTGATTTGCCTTTCCAGGTAGCTTGGTTGGCAAAAAAGGGCGTATGCGTTTTTTCCTGAATATATTCAGTAAAAAACGCATACGCCCTTTTTGGCCAAGGGCATCATTGTCGGCGTTTTGCCACTTTTCATGTGCTTTAAAGGCGATTCGAATCTACCTCCTGAAACCTGTTTCCTGCAATTCTGCCTTGCTTTCAAATCCTCTTCGTTGCCTTCCCTCAATATATTTGTGGACGAGAGTTATCATTTATAACTCAGCGGGTTTGTGAAAGGCAGTGCCCCCGAGCTCCATTTTTCAACTGTCTTTTTTGGGAGCTGGCCGCAAAAGCACGGGATTGCCTCAGACCCTATTCTGGTTCCGGGGGGCAGGCTGAGCCTGTGGTTAATTCTTCTTCCTGATGGGAAAATAGAGTGACCTGTGCCTGTCCCAACACCTAGATCTAGTCTCTCATTGGTTGCCCCTCTTCCCTTTCACCCTCAGGACAAATTGCAGCCTGTATGGAACAGGAGGTTAAAGGTGCTGATTCTCCAAGTAAGGAGATTGCTAGTAAAGTAGCTGGAAAGGCGAACCCGAGCACAAGGAGATGAGAAATGAGGTGCGTATTAGAAACCTTTCAAAATCACACGGTGTACCATCATCTGGGTTTCTCATGCATGTTTTCGATGTAGGAAGATGCCCTTGAACCTGGAGATTTGGGACCCATGGGATGGGTACCACACAGTATTACTTTAAAGGGTCTGCGTTTGCTCACCCAACCTCACCCAACCTCTCAGCCCCAAGAGTGTCCACCCTTAGGTCTCATCCAGCTGTGGGTCTAGATATGGTCAATCCAGGTTGCATCACAGCCCCTGAACGAATTTTGTAAGAATTTCTCTCTCTTTCACTGTCTTTGTTTTACGGGTTTTTAAAAGTAATTTATTTTTATAATGTCGTTTAGCTGCTTTTCACGGCTGTGTTTATGCGGCTTTACACCCACTGGACTCACTTCCAGACAGATATCAATACATAGGTTTTAAGATTCTTACTAGTCACATATATTCTTGTGCGGTGAATAGGGGGTGTTGAGTCCAGTTCACTGAGCAAGGAGTAGGTCTTATCTATTACATATTGGGTTATGGAACGGTATCTGAGCGAATTTGAAACCCTTGTTTTATGCATCACCCCACCTCACCTTTCCCGTTAAGCAGCCATAGTGTGTTTTGTAAATGTGTGACTCTGTTCTGTTTTGTAATTCAGTTCAAGTGTAGCGGTTTTTACATTCCCTCTATAAGTGATAGCTTATGATAAGTGTTTTTTTCTATGTGACTTATTTCACTTAGAATCGTCGTACCTAAATCCACTCATCTTGCTTCTACTAGCCTTATGACATTGATTTCATGTCTGAGTGATATTCCATTGTACATAAGGACCACAACTTCTTTATCCATTTTTCTCTTTCCTGGGATATTTAAGGTGTCATGAAGTGGAGGTTTTTGTCAACAGAGCAGCCCTAAACTTTGGGGTGCCTGTGTCTTGCTGATTTTTAGTTTTCCCAATTTATACGCCCATGAGTGGACGTGCCCTATGCTCCCTAAGCTGTGTTTTTTCGATGTTTCAGGACACACCGTACACTTCTCCAGAGTGGCTGTTGGCAATTTACATCCCGCCCATCAGCGTAGCAAGCCTGCCATTTCTCCATGGCCTGTCCTGCATTTCTGGTTTTGACAATTTTTGCAGCATGGCCCTTTTGACCGATGGGAAGCGAGACTTCCTTGTAGCGCTGATTTGCCTTTCCAGGTTGCGTGGTTGGCAAAAAAGGGCGTATGCGTTTTTTCCTGAATATATTCAGGAAAAAACGCATACGCCCTTTTTGGCCAAGGGCATCATTGTCGATGTTTTGCCACTTTTCATGTGCTTTAAAGGCGATTCGAATCTACCTCCTGAAACCTGTTTCCTGCAATTCTGCCTTGCTTTCAAATACTCTTCGTTGACTTCCCTCAATATATTTGTGGACGAGAGTTATCATTTATAACTCAGCAGGTTTGTGAATGGCAGGGCCCCTGAGCTCCATTTTTCAACTGTCTTTTTTGGGAGCTGGCCGCAAAAGCATGGGATTGCCTCAGGCCCTTTTCTGGTTCCCGGCGGCAGGCTGAGCCTGTGGTTAATTCTTCTTCCTGTTGGGAAAATAGAGTGACCTGTGCCTGTCCCAACACCTAGATCTAGTCTCTCATTGGTTGCCCCTCTTCCCTTTCATCCTCAGGACAAATTGCAACCTGTACGGAACAGGAGGTTAAAGGTGCTGATTATCCAAGTAGGGAGATTGTTAGTAAAGTAGCTGGAATGGCGAACCCGAACACAAGGAGATGAGAAATGAGGTGCGTTTTAGAAACCTTTCAAAATCACACGGTGTACCATCATGTGGGTTTCTCATGCATGTTTTCGATGTAGGAAGATGCCCTAGAACCTGGAGATTTGGGACCCATGGGATGGGTACCACGCAGTATTACTTTAAAGGGTCTGCGTTTGCTCACTCAACCTCACCCAACCTCTCAACCCCAAGACTGTCCACCCTTATATCTCATCCAGCTGTGTGTTTAGATATGGCCAATCCAGGTTGCATCACAGCCTCTGAACGAATTTTATAAGAATTTCTCTCTTTCACTGTCTTTATTTTAAGGGTTTTTAAAAGGAATTTATTTTTATAATGGGGTTTAGCTGCTTTTCACGGCTGTGTTTATGCGGCTTTACACCCACTTGACTCACTTCCAGACAGATATCAATACATAGGTTTTAAGATTCTTACTAGTCACATATATTCTTGTGCGGTGAAAAGGGGGTGTTGAGTCCAGTTCACTGAGCAAGGAGTCGGTCTTTTCTATTACATATTGGGTGTATGGAACGGTATCTGAGCGAATTTGAAACCCTTGTTTTATGCATCACCCCACCTCACCTTTCCCGTTAAGCAGCTGTAGTGTGTTTTCTAAACGTGCGACTCTGTTCTGTTTTGTAATTCAGTTCAAGTTTAGCGGTTTTTACATTCCCTCTATAAGTGATAGCTTATGATAAGTGTCTTTTTCTGTGTGACTTATTTCACTTAGAATCGTCGTACCTGAATCCACTCATCTTGCTTCTACTAGCCTTATGATATTGATTTCATGTCTGAGTGATATTCCATTGTACATAAAGACCACAACTTCTTTATCCATTTTTCTCTTTCCTGGGATATTTATGGTGTCATGAAGTGGAGGTTCTTGTCAACAGAGCAGCCCTAAACATTGGGGTGCCTGTGTCTTGCTGATTTTTAGTTTTCCCAATTTATACACCCATGAGTGGACGTTCCCTATGCTACCTAAGCTGTGTTTTTTCGATGTTTAAGGACACACCGTACACTTCTCCAGAGTGGCTGTTGGCAATTTACATCCCGCCCATCAGCGAAGCAAGGCTGCCATTTCTCCATGGCCTGTCCTGCATTTCTGGTTTTGACACTTTTTTCAGCATGGCCCATTTGACCGATGGGAAGCGAGATTTCTTTGTAGCGCTGATTTGCCTTTCCAGGTTGCTTGGTTGGCCAAAAACGGCGTATGCGTTTTTTCCTGAATATATTCAGGAAAAAACGCATACGCACTTTTTGTCCAAGGGCATCATTGTTGACGTTTTGCCACTTTTCATGTGCTTTAAAGGCGATTCGAATCTACCTCCTGAAAGCTGTTTCCTCCAATTCTGCCTTGCTTTCAAATCCTCTTCGTTGCCTTCCCTCAATATATTTGTGGACGAGAGTTATCATTTATAACTCAGCAGGTTTGTGAATGGCAGTGCCCCTGAGCTCCATTTTTCAACTGTCTTTTTGGGAGCTGGCCGCAAAAGCACTGGATTCCCTCAGGCCCTATTCTGGTTCCCGGCGGCAGGCTGAGCCTGTGGTTAATTCTTCTTCCTGATGGGAAAATAGAGTGACCTGTGCCTGTCCCAACACCTAGATCTAGTCTCTCATTGGTTGCCCCTATTCCCTTTCATCCTCAGGACAAATTGCAACCTGTACGGAACAGGAGGTTAAAGGTGCTGATTTTCCAAGTAGGGAGATTGTTAGTAAAGTAGCTGGAATGGCGAACCCGAACAAAAGGAGATGAGAAATGAGGTGCGTTTTAAAACCTTTCCCGATCACACGGTGTACCATCGTCTGGGTTACTCATGCATGTTTTCGATGTAGGAAGATGCCCTTGAACCTGGAGTTTGGGACCCATGGGATGGGTACCACGCAGTATTACTTTAAAGGGTCTGCGTTTGCTCACCCAACCTCACCCAACCTCTCAGCCCCAAGAGTTTCCGCCCTTATGTCTCATCCAGCTGTGGGTCTAGATATGGTCAATCCAGGTTGCATCACAGCCTCTGAACGAATTTTGTAAGAATTTCTCTATTTCACTGTCTTTATTTTAAGGGTTTTTAAAAGTAATTTATTTTTATAATGGGGTTTAGCTGCTTTTCACGGCTGGTTTATGCGGCTTTACACCCACTTGACTCACTTCCAGACAGATATCAATACATAGGTTTTAAGATGCTTACTACTAACATATATTCTTGTGCGGTGAATAGGGCGTGTTGAATCCAGTTCACTGAGCAAAGAGTAGGTCTTGTCTATTACATATTGGGTGTATGGAAAGGTATCTGAGCGAATTTGAAACCCTTGTTTTATGCATCACCCCACCTCACCTTTCCCGTTAAGCAGCCATAGTGTGTTTTCTAAACGTGTGACTCTGTTCTGTTTTGTAATTCAGTTCAAGTGTAGCGGTTTTTACATTCCCTCTATAAGTGATAGCTTATGATAAGTGTCTTTTTCTGTGTGACTTATTTCACTTAGAATCGTCGTACCTAAGTCCACTCATCTTGCTTCTACTAGCCTTATGACATTGATTTCATGTCTGAGTGATATTCCATTGTAAATAAGGACCACAACTTCTTTATCCTTTTTTCTCTTTCCTGGGATATTTAAGGTGTCATGAAGTGGAGGTTCTTGTCAACAGAGAAGCCCTAAACTTTGGGGTGCCTGTGTCTTGCTGAATTTTAGTTTTCCCAATTTATACGCCCATGAGTGGACGTGCCCTATGCTCCCTAAGCTGTGTTTTTTCGATGTTTCAGGACACACCGTACACTTCTCCAGAGTGGCTGTTGGCAATTTACATCCCGACCATCAGCATAGCAAGGCTGCCATTTCTCCATGGCCTGTCCTGCATTTCTGGTTTTGACACTTTTTGCAGCATGGCCCTTTTGACCGATGGGAAGCGAGACTTCCTTGTAGCGCTGATTTGCCTTTCAGGTTGCTTGGTTGGCCAAAAAGGGCGTATGCGTTTTTTCCTGAATATATTCAGGAAAAAACGCATACGCCCTTTTTGGCCAAGGGCATCATTGTCGACGTTTTGCGACTTTTCATGTGCTTTAAAGGCGATTCGAATCTACCTCCTGAAACCTGTTTCCTGCAATTCTGCCTTGCTTTCAAATCCTCTTCGTTGCCTTCCCTCAATATATTTGTGGACGAGAGTTATCATTTATAACTCTGCGGGTTTGTGAATGGCAGTGTCCCTGGGCTCCATTTTTCAACTCGCTTTTTTGGGAGCTGGCCTTAAGAGCGCGGGATTGCCTCAGGCCCTATTCTGCTTCTGGGCGGCAGGCTGAGCCTGTGGTTAATTCTTCTTCCTGATGGGAAAATAGAGTGACCTGTGCCTGTCCCAACACCTAGATCTAGTCTCTCATTGGTTGCCCCTCTTCCCGTTCATCCTCAGGACAAATTGCAACCTGTAGGGAACAGGAGGTTAAAGGTGCTGATTCTCCAAGTAGGGAGATTGCTAGTAACGTACCTGGAATGGCGAGCCCGAGCACAAGGAGATGAGATATGAGGTGCGTTTTAGAAACCTTTCAAAATCACACGGTGTACCATCTTCTGGGTTTCTCATGCATGTTTTCGATGTAGGAAGATGCCCTTGAACCTGGAGATTTGCGACCCATGGAATGGGTACCACGCAGTATTACTTCAAAGGGTCTGTGTTTGCTCACCCAACCTCACCCAACCTCTCAGCCCCAAGTGTGTCCACCCTTATGTCTCATCCAGCTGTGGGTCTAGATATGGTCAATCCAGGTTGCATCACAGCCTCTGAACGAATTTTGTAAGAATTTCTCTCTTTCACTGTCTTTGTTTTACGGGTTTTTAAAAGTAATTTATTTTTATAATGGGGTTTAGCTGCTTCTCACGGCTGTGTTTATGCGGCTTTACACCCACTTGACTCACTTCCAGACAGATATCAATACATAGGTTTTAAGATTCTTACTAGTCACATATATTCTTGTGCGGTGAATAGGGGGTGTTGA
Source organism: Eschrichtius robustus (assembly GCF_028021215.1). Taxonomy (NCBI): domain Eukaryota; kingdom Metazoa; phylum Chordata; class Mammalia; order Artiodactyla; family Eschrichtiidae; genus Eschrichtius; species Eschrichtius robustus. The sequence continues at coordinate 640,200 of NW_027175427.1, forward strand.
GTCCAGTTCACTGAGCAAGGAGTCGGTCTTTTCTATTACATATTGGGTGTATGGAACGGTATGTGAGCGAATTTGAAACCCTTGTTTTATGCATCACCCCACCTCACCTTTCCCGTTAAGCAGCCATAGTGTGTTTTCTAAACGTGTGACTCTGTTCTGTTTTGTAACTCAGTTCAAGTGTAGCGGTTTTTACATTCCCTCTATAAGTGATAGCTTATGATAAGTGTGTTTTTCTGTGTGACTTATTTCACTTAGAATCATCGTACCTAAGTCCACTCATCTTGCTTCTACTAGCCTTATGACCTTGATTTCATGTCTGCGTGATATTCCATTGTACATAAGGACCACAACTTCTTTATCCATTTTTCTCTTTCCTGGGATATTTAAGGTGTCATGAAGTGGAGGTTCTTGTCAACAGAGCAGCCCTAAACTTTGGGGTGCCTGTGTCTTGCTGATTTTTAGTTTTCCCAATTTATACGACCATGAGTGGACGTGCCCTATGCTCCCTAAGCTGTGTGTTTTAGATGTTTCAGGACACACCGTACACTTCTTCAGAGTGGCTGTTGGCAATTTACATCCCGCCCATCAGCGTAGCAAGGCTGCCATTTCTCCATGGCCTGTCCTGCATTTGTGGTTTTGAAAATTTTTGCAGCATGGCCCTTTTGACCGATGGGAAGCGAGACTTCTTTGTAGCGCTGATTTGCCTTTCCAGGTTGCTTGGTTGGCCAAAAAGGGCGTATGCGTTTTTTCCTGAATATATTCAGGAAAAAACGCATACGCTCTTTTTGGCCAAGGTCATCATTGTCGACGTTTTGCCACCTTTCATGTGCTTTAAAGGCGATTCGGATCTACCTCCTGAAATCTGTTTCCTGCAATTCTGCCTTGCTTTCAAATCCTCTTCGTTGCCTTCCCTCAATATATTTTTGGACGAGAGTTATCATTTATAACTCAGCAGGTTTGTGAATTGCAGTGCCCCTGAGCTCCATTTTTCAACTGTCTTTTTTGGGAGCTGGCCGCAAACGCACGGGATTGCCTCAGGCCCTATTCTGGTTCCCGGCGGTAGGCTGAGCCTGTGGTTAATTCTTCTTCCTGATGGGAAAATAGAGTGACCTGTGCCTGTCCCAAGACCTAGATCTAGTCTCTCATTGGTTGCCCCTCTTCCCGTTCATCCTCAGGACAAATTGCAACCTGTACGGAACAGGAGGTTAAAGGTGCTGATTCTCCAAGTATGGAGATTGCTAGTAAAGTAGCTGGAATGGCGAACCCGAACACAAGGAGATGAGAAATGAGGTGCGTTTTAGAAACCTTTCAAAATCACACGGTGTACCATCTTCTGGGTTTCTCATGCATGTTTTCGATGTAGGAATATGCCCTTGAACCTGGAGATTTGGGACCCATGGGATGGGTACCACGCAGTATTACTTTAAAGGGTCTGTGTTTGCTCACCCAACCTCACCCAACCTCTCAGCCCCAAGTGTGTCCACCCTTATGACTCATCCAGCTGTGGGTCTAGATATGGTCAATCCAGGTTGCATCACAGCCTCTGAACGAATTTTGTAAGAATTTCTCTCTCTTTCACTGTCTTTGTTTTACGGGTTTTTAAAAGTAATTTATTTTTATAATGGGGTTTAGCTGCTTTTCACGGCTGTGTTTATGCGGCTTTACACCCACTTGACTCACTTCTAGACAGATATCAATACATAGGTTTTAAGATTCTTACTAGTCACATATATTCTTGTGCGGTGAATAGGGGGTGTTGAGTCCAGTTCACTGAGCAATGAGTCGGTGTTGTCTATTACATATTGGGTGTATGGAACGGTATCTGAGCGAATTTGAAACCCTTGTTTTATGCATCACCCCACCTCACCTTTCCCGTTAAGCAGCCATAGTGTGTTTTCTAAACGTGTGACTCTGTTCTGTTTTGTAACTCAGTTCAAGTGTAGCGGTTTTTACATTCCCTCTATAAGTGATAGCTTATGATAAGTGTCTTTTTCTGTGTGACTTATTTCACTTAGAATCATCGTACCTAAGTCCACTCATCTTGCTTCTTCTAGCCTTATGATATTGATTTCATGTCTGCGTGATATTCCATTGTACATAAGGACCACAACTTCTTTATCCATTTTTCTCTTTCCTGGGATATTTAAGGTGTCATGAAGTGGAGGTTCTTGTCAACAGAGCAGCCCTAAACTTTGGGGTGCCTGTGTCTTGCTGATTTTTAGTTTTCCCAATTTATACGCCCATGAGTGGACATGCCCTATGCTCCCTAAGCTGTGTGTTTTAGATGTTTCAGGACACACCGTACACTTCTCCAGAGTGGCTGTTGGCAATTTACATCCCGCCCCTCATTGTAGCAAGGCTGCCATTTCTCCATGGCCTGTCCTGCATTTCTGGTTTTGACACTTTTTGCAGCATGGCCCTTTTGACCGATGGGAAGCGAGACTACTTTGTAGCGCTGATTTGCCTTTCCAGGTTGCTTGGTTGGCCAAAAAGGGCGTATGCGTTTTTTCCTGAATATATTCAGGAAAAAACGCATACGCCCTTTTTGGCCAAGGGCATCATTGTCGACGTTTTGCGACTTTTCATGTGCTTTAAAGGCGATTCGAATCTACCTCCTGAAACCTGTTTCCTGCAATTCTGCCTTGCTTTCAAATCCTCTTCGTTGCCTTCCCTCAATATATTTGTGGACGAGAGTTATCATTTATAACTCTGCGGGTTTGTGAATGGCAGTGTCCCTGGGCTCCATTTTTCAACTCGCTTTTTTGGGAGCTGGCCTTAAGAGCGCGGGATTGCCTCAGGCCCTATTCTGCTTCTGGGCGGCAGGCTGAGCCTGTGGTTAATTCTTCTTTCTGATGGGAAAATAGAGTGACCTGTGCCTGTCCCAACACCTAGATCTAGTCTCTCATTGGTTGCCCCTCTTCCCGTTCATCCTCAGGACAAATTGCAACCTGTAGGGAACAGGAGGTTAAAGGTGCTGATTCTCCAAGTAGGGAGATTGCTAGTAACGTACCTGGAATGGCGAGCCCGAGCACAAGGAGATGAGATATGAGGTGCGTTTTAGAAACCTTTCAAAATCACACGGTGTACCATCTTCTGGGTTTCTCATGCATGTTTTCGATGTAGGAAGATGCCCTTGAACCTGGAGATTTGCGACCCATGGAATGGGTACCACGCAGTATTACTTCAAAGGGTCTGTGTTTGCTCACCCAACCTCACCCAACCTCTCAGCCCCAAGTGTGTCCACCCTTATGTCTCATCCAGCTGTGGGTCTAGATATGGTCAATCCAGGTTGCATCACAGCCTCTGAACGAATTTTGTAAGAATTTCTCTCTTTCACTGTCTTTGTTTTACGGGTTTTTAAAAGTAATTTATTTTTATAATGGGGTTTAGCTGCTTCTCACGGCTGTGTTTATGCGGCTTTACACCCACTTGACTCACTTCCAGACAGATATCAATACATAGGTTTTAAGATTCTTACTAGTCACATATATTCTTGTGCGGTGAATAGGGGGTGTTGAGTCCAGTTCACTGAGCAAGGAGTCGGTCTTTTCTATTACATATTGGGTGTATGGAACGGTATGTGAGCGAATTTGAAACCCTTGTTTTATGCATCACCCCACCTCACCTTTCCCGTTAAGCAGCCATAGTGTGTTTTCTAAACGTGTGACTCTGTTCTGTTTTGTAACTCAGTTCAAGTGTAGCGGTTTTTACATTCCCTCTATAAGTGATAGCTTATGATAAGTGTGTTTTTCTGTGTGACTTATTTCACTTAGAATCATCGTACCTAAGTCCACTCATCTTGCTTCTACTAGCCTTATGACCTTGATTTCATGTCTGCGTGATATTCCATTGTACATAAGGACCACAACTTCTTTATCCATTTTTCTCTTTCCTGGGATATTTAAGGTGTCATGAAGTGGAGGTTCTTGTCAACAGAGCAGCCCTAAACTTTGGGGTGCCTGTGTCTTGCTGATTTTTAGTTTTCCCAATTTATACGACCATGAGTGGACGTGCCCTATGCTCCCTAAGCTGTGTGTTTTAGATGTTTCAGGACACACCGTACACTTCTTCAGAGTGGCTGTTGGCAATTTACATCCCGCCCATCAGCGTAGCAAGGCTGCCATTTCTCCATGGCCTGTCCTGCATTTGTGGTTTTGAAAATTTTTGCAGCATGGCCCTTTTGACCGATGGGAAGCGAGACTTCTTTGTAGCGCTGATTTGCCTTTCCAGGTTGCTTGGTTGGCCAAAAAGGGCGTATGCGTTTTTTCCTGAATATATTCAGGAAAAAACGCATACACCCTTTTTGGCCAAGGTCATCATTGTCGACGTTTTGCCACCTTTCATGTGCTTTAAAGGCGATTCGGATCTACCTCCTGAAATCTGTTTCCTGCAATTCTGCCTTGCTTTCAAATCCTCTTCGTTGCCTTCCCTCAATATATTTTTGGACGAGAGTTATCATTTATAACTCAGCAGGTTTGTGAATTGCAGTGCCCCTGAGCTCCATTTTTCAACTGTCTTTTTTGGGAGCTGGCCGCAAACGCACGGGATTGCCTCAGGCCCTATTCTGGTTCCCGGCGGTAGGCTGAGCCTGTGGTTAATTCTTCTTCCTGATGGGAAAATAGAGTGACCTGTGCCTGTCCCAAGACCTAGATCTAGTCTCTCATTGGTTGTCCCTCTTCCCGTTCATCCTCAGGACAAATTGCAACCTGTACGGAACAGGAGGTTAAAGGTGCTGATTCTCCAAGTAGGGAGATTGCTAGTAAAGTAGCTGGAATGGCGAACCCGAACACAAGGAGATGAGAAATGAGGTGCGTTTTAGAAACCTTTCAAAATCACACGGTGTACCATCTTCTGGGTTTCTCATGCATGTTTTCGATGTAGGAATATGCCCTTGAACCTGGAGATTTGGGACCCATGGGATGGGTACCACGCAGTATTACTTTAAAGGGTCTGTGTTTGCTCACCCAACCTCACCCAACCTCTCAGCCCCAAGTGTGTCCACCCTTATGACTCATCCAGCTGTGGGTATAGATATGGTCAATCCAGGTTGCATCACAGCCTCTGAACGAATTTTGTAAGAATTTCTCTCTCTTTCACTGTCTTTGTTTTACGGGTTTTTAAAAGTAATTTATTTTTATAATGGGGTTTAGCTGCTTTTCACGGCTGTGTTTATGCGGCTTTACACCCACTTGACTCACTTCCAGACAGATATCAATACATAGGTTTTAAGATTCTTACTAGTCACATATATTCTTGTGCGGTGAATAGGGGGTGTTGAGTCCAGTTCACTGAGCAATGAGTCGGTCTTTTCTATTACATATTGGGTGTATGGAACGGTATCTGAGCGAATTTGAAAACCTTGTTTTATGCATCACCCCACCTCACCTTTCCCGTTAAGCAGCCATAGTGTGTTTTCTAAACGTGAGACTCTGTTCTGTTTTGTAATTCAGTTCAAGTGTAGCGGTTTTTACATTCCCTCTATAAGTGATAGCTTATGATAAGTGTCTTTTTCTGTGTGACTTATTTCACTTAGAATCGTCGTACCTAAATCCACTCATCTTGCTTCTACTAGCCTTATGACATTTATTTCATGTCTGAGTGATATTCCATTGTACATAAGGACCACAACTTCTTTATCCATTTTTCTCTTTCCTGGGATATTTAAGGTGTCATGAAGTGGAGGTTCTTGTCAACAGAGCAGCCCTAAACTTTGGGGTGCCTGTGTCTTGCTGATTTTTAGTTTTCCCAATTTATACGCCCATGAGTGGACGTGCCCTATGCTCCCTAAGCTGTGTGTTTTAGATGTTTCAGGACACACCGTACACTTCTCCAGAGTGGCTGTTGGCAATTTACATCCCGCCCATCAGCGTAGCAAGGCTGCCATTTCTCCATGGCCTGTCCTGCATTTCTGGTTTTGACACTTTCTGCAGCATGGCCCTTTTGACCGATGGGAAGCGAGACTTCTTTGTAGCGCTGATTTGCCTTTCCAGGTTGCTTGGTTGGCCAAAAAGGTCGTATGCGTTTTTTCCTGAATATATTCAGGAAAAAACGCATACGCCCTTTTTGGCCAAGGGCATCATTGTCGACGTTTTGCGACTTTTCATGTGCTTTAAAGGCGATTCGAATCTACCTCCTGAAACCTGTTTCCTGCAATTCTGCCTTGCTTTCAAATCCTCTTCGTTGCCTTCCCTCAATATATTTGTGGACGAGAGTTATCATTTATAACTCTGCGGGTTTGTGAATGGCAGTGTCCCTGGGCTCCATTTTTCAACTCGCTTTTTTGGGAGCTGGCCTTAAGAGCGCGGGATTGCCTCAGGCCCTATTCTGCTTCTGGGCGGCAGGCTGAGCCTGTGGTTAATTCTTCTTCCTGATGGGAAAATAGAGTGACCTGTGCCTGTCCCAACACCTAGATCTAGTCTCTCATTGGTTGCCCCTCTTCCCGTTCATCCTCAGGACAAATTGCAACCTGTAGGGAACAGGAGGTTAAAGGTGCTGATTCTCCAAGTAGGGAGATTGCTAGTAACGTACCTGGAATGGCGAGCCCGAGCACAAGGAGATGAGATATGAGGTGCGTTTTAGAAACCTTTCAAAATCACACGGTGTACCATCTTCAGGGTTTCTCATGCATGTTTTCGATGTAGGAAGATGCCCTTGAACCTGGAGATTTGCGACCCATGGAATGGGTACCACGCAGTATTACTTCAAAGGGTCTGTGTTTGCTCACCCAACCTCACCCAACCTCTCAGCCCCAAGTGTGTCCACCCTTATGTCTCATCCAGCTGTGGGTCTAGATATGGTCAATCCAGGTTGCATCACAGCCTCTGAACGAATTTTGTAAGAATTTCTCTCTTTCACTGTCTTTGTTTTACGGGTTTTTAAAAGTAATTTATTTTTATAATGGGGTTTAGCTGCTTCTCACGGCTGTGTTTATGCGGCTTTACACCCACTTGACTCACTTCCAGACAGATATCAATACATAGGTTTTAAGATTCTTACTAGTCACATATATTCTTGTGCGGTGAATAGGGGGTGTTGAGTCCAGTTCACTGAGCAAGGAGTCGGTCTTTTCTATTACATATTGGGTGTATGGAACGGTATGTGAGCGAATTTGAAACCCTTGTTTTATGCATCACCCCACCTCACCTTTCCCGTTAAGCAGCCATAGTGTGTTTTCTAAACGTGTGACTCTGTTCTGTTTTGTAACTCAGTTCAAGTGTAGCGGTTTTTACATTCCCTCTATAAGTGATAGCTTATGATAAGTGTGTTTTTCTGTGTGACTTATTTCACTTAGAATCATCGTACCTAAGTCCACTCATCTTGCTTCTACTAGCCTTATGACCTTGATTTCATGTCTGCGTGATATTTCATTGTACATAAGGACCACAACTTCTTTATCCATTTTTCTCTTTCCTGGGATATTTAAGGTGTCATGAAGTGGAGGTTCTTGTCAACAGAGCAGCCCTAAACTTTGGGGTGCCTGTGTCTTGCTGATTTTTAGTTTTCCCAATTTATACGACCATGAGTGGACGTGCCCTATGCTCCCTAAGCTGTGTGTTTTAGATGTTTCAGGACACACCGTACACTTCTTCAGAGTGGCTGTTGGCAATTTACATCCCGCCCATCAGCGTAGCAAGGCTGCCATTTCTCCATGGCCTGTCCTGCATTTGTGGTTTTGAAAATTTTTGCAGCATGGCCCTTTTGACCGATGGGAAGCGAGACTTCTTTGTAGCGCTGATTTGCCTTTCCAGGTTGCTTGGTTGGCCAAAAAGGGCGTATGCGTTTTTTCCTGAATATATTCAGGAAAAAACGCATACGCCCTTTTTGGCCAAGGTCATCATTGTCGACGTTTTGCCACCTTTCATGTGCTTTAAAGGCGATTCGGATCTACCTCCTGAAATCTGTTTCCTGCAATTCTGCCTTGCTTTCAAATCCTCTTCGTTGCCTTCCCTCAATATATTTGTGGACGAGAGTTATCATTTATAACTCTGCGGGTTTGTGAATGGCAGTGTCCCTGGGCTCCATTTTTCAACTCGCTTTTTTGGGAGCTGGCCGTAAGAGCGCGGGATTGCCTCAGGCCCTATTCTGCTTCTGGGCGGCAGGCTGAGCCTGTGGTTAATTCTTCTTCCTGATGGGAAAATAGAGTGACCTGTGCCTGTCCCAACACCTAGATCTAGTCTCTTATTGGTTGTCCCTCTTCCCGTTCATCCTCAGGACAAATTGCAACCTGTAGGGAACAGGAGGTTAAAGGTGCTGATTCTCCAAGTAGGGAGATTGCTAGTAAAGTACCTGGAATGGCGAACCCGAGCACAAGGAGATGAGAAATGAGGTGCGTTTTAGAAACCTTTCAAAATCACACGGTGTACCATCTTCTGGGTTTCTCATGTATGTTTTCGATGTAGGAAGATGCCCTTGAACCTGGAGATTTGGGACCCATGGGATGGGTACCAGGCAGTATTACTTTAAAGGTTCTGCGTTTGCTCACCCAACCTCACCCAACCTCTCAGCCCCAAGAGTGTCCACCCTTATGTCTCATCCAGCTGTGTGTCTAGATATGGTCAATCCAGGTTGCATCACAGCCCCAGACCGAATTTTGGAAGAATTTCTCTCTCTTTCACAGTCTTTGTTTTACGGGTTTTTAAAAGTAATTTATTTTTATAATGGGGTTTAGCTGCTTTTCACGGCTGTGTTTATGCGGCTTTACACACACTTGACTCACTTCCAGAGAGATATCAATACATAGGTTTTAAGATTCTTACTAGTCAGATATATTCTTGTGTGGTGAATAGGAGGTGTTGAGTCCAGTTCACTGAGCAAGGAGTAGGTCTTGTCTATTATATATTGGGTGTATGGAACGGTATCTGAACGAATTTGAAACCCTTGTTTTATGCATCACCCCACCTCACCTTTCCCGTTAAGCAGCCATAGTGTGTTTTCTAAACGTGTGACTCTGTTCTGTTTTGTAATTCAGTTGAAGTGTAGCGGTTTTTACATTCCCTCTATAAGTGATAGCTTATGATAAGTGTCTTTTTCTGTGTGACTTATTTCACTTAGAATCATCGTTCCTAAGTCCACTCATCTTGCTTCTTCTAGCCTTATGGCATTGATTTCATGTCTGAGTGATATTCCTTTGTACATAAGGACCACAACTTCTTTATCCATTTTTCTCTTTCCTGGGATATTTAAGGTGTCATGAAGTGGAGGTTCTTGTCAACAGAGCAGCCCTAAACTTTGGGGTGCCTGTGTCTTGCTGATTTTTAGTTTTCCCAATTTATACGCCCATGAGTGGACGTGCCCTATGCTCCCTAAGCTGTGTGTTTTAGATGTTTCAGGACACACCGTACACTTCTCCAGAGTGGCTGTTGGCAATTTCCATCCCGCCCATCAGCGTAGCAAGGCTGCCATTTCTCCATGGCCTGTCCTGCATTTCTGGTTTTGACACTTTCTGCAGCATGGCCCTTTTGACCGATGGGAAGCGAGACTTTTTTGTAGCGCTGATTTGCCTTTCCAGGTTGCTTGGTTGGCCAAAAAGGGCGTATGCGTTTTTTCCTGAATATATTCAGGAAAATACGCATACGCCCTTTTTGGCCAAGGGCATCATTGTCGACGTTTTGCGACTTTTCATGTGCTTTAAAGGCGATTCGTATCTACCTCCTGAAACCTGTTTCCTGCAATTCTGCCTTGCTTTCAAATCCTCTTCGTTGCCTTCCCTCAATATATTTGTGGACGGGAGTTATCATTTATAACTCTGCGGGTTTGTGAATGGCAGTGTCCCTGGGCTCCATTTTTCAACTCGCTTTTTTGGGAGCTGGCCGCAGGAGCGCGGGATTGCCTCAGGCCCTATTCTGCTTCTGGGCGGCAGGCTGAGCCTGTTTTTAATTCTTCTTCCTGATGGGAAAATAGAGTGACCTGTGCCTGTCCCAACACCTAGATCTAGTCTCTCATTGGTTGCCCCTCTTCCGTTCATCCTCAGGACAAATTGCAACCTGTAGGGAACAGGAGGTTAAAGGTGCTGATTCTCCAAGTAGGGAGATTTCTAGTAAAGTACCTGGAATGGCGAACCCGAACACAAGGAGATGAGAAATGAGGTGCGTTTTAGAAACCTTTCAAAATCACACGGTATACCATCTTCTGGGTTTTTCATGTATGTTTTCGATGTACGAAGATGCCCTTGAACCTGGAGATTTGGGACCCATGGGATGCGTACCACGCAGTATTACTTTAAAGGTTCTGCGTTTGCTCACCCAACCTCTCAGCCCCTAGAGTGTCCACCCTTATGTCTCATCCAGCTGTGTGTCTAGATATGGTCAATCCAGGTTGCATCACAGCCCCAGACCGAATTTTGGAAGAATTTCTCTCTCTTTCACAGTCTTTGTTTTACGGGTTTTTAAAAGTAATTTATTTTTATAATGGGGTTTAGCTGCTTTTCACGGCTGTGTTTATGCGGCTTTACACCCACTTGACTCACTTCCAGAGAGATATCAATTCATAGGTTTTAAGATTCTTACTAGTCAGATATATTCTTGTGTGGTGAATAGGGGGTGTTGAGTCCTGTTCACTGAGCAAGGAGTCGGTCTTGTCTATTACATATTGGGTGTATGGAACGGTATCTGAGCGAATTTGAAACCCTTGTTTTATGCATCACCCCACCTCACCTTTCCCGTTAAGCAGCCATAGTGTGTTTTCTAAACGTGTGACTCTGTTCTGTTTTGTAATTCAGTTCAAGTGTAGCGGTTTTTACATTCCCTCTATAAGTGATAGCTTATGATAAGTGTCTTTTTCTGTGTGACTTATTTCACTTAGAATCATCGTACTTAAATCCACTCATCTTGCTTCTACTTGCCTTATGACATTGATTTCATGTCTGAGTGATATTCCATTGTACATAAGGACCACAACTTCTTTATCCATTTTTCTCTTTCCTGGGATATTTAAGGTGTCATGAAGTGGAGGTTCTTGTCAACAGAGCAGCCCTAAACTTTGGGGTGCCTGTGTCTTGCTGATTTTTAGTTTTCCCAATTTATACGCCCATGAGTGGACGTGCCCTATGCTCCCTAAGCTGTGTGTTTTAGATATTTCAGGACACACCGTACACTTCTCCAGAGTGGCTGTTGGCAATTTACATCCCTCCCATTAGCGTAGCAAGGCTGCCATTTCTCCATGTCCTGTCCTGCATTTCTGGTTTTGACACTTTTTGCAGCATGACCCTTTTGACCGATGGGAAGCGAGACTACTTTGTAGCGATGATTTGCCTTTCCAGGTTGCTTGGTTGGCCAAAAAGGGCGTATGCCTTTTTTCCTGAATATATTCAGGAAAAAACGCATTCGCTCTTTTTGGACAAGGTCATCATTGTCGACGTTTTGCCACCTTTCATGTGCTTTAAAGGCGATTCGAATCTACCTCCTGAAATCTGTTTCGTGCAATTCTGCCTTGCTTTGAAATCCTCTTCGTTGCCTTCCCTCAATATATTTTTGGACGAGAGTTATCATTTATAACTCAGCAGGTTTGTGAATTGCAGTGCCCCTGAGCTCCATTTTTCAACTGTCTATTTTGGGAGCTGGCCGCAAACGCACGGGATTGCCTAAGGCCCTATTCTGGTTACCGGCGGTAGGCTGAGCCTGTGGTTAATTCTTCTTCCTGATGGGAAAATAGAGTGACCTGTGCCTGTCCCAACACCTAGATCTAGTCTCTCATTGCTTGCCCCTCTTCCCTTTCATCCTCAGGACAAATTGCAACCTGTACGGAACAGGAGGTTAAAGGTGTTGATTCTCCAAGTAGGGAGATTGCTAGTAAAGTAGCTGGAATGGCGAACCCGAACACAAGGAGATGAGAAATGAGGTGCGTTTTAGAAACCTTTCAAAATCACATGGTGTACCATCTTCTGGGTTTCTCATGCATGTTTTCGATGTAGGAAGATGCCCTTGAACCTGGAGATTTGGGACCCATGGGATGGGTACCACGCAGTATTACTTTAAAGGGTCTGTGTTTGCTCACCCAACCTCACCCAACCTCGCAGCCCCAAGTGTGTCCACCCTTATGTCTCATCCAGCTGTGGGTCTAGATATGGTCAATCCAGGTTGCATCACAGCCTCTGAACGAATTTTGTAAGAATTTCTCTCTCTTTCACTGTCTTTGTTTTACGGGTTTTTAAAAGTAACTTATTTTTATAATGGGGTTTAGCTGCTTTTCATGGCTGTGTTTATGGGGCTTTACACCCACTTGACTCACTTCCAGACAGATATCAATACATAGGTTTTAAGATTCTTACTAGTCACATATATTCTTGTGCGGTGAATAGGGGGTGTTGAGTCCAGTTCACTGAGCAATGAGTCGGTCTTTTCTATTACATATTGGGTGTATGGAACGGTATCTGAGCGAATTTGAAACCCTTGTTTTATGCATCACCCCACCTCACCTTTCCCGTTAAGCAGCCATAGTGTGTTTTCTAAACGTGTGACTCTGTTCTGTTTTGTAACTCAGTTCAAGTGTAGCGGTTTTTACATTCCCTCTATAAGTGATAGCTTATGATAAGTGTCTTTTTCTGTGTGACTTATTTCACTTAGAATCATCGTACCTAAGTCCACTCATCTTGCTTCTTCTAGCCTTATGATATTGATTTCATGTCTGCGTGATATTCCATTGTACCTTAGGACCACAACTTCTTTATCCATTTTTCTCTTTCCTGGGATATTTAAGGTGTCATGAAGTGGAGGTTCTTGTCAACAGAGCAGCCCTAAACTTTGGGGTGCCTGTGTCTTGCTGATTTTTAGTTTTCCCAATTTATACGCCCATGAGTGGACGTGCCCTATGCTCCCTAAGCTGTGTGTTTTAGATGTTTCAGGACACACCGTACACTTCTCCAGAGTGGCTGTTGGCAATTTACATCCCGCCCATCAGCGTAGCAAGGCTGCCATTTGTCCATGGTCTGTACTGCATGTCTGGTTTTGACAATTTTTGCAGCATGGCCCTTTTGACCGATGGGAAGCGAGACTAATTTGTAGCGCTGATTTGCCTTTCCAGGTTGCTTGGTTGGCCAAAAAGGGCGTATGCGTTTTTTCCTGAATATATTCAGGAAAAAACGCATACGCCCTTTTTGGCCAAGGGCATCATTGTCGACATTTTTCGACTTTTCATGTGCTTTAAAGGCGATTCGAATCTACCTCCTGAAACCTGTTTCCTGCAATTCTGCCTTGCTTTCAAATCCTCTTCATTGCCTTCCCTCAATATATTTGTGGACGAGAGTTATCATTTATAACTCTGCGGGTTTGTGAATGGCAGTGTCCCTGATCTCCATTTTTCAACTCGCTTTTTTGGGAGCTGGCCGCAAGAGCGCGGGATTGCCTCAGGCCCTATTCTGCTTCTGGGCGGCAGGCTGAGCCTGTGGTTAATTCTTCTTCCTGATGGGAAAATAGTGTGACCTGTGCCTGTCCCAACACCTAGATCTAGTCTCTCATTGGTTGCCCCTCTTCCCGTTCATCCTCAGGACAAATTGCAACCTGTAGGGAACAGGAGGTTAAAGGTGCTGATTCTCCAAGTAGGGAGATTGCTAGTAAAGTAGCTGGAATGGCGAACCCGAACACAAGGAGATGAGAAATAAGGTGCCTTTTAGAAACCTTTCAAAATCACAAGGTGTACCATCTGCTGGGTTTCTCATACATGTTTTCGATGTAGGAAGATGCCCTTGAACCTGGATATTTGGGAGCCATGGGATGGGTACCACGCAGTATTACTTTAAAGGTTCTGCGTTTGCTCACCCAACCTCACCAAACCTCTCAGCACCAAGAGTGTCCACCGTTATGTCTCATCCAGCTGTGGGTCTAGATATGGTCAATCCAGGTTGCATCACAGCCCCTGAACGAATTTTGGAAGAATTTCTCTCTCTTTCACTGTCTTTGTTTAACGGGTTTTTAAAAGTAATTTATTTTTATAATGGGGTTTAGCTGCTTTTCATGGCTGTGTTTATGCGGCTTTACACCCACTTGACTCACTTCGAGAGAGATATCAATACATAAGTTTTAAGATTCTTACTAGTCAGATATATTCTTGTGCGGTGAATAGGGGGTGTTGAGTCCAGTTCACTGAGCAAGGAGTAGGTCTTGTCTATTACATATTGGGTGTATGGAACGGTATCTGAGCGAATTTGAAACCCTTGTTTTATGCCTCACCCCACCTCACTTTTCCCGTTAAGCAGCCATAGTGTGTTTTCTAAACGTGTGACTCTGTTCTGTTTTGTAATTCAGTTCAAGTGTAGCGGTTTTTACATTCCCTCTATAAGTGATAGCTTATGATAAGTGTCTTTTTCTGTGTGACTTATTTCACTTAGAATCGTCGTACCTAACTCCACTCATCTTGCTTCTACTAGCCTTATTGCATTCATTTCATGTCTGAGTGATATTCCATTGTACATAAGGACCAGAGCTTCTTTATCCATTTTTCTCTTTCCTGGGATATTTAAGGTGTCATGAAGTGGAGGTTCCTGTCAACAGAGCAGCGCTAAACTTTGGGGTGCCTGTGTCTTGCTGATTTTTAGTTTTCCCAATTTATACGCCCATGAGTGGACGTGCCCTATGCTCCCTAAGCTGTGTTTTTTCAATGTTTCAGGACACACAGTACACTTCTCCAGAGCGCCTGTTGGCAATTTACATCCCGCCCATCAGCGTAGCAAGGCTGCCATTTCTCTATGGCCTGTCCTGCATTTCTGGTTTTGACACTTTCTGCAGCATGGCCCTTTTGACCGATGGGAAGCGAGACTTCTTTGTAGCGCTGATTTGCCTTTCCAGGTTGCTTGGTTGGCCAAACAGGGCGTATGCGTTTTTTCCTGAATATATTCAGGAAAAAACGCATACGCCCTTTTTGGCCAAGGGCATCATTGTCGGCGTTTTGCCACTTTTCATGTGCTTTAAAGGCGATTCGAATCTACTTCCTGAAACCGGTTTCCTGCAATTCTGCCTTGCTTTCAAATCCTCTTCGTTGTCTTCCCTCAATATATTTGTGGACGAGAGTTATCATTTATAACTCAGCGGGTTTGTGAAAGGCAGTGCCCCCGAGCTCCATTTTTCAACTGTCTTTTTTGGGAGCTGGCCGCAAAAGCACGGGATTGCCTCAGGCCCTATTCTGGTTCCGGGGGTAGGCTGAGCCTGTGGTTAATTCTTCTTCCTGATGGGAAAATAGAGTGACCTGTGCCTGTCCCAACACCTAGATCTAGTCTCTCATTGGTTGCCCCTGTTCACTTTCACCCTCAGGACAAATTGCAACCTGTATGGAACAGGAGGTTAAAGGTGCGGATTCTCCAAGTAAGGAGATTGCTAGTAAAGTAGCTGGAAAGGCGAACCCGAGCACAAGGAGATGAGAAATGATGTGCGTATTAGAAACCTTTCAAAATCACACGGTGTACCATCTTCTGGGTTTCTCATGCATGTTTTCGATGTAGGAATATGCCCTTGAACCTGGAGATTTGGGACCCATGGGATGCGTACCACACAGTATTACTTTAAATGTCTGTGTTTGCTCACCCAACCTCACCCAACCTCTCAGCCCCAATTGTGTCTACCCTTTTGTCTCATCCACTTGTGGGTCTAGATATGGTCAATCCAGGTGGCATCACAGCCCCTGAACGAATTTTGTAAGAATATCTCTCTCTTTCACTGTCTTTGTTTTACGGGTTTTTAAAAGTAATTTATTTTTATAATGGGGTTTAGCTGCTTTTCACGGCTGTGTTTATGCGGCTTTACACCCACTTGACTCACTTCCAGACAGATATCAATACATAGGTTTTAAGATTCTTACTAGTCACATATATTCTTGTGTGGTGAATAGGGGGTGTTGAGTCCAGTTCACTGAGCAAGGAGTCGTTCTTTTCTATTACATATAGGGTGTATGGAACGGTATCTGAGCCAATTTGAAACCCTTGTTTTATGCATCACCCCACCTCACCTTTCCCGTTAAGCAGCCATAGTGTGTTTTCTAAACGTGTGACTCTGTTCTGTTTTGTAATTCAGTTCAAGTGTAGCGGTTTTTACATTCCCTCTATAAGTGATAGCTTATGATAAGTGTCTTTTTCTGTGTGACTTATTTCACTTAGAATCGTCGTACCTAAATCCACTCATCTTGCTTCTACTAGCCTTATGACATTGATTTCATGTCTGAGTGATATTCCATTGTACATAAGGACCACAACTTCTTTATCCATTTTTCTCTTTCCTGGGATATTTAAGGTGTCATGAAGTGGAGGTTCTTGTCAACAGAGCAGCCTTAAACTTTGGGGTGCCTGTGTCTTGCTGATTTTTAGTTTTCCCAATTTATACGCCCATGAGTGGACGTGCCCTATGCTCCCTAAGCTGTGTGCTTTAGATGTTTCAGGACACACCGTACACTTCTCCAGAGTGGCTGTTGGCAATTTACATCCCGCCCATCAGCGTAGCAAGGCTGCCATTTCTCCATGGCCTGTCCTGCATTTCTGGTTTTGACACTTTTTGCAGCATGGCCCTTTTGACCGATGGGAAGCGAGACTACTTTGTAGCGCTGATCTGCCTTTCCAGGTTGCTTGGTTGGCCAAAAAGGGCGTATGCGTTTTTTCCTGAATATATTCAGGAAAAAACGCATACGCCCTTTTTGGCCCAGGGCATCATTGTCGACGATTTGCGACTTTTCATGTGCTTTAAAGGCGATTCGAATCTACCTCCTGAAACCTGTTTCCTGCAATTCTGCCTTGCTTTCAAATCCTCTTCGTTGCCTTCCCTCAATATATTTGTGGACGAGAGTTATCATTTATAACTCTGCGTGTTTGTGAATGGCAGTGTCCCTGGGCTCCATTTTTCAACTCGCTTTTTTGGGAGCTGGCGGCAGGAGCGCGGGATTGCCTCAGGCCCTATTCTGCTTCTGGGCAGCAGGCTGAGCCTGTGGTTAATTCTTCTTCCTGATGGGAAAATAGAGTGACCTGTGCCTGTCCCAACACCTAGATCTAGTCTCTCATTGCTTGACCCTCTTCCGTTCATCCTCAGGACAAATTGCAACCTGTAGGGAACAGGAGGTTAAAGGTGCTGATTCTCCAAGTAGGGAGATTGCTAGTAAAGTAGCTGGAATGGCGAACCCGAGCACAAGGAGATGAGAAATGAGGTGCGTTTTAGAAACCTTTCAAAATCACATGGTGTTTCTGGGTTTCTCATGCATGTTTTCGATGTAGGAATATGCCCTTGAACCTGGAGATTTGGGACCCATGGGATGGGTACCAGGCAGTATTACTTTAAAGGGTCTGTGTTTGCTCACCCTACCTCACCCAACCTATCAGCCCCAAGTGTGTCTACCCTTATGTCTCATCCAGCTGTGGGTCTAGATATGGTCAATCCAGGTTGCATCACAGCCCCTGAACGAATTTTGTAAGAATTTCTCTCTCTTTCACTGTCTTTGTTTTTTTCGGGTTTTTAAAAGTAATTTATTTTTATAATGGGGTTTAGCTGCTTTTCACGGCTGTGTTTATGCGGCTTTACACCCACTTGACTCACTTCCAGACAGATATCAATACATAGGTTTTAAGATTCTTACTAGTCACATATATTCTTGTGCGGTGAATAGTGGGTGTTGAGTCCAGTTCACTGAGCAAGGAGTCGGTCTTTTCTATTACATATTCGGTGTATGGAACGGTATCTGAGCCAATTTGAAACCCTTGTTTTATGCATCACCCCACCTCACCTTTCCCGTTAAGCAGCCATAGTGTGTTTTCTAAACGTGAGACTCTGTTCTGTTTTGTAATTCAGTTCAAGTGTAGCGGTTTTTACATTCCCTCTATAAGTGATAGCTTATGATAAGTGTCTTTTTCTGTGTGACTTATTTCACTTAGAATCGTCGTACCTAAATCCACTCATCTTGCTTCTACTAGCCTTATGACATTTATTTCATGTCTGAGTGATATTCCATTGTACATAAGGACCACAACTTCTTTATCCATTTTTCTCTTTCCTGGGATATTTAAGGTGTCATGAAGTGGAGGTTCTTGTCAACAGAGCAGCCCTAAACTTTGGGGTGCCTGTGTCTTGCTGATTTTTAGTTTTCCCAATTTATACGCCCATGAGTGGACGTGCCCTATGCTCCCTAAGCTGTGTTTTTTCGATGTTTCAGGACACACCGTACACTTCTCCAGAGTGGCTGTTGGCAATTTACATCCCGCCCATCAGCGTAGCAAGGCTGCCATTTCTCCATGGCCTGTCCTGCATTTCTGGTTTTGACACTTTCTGCAGCATGGCCCTTTTGACCGATGGGAAGCGAGACTTCTTTGTAGCGCTGATTTGCCTTTCCAGGTTGCTTGGTTGGCCAAAAAGGGCGTATGCGTTTTTTTCTGAATATATTCAGGAAAAAACGCATACGCCCTTTTTGGCCAAGGGCATCATTGTCGACGTTTTGCGACTTTTCATGTGCTTTAAATGCGATTCGAATCTACCTCCTGAAACCTGTTTCCTGCAATTCTGCCTTGCTTTCAAATCCTCTTCGTTGCCTTCCCTCAATATATTTGTGCAGGAGAGTTATCATTTATAACTCTGCGGGTTTGTGAATGGCAGTGTCCCTGGGCTCCATTTTTCAACTCGCTTTTTTGGGAGCTGGCCGCAGGAGCGCGTGATTGCCTCAGGCCCTATTCTGCTTCTGGGCGGCAGGCTGAGCCTGTGGTTAATTCTTCTTCCTGATGGGAAAATAGAGTGACCTGTGCCTGTCCCAACACCTAGATCTAGTCTCTCATTGGTTGCCCCTCTTCCCGTTCATCCTCAGGACAAATTGCAACCTGTACGGAACAGGAGGTTAAAGGTGCTGATTCTCCAAGTAGGGAGATTGCTAGTAAAGTACCTGGAATGGCGAACCCGAGCACAAGGAGATGAGAAATGAGGTGCGTTTTAGAAACCTTTCAAAATCACACGGTGTACCACCTTCTGGGTTTCTCATGCATGTTTTCGATGTAGGAATATGCCCTTGAACCTGGAGATTTGGGACCCATGGGATGGGTACCAGGCACTATTACTTTAAAGGGTCTCTGTTTGCTCACCCAACCTCACCCAACCTCTCAGCTCCAAGTATGTCCACCCTTATGTCTCATCCAGCTGTGGGTCTAGATATGGTCAATCCAGGTTGCATCACAGCCCGTGAACGAATTTTGTAAGAATTTCTCTCTCTTTCACTGTCTTTGTTTTACAGGTTTTTAAAAGTAATTTATTTTTATAATGGGGTATAGCTGCTTTTCACGGCTCTGTTTATGCGGTTTTACACCCACTTGACTCACTTCCAGAGAGATATCAATACATAGGTTTTAAGATTCTTACTAGTCAGATATATTCTTGTGCGGTGAATAGGGGGTGTTGAGTCCAGTTCACTGAGCAACGTGTAGGTCTTGTCTATTACATATTGGGTGTATGGAACGGTATCTGAGCCAATTTGAAACCCTTGTTTTATGCATCACCCCACCTCACCTTTCCCGTTAAGCAGCCATAGTGTGTTTTCTAAACGTGTGACTCTGTTCTGTTTTGTAAATCAGTTCAAGCGTAGCGGTTTTTACATTCCCTCTATAAGTGATAGCTTATGATAAGTGTCTTTTTCTGTGTGACTTATTTCACTTAGAATCATCGTACCTAAGTCCACTCATCTTGCTTCTTCTAGCCTTATGACATTGATTTCATGTCTGAGTGATATTCCTTTGTACATAAGGACCACAACTTCTTTATCCATTTTTCTCTTTCCTGGGATATTTAAGGTGTCATGAAGTGGAGGTTCTTGTCAACAGAGCAGCCCTAAACTTTGGGGTGCCTGTGTCTTGCTGATTTTTACTTTTCCCAATTTATACGCCCATGAGTGGACGTGCCCTATGCTCCCTAAGCTGTGTGTTTTAGATGTTTCAGGACACACCGTACACTTATCCAGAGTGGCTGTTGGCAATTTACATCCCGCCCATCAGCGTAGCAAGGCTGCCATTTCTCCATGGCCTGTCCTGCATTTCTGGTTTTGACACTTTTTGCAGCATGGCCCTTTTGACCGATGGGAAGCGAGACTACTTTGTAGCGCTGATTTGCCTTTCCAGGTTGCTTGGTTGGCCAAAAAGTGCGTATGCGTTTTTTCCTGAATATATTCAGGAAAAAACTCATACGCCCTTTTTGGCCAAGGGCATCATTGTCGACGTTTTGCCACTTTTCATGTGCTTTAAAGGCGATTCGAATCTACCTCCTGAAACCTGTTTCCTGCAATTCTGCCTTGCTTTCAAATCCTCTTCGTTGCCTTCCCTCAATATATTTGTGGACGAGAGTTATCATTTATAACTCTGCGGGTTTGTGAATGGCAGTGTCCCTGGGCTCCATTTTTCAACTCGCTTTTTTGGGAGCTGGCCGTAAGAGCGCGGGATTGCCTCAGGCCCTATTCTGCTTCTGGGCGGCAGGCTGAGCCTGTGGTTAATTCTTCTTCCTGATGGGAAAATAGAGTGACCTGTGCCTGTCCCAACACCTAGATCTAGTCTCTTATTGGTTGCCCCTCTTCCCGTTCATCCTCAGGACAAATTGCAACCTGTAGGGAACAGGAGGTTAAAGGTGCTGATTCTCCAAGTAGGGAGATTGCTAGTAAAGTACCTGGAATGGCGAACCCGAGCACAAGGAGATGAGAAATGAGGTGCGTTTTAGAAACCTTTCAAAATCACACGGTGTACCATCTTCTGGGTTTCTCATGTATGTTTTCGATGTAGGAAGATGCCCTTGAACCTGGAGATTTGGGACCCATGGGATGGGTACCAGGCAGTATTACTTTAAAGGTTCTGCGTTTGCTCACCCAACCTCACCCAACCTCTCAGCCCCAAGAGTGTCCACCCTTATGTCTCATCCAGCTGTGTGTCTAGATATGGTCAATCCAGGTTGCATCACAGCCCCAGACCGAATTTTGGAAGAATTTCTCTCTCTTTCACAGTCTTTGTTTTACGGGTTTTTAAAAGTAATTTATTTTTATAATGGGGTTTAGCTGCTTTTCACGGCTGTGTTTATGCGGCTTTACACACACTTGACTCACTTCCAGAGAGATATCAATACATAGGTTTTAAGATTCTTACTAGTCAGATATATTCTTGTGTGGTGAATAGGAGGTGTTGAGTCCAGTTCACTGAGCAAGGAGTAGGTCTTGTCTATTATATATTGGGTGTATGGAACGGTATCTGAACGAATTTGAAACCCTTGTTTTATGCATCACCCCACCTCACCTTTCCCGTTAAGCAGCCATAGTGTGTTTTCTAAACGTGTGACTCTGTTCTGTTTTGTAATTCAGTTGAAGTGTAGCGGTTTTTACATTCCCTCTATAAGTGATAGCTTATGATAAGTGTCTTTTTCTGTGTGACTTATTTCACTTAGAATCATCGTTCCTAAGTCCACTCATCTTGCTTCTTCTAGCCTTATGGCATTGATTTCATGTCTGAGTGATATTCCTTTGTACATAAGGACCACAACTTCTTTATCCATTTTTCTCTTTCCTGGGATATTTAAGGTGTCATGAAGTGGAGGTTCTTGTCAACAGAGCAGCCCTAAACTTTGGGGTGCCTGTGTCTTGCTGATTTTTAGTTTTCCCAATTTATACGCCCATGAGTGGACGTGCCCTATGCTCCCTAAGCTGTGTGTTTTAGATGTTTCAGGACACACCGTACACTTCTCCAGAGTGGCTGTTGGCAATTTACATCCCGCCCATCAGCGTAGCAAGGCTGCCTTTTCTCCATGGCCTGTCCTGCATTTCTGGTTTTGACACTTTCTGCAGCATGGCCCTTTTGACCGATGGGAAGCGAGACTTCTTTGTAGCGCTGATTTGCCTTTCCAGGTTGCTTGGTTGGCCAAAAAGGGCGTATGCGTTTTTTCCTGAATATATTCAGGAAAATACGCATACGCCCTTTTTGGCCAAGGGCATCATTGTCGACGTTTTGCGACTTTTCATGTGCTTTAAAGGCGATTCGTATCTACCTCCTGAAACCTGTTTCCTGCAATTCAGCCTTGCTTTCAAATCCTCTTCGTTGCCTTCCCTCAATATATTTGTGGACGGGAGTTATCATTTATAACTCTGCGGGTTTGTGAATGGCAGTGTCCCTGGGCTCCATTTTTCAACTCGCTTTTTTGGGAGCTGGCCGCAGGAGCGCGGGATTGCCTCAGGCCCTATTCTGCTTCTGGGCGGCAGGCTGAGCCTGTTTTTAATTCTTCTTCCTGATGGGAAAATAGAGTGACCTGTGCCTGTCCCAACACCTAGATCTAGTCTCTCATTGGTTGCCCCTCTTCCGTTCATCCTCAGGACAAATTGCAACCTGTAGGGAACAGGAGGTTAAAGGTGCTGATTCTCCAAGTAGGGAGATTTCTAGTAAAGTACCTGGAATGGCGAACCCGAACACAAGGAGATGAGAAATGAGGTGCGTTTTAGAAACCTTTCAAAATCACACGGTGTACCATCTTCTGGGTTTTTCATGTATGTTTTCGATGTACGAAGATGCCCTTGAACCTGGAGATTTGGGACCCATGGGATACGTACCACGCAGTATTACTTTAAAGGTTCTGCGTTTGCTCACCCAACCTCTCAGCCCCAAGAGTGTCCACCCTTATGTCTCATCCAGCTGTGTGTCTAGATATGGTCAATCCAGGTTGCATCACAGCCGCAGACCGAATTTTGGAAGAATTTCTCTCTCTTTCACAGTCTTTGTTTTACGGGTTTTTAAAAGTAATTTATTTTTATAATGGGGTTTAGCTGCTTTTCACGGCTGTGTTTATGCGGCTTTACACCCACTTGACTCACTTCCAGAGAGATATCAATTCATAGGTTTTAAGATTCTTACTAGTCAGATATATTCTTGTGTGGTGAATAGGGGGTGTTGAGTCCAGTTCACTGAGCAAGGAGTCGGTCTTGTCTATTACATATTGGGTGTATGGAACGGTATCTGAGCGAATTTGAAACCCTTGTTTTATGCATCACCCCACCTCACCTTTCCCGTTAAGCAGCCATAGTGTGTTTTCTAAACGTGTGACTCTGTTCTGTTTTGTAAATCAGTTCAAGCGTAGCGGTTTTTACATTCCCTCTATAAGTGATAGCTTATGATAAGTGTCTTTTTCTGTGTGACTTATTTCACTTAGAATCATCGTACCTAAGTCCACTCATCTTGCTTCTTCTAGCCTTATGACATTGATTTCATGTCTGAGTGATATTCCTTTGTACATAAGGACCACAACTTCTTTATCCATTTTTCTCTTTCCTGGGATATTTAAGGTGTCATGAAGTGGAGGTTCTTGTCAACAGAGCAGCCCTAAACTTTGGGGTGCCTGTGTCTTGCTGATTTTTACTTTTCCCAATTTATACGCCCATGAGTGGACGTGCCCTATGCTCCCTAAGCTGTGTGTTTTAGATGTTTCAGGACACACCGTACACTTATCCAGAGTGGCTGTTGGCAATTTACATCCCGCCCATCAGCGTAGCAAGGCTGCCATTTCTCCATGGCCTGTCCTGCATTTCTGGTTTTGACACTTTTTGCAGCATGGCCCTTTTGACCGATGGGAAGCGAGACTACTTTGTAGCGCTGATTTGCCTTTCCAGGTTGCTTGGTTGGCCAAAAAGTGCGTATGCGTTTTTTCCTGAATATATTCAGGAAAAAACTCATACGCCCTTTTTGGCCAAGGGCATCATTGTCGACGTTTTGCCACTTTTCATGTGCTTTAAAGGCGATTCGAATCTACCTCCTGAAACCTGTTTCCTGCAATTCTGCCTTGCTTTCAAATCCTCTTCGTTGCCTTCCCTCAATATATTTGTGGACGAGAGTTATCATTTATAACTCTGCGGGTTTGTGAATGGCAGTGTCCCTGGGCTCCATTTTTCAACTCGCTTTTTTGGGAGCTGGCCGTAAGAGCGCGGGATTGCCTCAGGCCCTATTCTGCTTCTGGGCGGCAGGCTGAGCCTGTGGTTAATTCTTCTTCCTGATGGGAAAATAGAGTGACCTGTGCCTGTCCCAACACCTAGATCTAGTCTCTTATTGGTTGCCCCTCTTCCCGTTCATCCTCAGGACAAATTGCAACCTGTAGGGAACAGGAGGTTAAAGGTGCTGATTCTCCAAGTAGGGAGATTGCTAGTAAAGTACCTGGAATGGCGAACCCGAGCACAAGGAGATGAGAAATGAGGTGCGTTTTAGAAACCTTTCAAAATCACACGGTGTACCATCTTCTGGGTTTCTCATGTATGTTTTCGATGTAGGAAGATGCCCTTGAACCTGGAGATTTGGGACCCATGGGATGGGTACCAGGCAGTATTACTTTAAAGGTTCTGCGTTTGCTCACCCAACCTCACCCAACCTCTCAGCCCCAAGAGTGTCCACCCTTATGTCTCATCCAGCTGTGTGTCTAGATATGGTCAATCCAGGTTGCATCACAGCCCCAGACCGAATTTTGGAAGAATTTCTCTCTCTTTCACAGTCTTTGTTTTACGGGTTTTTAAAAGTAATTTATTTTTATAATGGGGTTTAGCTGCTTTTCACGGCTGTGTTTATGCGGCTTTACACACACTTGACTCACTTCCAGAGAGATATCAATACATAGGTTTTAAGATTCTTACTAGTCAGATATATTCTTGTGTGGTGAATAGGAGGTGTTGAGTCCAGTTCACTGAGCAAGGAGTAGGTCTTGTCTATTATATATTGGGTGTATGGAACGGTATCTGAACGAATTTGAAACCCTTGTTTTATGCATCACCCCACCTCACCTTTCCCGTTAAGCAGCCATAGTGTGTTTTCTAAACGTGTGACTCTGTTCTGTTTTGTAATTCAGTTGAAGTGTAGCGGTTTTTACATTCCCTCTATAAGTGATAGCTTATGATAAGTGTCTTTTTCTGTGTGACTTATTTCACTTAGAATCATCGTTCCTAAGTCCACTCATCTTGCTTCTTCTAGCCTTATGGCATTGATTTCATGTCTGAGTGATATTCCTTTGTACATAAGGACCACAACTTCTTTATCCATTTTTCTCTTTCCTGGGATATTTAAGGTGTCATGAAGTGGAGGTTCTTGTCAACAGAGCAGCCCTAAACTTTGGGGTGCCTGTGTCTTGCTGATTTTTAGTTTTCCCAATTTATACGCCCATGAGTGGACGTGCCCTATGCTCCCTAAGCTGTGTGTTTTAGATGTTTCAGGACACACCGTACACTTCTCCAGAGTGGCTGTTGGCAATTTACATCCCGCCCATCAGCGTAGCAAGGCTGCCTTTTCTCCATGGCCTGTCCTGCATTTCTGGTTTTGACACTTTCTGCAGCATGGCCCTTTTGACCGATGGGAAGCGAGACTTCTTTGTAGCGCTGATTTGCCTTTCCAGGTTGCTTGGTTGGCCAAAAAGGGCGTATGCGTTTTTTCCTGAATATATTCAGGAAAATACGCATACGCCCTTTTTGGCCAAGGGCATCATTGTCGACGTTTTGCGACTTTTCATGTGCTTTAAAGGCGATTCGTATCTACCTCCTGAAACCTGTTTCCTGCAATTCAGCCTTGCTTTCAAATCCTCTTCGTTGCCTTCCCTCAATATATTTGTGGACGGGAGTTATCATTTATAACTCTGCGGGTTTGTGAATGGCAGTGTCCCTGGGCTCCATTTTTCAACTCGCTTTTTTGGGAGCTGGCCGCAGGAGCGCGGGATTGCCTCAGGCCCTATTCTGCTTCTGGGCGGCAGGCTGAGCCTGTTTTTAATTCTTCTTCCTGATGGGAAAATAGAGTGACCTGTGCCTGTCCCAACACCTAGATCTAGTCTCTCATTGGTTGCCCCTCTTCCGTTCATCCTCAGGACAAATTGCAACCTGTAGGGAACAGGAGGTTAAAGGTGCTGATTCTCCAAGTAGGGAGATTTCTAGTAAAGTACCTGGAATGGCGAACCCGAACACAAGGAGATGAGAAATGAGGTGCGTTTTAGAAACCTTTCAAAATCACACGGTGTACCATCTTCTGGGTTTTTCATGTATGTTTTCGATGTACGAAGATGCCCTTGAACCTGGAGATTTGGGACCCATGGGATACGTACCACGCAGTATTACTTTAAAGGTTCTGCGTTTGCTCACCCAACCTCTCAGCCCCAAGAGTGTCCACCCTTATGTCTCATCCAGCTGTGTGTCTAGATATGGTCAATCCAGGTTGCATCACAGCCGCAGACCGAATTTTGGAAGAATTTCTCTCTCTTTCACAGTCTTTGTTTTACGGGTTTTTAAAAGTAATTTATTTTTATAATGGGGTTTAGCTGCTTTTCACGGCTGTGTTTATGCGGCTTTACACCCACTTGACTCACTTCCAGAGAGATATCAATTCATAGGTTTTAAGATTCTTACTAGTCAGATATATTCTTGTGTGGTGAATAGGGGGTGTTGAGTCCAGTTCACTGAGCAAGGAGTCGGTCTTGTCTATTACATATTGGGTGTATGGAACGGTATCTGAGCGAATTTGAAACCCTTGTTTTATGCATCACCCCACCTCACCTTTCCCGTTAAGCAGCCATAGTGTGTTTTCTAAACGTGTGACTCTGTTCTGTTTTGTAATTCAGTTCAAGTGTAGCGGTTTTTACATTCCCTCTATAAGTGATAGCTTATGATAAGTGTCTTTTTCTGTGTGACTTATTTCACTTAGAATCATCGTACTTAAATCCACTCATCTTGCTTCTACTTGCCTTATGACATTGATTTCATGTCTGAGTGATATTCCATTGTACATAAGGACCACAACTTCTTTATCCATTTTTCTCTTTCCTGGGATATTTAAGGTGTCATGAAGTGGAGGTTCTTGTCAACAGAGCAGCCCTAAACTTTGGGGTGCCTGTGTCTTGCTGATTTTTAGTTTTCCCAATTTATACGCCCATGAGTGGACGTGCCCTATGCTCCCTAAGCTGTGTGTTTTAGATATTTCAGGACACACCGTACACTTCTCCAGAGTGGCTGTTGGCAATTTACATCCCGCCCATCAGCGTAGCAAGGCTGCCATTTCTCCATGTCCTGTCCTGCATTTCTGGTTTTGACACTTTTTGCAGCATGACCCTTTTGACCGATGGGAAGCGAGACTACTTTGTAGCGATGATTTGCCTTTCCAGGTTGCTTGGTTGGCCAAAAAGGGCGTATGCCTTTTTTCCTGAAT
Source organism: Eschrichtius robustus (assembly GCF_028021215.1). Taxonomy (NCBI): domain Eukaryota; kingdom Metazoa; phylum Chordata; class Mammalia; order Artiodactyla; family Eschrichtiidae; genus Eschrichtius; species Eschrichtius robustus. The sequence goes on from NW_027175427.1 coordinate 667,312, forward strand.
ATATTCAGGAAAAAACGCATTCGCTCTTTTTGGACAAGGTCATCATTGTCGACGTTTTGCCACCTTTCATGTGCTTTAAAGGCGATTCGAATCTACCTCCTGAAATCTGTTTCGTGCAATTCTGCCTTGCTTTGAAATCCTCTTCGTTGCCTTCCCTCAATATATTTTTGGACGAGAGTTATCATTTATAACTCAGCAGGTTTGTGAATTGCAGTGCCCCTGAGCTCCATTTTTCAACTGTCTATTTTGGGAGCTGGCCGCAAAAGCACGGGATTGCCTAAGGCCCTATTCTGGTTACCGGCGGTAGGCTGAGCCTGTGGTTAATTCTTCTTCCTGATGGGAAAATAGAGTGACCTGTGCCTGTCCCAACACCTAGATCTAGTCTCTCATTGGTTGCCCTTCTTCTCTTTCATCCTCAGGACAAATTGCAACCTGTACGGAACAGGAGGTTAAAGGTGTTGATTCTCCAAGTAGGGAGATTGCTAGTAAAGTAGCTGGAATGGCGAACCCGAACACAAGGAGATGAGAAATGAGGTGCGTTTTAGAAACCTTTCAAAATCACATGGTGTACCATCTTCTGGGTTTCTCATGCATGTTTTCGATGTAGGAAGATGCCCTTGAACCTGGAGATTTGGGACCCATGGGATGGGTACCACGCAGTATTACTTTAAAGGGTCTGTGTTTGCTCACCCAACCTCACCCAACCTCGCAGCCCCAAGTGTGTCCACCCTTATGTCTCATCCAGCTGTGGGTCTAGATATGGTCAATCCAGGTTGCATCACAGCCTCTGAACGAATTTTGTAAGAATTTCTCTCTCTTTCACTGTCTTTGTTTTACGGGTTTTTAAAAGTAACTTATTTTTATAATGGGGTTTAGCTGCTTTTCATGGCTGTGTTTATGGGGCTTTACACCCACTTGACTCACTTCCAGACAGATATCAATACATAGGTTTTAAGATTCTTACTAGTCACATATATTCTTGTGCGGTGAATAGGGGGTGTTGAGTCCAGTTCACTGAGCAATGAGTCGGTCTTTTCTATTACATATTGGGTGTATGGAACGGTATCTGAGCGAATTTGAAACCCTTGTTTTATGCATCACCCCACCTCACCTTTCCCGTTAAGCAGCCATAGTGTGTTTTCTAAACGTGTGACTCTGTTCTGTTTTGTAACTCAGTTCAAGTGTAGCGGTTTTTACATTCCCTCTATAAGTGATAGCTTATGATAAGTGTCTTTTTCTGTGTGACTTATTTCACTTAGAATCATCGTACCTAAGTCCACTCATCTTGCTTCTTCTAGCCTTATGATATTGATTTCATGTCTGCGTGATATTCCATTGTACCTTAGGACCACAACTTCTTTATCCATTTTTCTCTTTCCTTGGATATTTAAGGTGTCATGAAGTGGAGGTTCTTGTCAACAGAGCAGCCCTAAACTTTGGGGTGCCTGTGTCTTGCTGATTTTTAGTTTTCCCAATTTATACGCCCATGAGTGGACGTGCCCTATGCTCCCTAAGCTGTGTGTTTTAGATGTTTCAGGACACACCGTACACTTCTCCAGAGTGGCTGTTGGCAATTTACATCCCGCCCATCAGCGTAGCAAGGCTGCCATTTCTCCATGGTCTGTACTGCATGTCTGGTTTTGACAATTTTTGCAGCATGGCCCTTTTGACCGATGGGAAGCGAGACTAATTTGTAGCGCTGATTTGCCTTTCCAGGTTGCTTGGTTGGCCAAAAAGGGCGTATGCGTTTTTTCCTGAATATATTCAGGAAAAAACGCATACGCCCTTTTTGGCCAAGGGCATCATTGTCGACATTTTTCGACTTTTCATGTGCTTTAAAGGCGATTCGAATCTACCTCCTGAAACCTGTTTCCTGCAATTCTGCCTTGCTTTCAAATCCTCTTCATTGCCTTCCCTCAATATATTTGTGGACGAGAGTTATCATTTATAACTCTGCGGGTTTGTGAATGGCAGTGTCCCTGATCTCCATTTTTCAACTCGCTTTTTTGGGAGCTGGCCGCAAGAGGGCGGGATTGCCTCAGGCCCTATTCTGCTTCTGGGCGGCAGGCTGAGCCTGTGGTTAATTCTTCTTCCTGATGGGAAAATAGAGTGACCAGTGCCTGTCCCAACACCTAGATCTAGTCTCTCATTGGTTGCCCCTCTTCCCGTTCATCCTCAGGACAAATTGCAACCTGTAGGGAACAGGAGGTTAAAGGTGCTGATTCTCCAAGTAGGGAGATTGCTAGTAAAGTAGCTGGAATGGCGAACCCGAACACAAGGAGATGAGAAATAAGGTGCCTTTTAGAAACCTTTCAAAATCACAAGGTGTACCATCTGCTGGGTTTCTCATACATGTTTTCGATGTAGGAAGATGCCCTTGAACCTGGATATTTGGGACCCATGGGATGGGTACCAGGCAGTATTACTTTAAAGGTTCTGCGTTTGCTCACCCAACCTCACCAAACCTCTCAGCACCAAGAGTGTCCACCGTTATGTCTCATCCAGCTGTGGGTCTAGATATGGTCAATCCAGGTTGCATCACAGCCCCTGAACGAATTTTGGAAGAATTTCTCTCTCTTTCACTGTCTTTGTTTAACGGGTTTTTAAAAGTAATTTATTTTTATAATGGGGTTTAGCTGCTTTTCATGGCTGTGTTTATGCGGCTTTACACCCACTTGACTCACTTCGAGAGAGATATCAATACATAAGTTTTAAGATTCTTACTAGTCAGATATATTCTTGTGCGGTGAATAGGGGGTGTTGAGTCCAGTTCACTGAGCAAGGAGTAGGTCTTGTCTATTACATATTGGGTGTATGGAACGGTATCTGAGCGAATTTGAAACCCTTGTTTTATGCATCACCCCACCTCACTTTTCCCGTTAAGCAGCCCTAGTGTGTTTTCTAAACGTGTGACTCTGTTCTGTTTTGTAATTCAGTTCAAGTGTAGCGGTTTTTACATTCCCTCTATAAGTGATAGCTTATGATAAGTGTCTTTTTCTGTGTGACTTATTTCACTTAGAATCGTCGAACCTAACTCCACTCATCTTGCTTCTACTAGCCTTTTTGCATTCATTTCATGTCTGAGTGATATTCCATTGTACATAAGGACCAGAGCTTCTTTATCCATTTTTCTCTTTCCTGGGATATTTAAGGTGTCATGAAGTGGAGGTTCCTGTCAACAGAGCAGCGCTAAACTTTGGGGTGCCTGTGTCTTGCTGATTTTTAGTTTTCCCAATTTATACGCCCATGAGTGGACGTGCCCTATGCTCCCTAAGCTGTGTTTTTTCAATGTTTCAGGACACACAGTACACTTCTCCAGAGCGGCTGTTGGCAATTTACATCCCGCCCATCAGCGTAGCAAGGCTGCCATTTCTCTATGGCCTGTCCTGCATTTCTGGTTTTGACACTTTCTGCAGCATGGCCCTTTTGACCGATGGGAAGCGAGACTTCTTTGTAGCGCTGATTTGCCTTTCCAGGTTGCTTGGTTGGCCAAACAGGGCGTATGCGTTTTTTCCTGAATATATTCAGGAAAAAACGCATACGCCCTGTTTGGCCAAGGGCATCATTGTCGGCGTTTTGCCACTTTTCATGTGCTTTAAAGGCGATTCGAATCTACTTCCTGAAACCGGTTTCCTGCAATTCTGCCTTGCTTTCAAATCCTCTTCGTTGTCTTCCCTCAATATATTTGTGGACGAGAGTTATCATTTATAACTCAGCGGGTTTGTGAAAGGCAGTGCCCCCGAGCTCCATTTTTCAACTGTCTTTTTTGGGAGCTGGCCGCAAAAGCACGGGATTGCCTCAGGCCCTATTCTGGTTCCGGGGGTAGGCTGAGCCTGTGGTTAATTCTTCTTCCTGATGGGAAAATAGAGTGACCTGTGCCTGTCCCAACACCTAGATCTAGTCTCTCATTGGTTGCCCCTCTTCCCTTTCACCCTCAGGACAAATTGCAACCTGTATGGAACAGGAGGTTAAAGGTGCGGATTCTCCAAGTAAGGAGATTGCTAGTAAAGTAGCTGGAAAGGCGAACCCGAGCACAAGGAGATGAGAAATGATGTGCGTATTAGAAACCTTTCAAAATCACACGGTGTACCATCTTCTGGGTTTCTCATGCATGTTTTCGATGTAGGAATATGCCCTTGAACCTGGAGATTTGGGACCCATGGGATGCGTACCACACAGTATTACTTTAAATGTCTGTGTTTGCTCACCCAACCTCACCCAACCTCTCAGCCCCAAGTGTGTCTACCCTTTTGTCTCATCCACTTGTGGGTCTAGATATGGTCAATCCAGGTGGCATCACAGCCCCTGAACGAATTTTGTAAGAATATCTCTCTCTTTCACTGTCTTTGTTTTACGGGTTTTTAAAAGTAATTTATTTTTATAATGGGGTTTAGCTGCTTTTCACGGCTGTGTTTATGCGGCTTTACACCCACTTGACTCACTTCCAGACAGATATCAATACATAGGTTTTAAGATTCTTACTAGTCACATATATTCTTGTGTGGTGAATAGGGGGTGTTGAGTCCAGTTCACTGAGCAAGGAGTCGTTCTTTTCTATTACATATAGGGTGTATGGAACGGTATCTGAGCCAATTTGAAACCCTTGTTTTATGCATCACCCCACCTCACCTTTCCCGTTAAGCAGCCATAGTGTGTTTTCTAAACGTGTGACTCTGTTCTGTTTTGTAATTCAGTTCAAGTGTAGCGGTTTTTACATTCCCTCTATAAGTGATAGCTTATGATAAGTGTCTTTTTCTGTGTGACTTATTTCACTTAGAATCGTCGTACCTAAATCCACTCATCTTGCTTCTACTAGCCTTATGACATTGATTTCATGTCTGAGTGATATTCCATTGTACATAAGGACCACAACTTCTTTATCCATTTTTCTCTTTCCTGGGATATTTAAGGTGTCATGAAGTGGAGGTTCTTGTCAACAGAGCAGCCCTAAACTTTGGGGTGCCTGTGTCTTGCTGATTTTTAGTTTTCCCAATTTATACGCCCATGAGTGGACGTGCCCTATGCTCCCTAAGCTGTGTGCTTTAGATGTTTCAGGACACACCGTACACTTCTCCCGAGTGGCTGTTCGCAATTTACATCCCGCCCATCAGCGTAGGAAGGCTGCCATTTCTCCATGGCCTGTCCTGCATTTCTGGTTTTGACACTTTTTGCAGCATGGCCCTTTTGACCGATGGGAAGCGAGACTACTTTGTAGCGCTGATCTGCCTTTCCAGGTTGCTTGGTTGGCCAAAAAGGGCGTATGCGTTTTTTCCTGAATATATTCAGGAAAAAACGCATACGCCCTTTTTGGCCAAGGGCATCATTGTCGACGATTTGCGACTTTTCATGTGCTTTAAAGGCGATTCGAATCTACCTCCTGAAACCTGTTTCCTGCAATTCTGCCTTGCTTTCAAATCCTCTTCGTTGCCTTCCCTCAATATATTTGTGGATGAGAGTTATCATTTATACATCTGCGGGTTTGTGAATTGCAGTGTCCCTGAGCTCCATTTTTCAACTGGCTTTTTTGGGAGCTGGCCGCAAAAGCGCGGGATTGCCTCAGGCCCTATTCTGCTTCTGGGCGGCAGGCTGAGCCTGTGGTTAATTCTTCTTCCCGATGGGAAAATAGAGTGACCTGTGCGTGTCCCAACACCTAGATCTAGTCTCTCATTGGTTGCCCCTCTTCCCGTTCATCCTCAGGACAAATTGCAACCTGTAGGGAACAGGAGTTTAAAGGTGCTGATTCTCCAAGTAGGGAGATTGCTAGTAAAGTAGCTGGAAGTGCGAACCCGAGCACAAGGAGATGAGAAATGAGGTGCGTATTAGAAACCTTTCAAAATCACACGGTGTACCATCTTCTGGGTTTCTCATGCATGTTTTCGATGTAGGAAGATGCCCTTGAACCTGGAGATTTGGGACCCATGGGATGGGTACTAGGCAGTATTACTTTAAAGGGTCTGGGTTTGCTCACCCAACCTCACCCAACCTTTCAGCCCCAAGAGTGTCCACCCTTATGTCTCATCCAGCTGTGGGTCTAGATATGGTCAATCCAGGTTGCATCACAGCCTCTGAACGAATTGTGTAAGAATTTCTCTCTCTTTCACTGTCTTTGTTTTACGGGTTTTTAAAAGTTATTTATTTTTATAATGGGGTTTAGCTGCCTTTCACGGCTGTGTTTATGCGGCTTTACACCCACTGGACTCACTTCCAGACAGATATCAATTCATAGGTTTTAAGATTCTTACTAGTCACATATATTCTTCTGCGGTAAATAGGGGGTGTTGAGTCCAGTTCACTGAGCAAGGAGTAGGTCTTGTCTATTACATATTGGGTGTATGGAACGGTATCTGAGCGAATTTGAAAACCTTGTTTTATGCATCACCCCACCTCACCTTTCCCGTTAAGCAGCCATAGTGTGTTTTCTAAACGTGAGACTCTGTTCTGTTTTGTAATTCAGTTCAAGTGTAGCGGTTTTTACATTCCCTCTATAAGTGATAGCTTATGATAAGTGTCTTTTTCTGTGTGACTTATTTCACTTAGAATCGTCGTACCTAAATCCACTCATCTTGCTTCTACTAGCCTTATGACATTGATTTCATGTCTGAGTGACATTCCATTGTACATAAGGACCACAAATTCTTTATCCATTTTTCTCTTTCCTGGGATATTTAAGGTGTCATGAAGTGGAGGTTCTTGTCAACAGAGCGGCCCTAAACTTTGGGGTGCCTGTGTCTTGCTGATTTTTAGTTTTCCCAATTTATACGCCCATGAGTGGACGTGCCCTATGCTCCGTAAGCTGTGTTTTTTCGAAGTTTCAGGACACACCGTACACTTCTCCAGTGTGGCTGTTGGCAATTTACATCCCTCCCATCAGCGTAGCAAGGCTGCCATTTCTCCATGGCCTGTCCTGCATTTCTGGTTTTGAAAATTTTTGCAGCATGGCCCTTTTGACCGATGGGAAGCGAGACTTCTTTGTAGCGCTGATTTGCCTTTCCAGGTTGCTTGGTTGGCCAAAAAGGGCGTATGCGTTTTTTCCTGAATATATTCAGGAAAAAACGCATACGCTCTTTTTGGCCAAGGTCATCATTGTCGACGTTTTGCCACCTTTCATGTGCTTTAAAGGCGATTCGAATCTACCTCCTGAAATCTGTTTCCTGCAATTCTGCCTTGCTTTCAAATCCTCTTCGTTGCCTTCCCTCAATATATTTTTGGACGAGAGTTATCATTTATAACTCAGCAGGTTTGTGAATTGCAGTGCCCCTGAGCTCCATTTTTCAACTGTCTTTTTTGGGAGCTGGCCGCAATCGCACGGGATTGCCTAAGGCCCTATTCTGGTTCCCGGCGGTAGGCTGAGCCTGTGATTAATTCTTCTTCCTGATGGGAAAATAGAGTGACCTGTGCCTGTCCCAACACCTAGATCTAGTCTCTCATTGGCTGCCCCTCTTCCAGTTCAACCTCAGGACAAATTGCAACCTGTACGGGACAGGAGGTTAAAGGTGCTGATTCTCCAAGTAGGGAGATTGCTAGTAAAGTAGCTGGAATGGCGAACCCGAGCACAAGGAGATGAGAAATGAGGTGCGTTTAGAAACCTTTCAAAATCACACGGTGTACCATCTTCTGGGTTTCTCATGCATGTTTTCGATGTAGGAAGATGCCCTTGAACCTGGAGATTTGGGACCCATGGGATGGGTACCACGCAGTATTACTTTAAAGGGTCTGTGTTTGCTCACCCGACCTCACCCAATCTCTCAGCCCCAAGTGTGTCCACCCTTATGTCTCATCCAGCTGTGGGTCTAGATATGGTCAATCCAGGTTGCATCACAGCCTCTGAACGAATTTTGTAAGAATTTCTCTCTCTTTCACTGTCTTTGTTTTACGGGTTTTTAAAAGTAATTTATTTTTATAATGGGGTTTAGCTGCTTTTCACGGCTGTGTTTATGCGGCTTTACACCCACTTGACTCACTTCCAGACAGATATCAATACATAGGTTTTAATATTCTTACTAGTCACATATATTCTTGTGCGGTGAATAGGGGGTGTTGAGTCCAGTTCACTGAGCAATGCGTCGGTGTTGTCTATTACATATTGGGTGTATGGAACGGTATCTGAGCGAATTTGAAACCCTTGTTTTATGCATCACCCCACCTCACCTTTCCCGTTAAGCAGCCATAGTGTGTTTTCTAAACGTGTGACTCTGTTCTGTTTTGCAACTCAGTTCAAGTGTAGCGGTTTTTACATTCCCTCTATAAGTGATAGCTTATGATAAGTGTCTTTTTCTGTGTGACTTATTTCACTTAGAATCATCGTACCTAAGTCCACTCATCTTGCTTCTTCTAGCCTTATGATATTGATTTCATGTCTGCGTGATATTCCATTGTACATAAGGACCACAACTTCTTTAACCATTTTTCTCTTTCCTGGGATATTTAAGGTGTCATGAAGTGGAGGTTCTTGTCAACAGAGCAGCCCTAAACTTTGGGGTGCCTGTGTCTTGCTGATTTTTCGTTTTCCCAATTTATACGCCCATGAGTGGACGTGCCCTATGCTCCCTAAGCTGTGTTTTTTAGATGTTTCAGGACACACCGTACACTTCTCCAGAGTGGCTGTTGGCAATTTACATCCCGCCCCTCAGCGTAGCAAGGCTGCCATTTCTCCATGGCCTGTCCTGCATTTCTGGTTTTGACACTTTTTGCAGCATGGCCCTTTTGACCGATGGGAAGCGAGACTACTTTGTAGCGCTGATTTGCCTTTCCAGGTTGCTTGGTTGGCCAAAAAGGGCGTATGCGTTTTTTCCTGAATATATTCAGGAAAAAACGCATACGCCCTTTTTGGCCAAGGGCATCATTGTCGACGTTTTGCGACTTTTCATGTGCTTTAAAGGCGATTCGAATCTACCTCCTGAAACCTGTTTCCTGCAATTCTGCCTTGCTTTCAAATCCTCTTCGTTGCCTTCCCTCAATATATTTGTGGACGAGAGTTATCATTTATAACTCTGCGGGTTTGTGAATGGCAGTGTCCCTGGGCTCCATTTTTCAACTCGCTTTTTTGGGAGCTGGTCGTAAGAGCGCGGGATTGCCTCAGGCCCTATTCTGCTTCTGGGCGGCAGGCTGAGCCTGTGGTTAATTCTTCTTCCTGATGGGAAAATAGAGTGACCTGTGCCTGTCCCAACACCTAGATCTAGTCTCTCATTGGTTGCCCCTTTCCCGTTCATCCTCAGGACAAATTGCAACCTGTAGGGAACAGGAGGTTAAAGGTGCTGATTCTCCAAGTAGGGAGATTGCTAGTAACGTACCTGGAATGGCGAACCCGAGCACAAGGAGATGAGAAATGAGGTGCGTTTTAGAAACCTTTCAAAATCACACGGTGTACCATTTTCTGGGTTTCTCATGCATGTTTTCGATGTAGGAAGATGCCCTTGAACCTGGAGATTTGGGACCCATGGGATGGGTACCACGCAGTATTACTTTAAAGGGTCTGTGTTTGCTCACCCAACCTCACCCAACCTCTCAGCCCCAAGTGTGTCCACCCTTATGTCTCATCCAGCTGTGGGTCTAGATATGTTCAATCCAGGTTGCATCACAGCCTCTGAACGAATTTTGTAAGAATTTCTCTCTCTTTCACTGTCTTTGTTTTACGGGTTTTTAAAAGTAATTTATTTTTATAATGGGGTTTAGCTGCTTTTCACGGCTGTGTTTATGCGGCTTTACACCCACTTGACTCACGTCCAGACAGATATCAATACATAGGTTTTAAGATTCTTACTAGTCACATATATTCTTGTGCGGTGAATAGGGGGTGTTGAGTCCAGTTCACTGAGCAAGGAGTCGGTCTTTTCTATTACATATTGGGTGTATGGAACGGTATCTGAGCGAATTTGAAACCCTTGTTTTATGCATCACCCCACCTCACCTTTCCCGTTAAGCAGCCATAGTGTGTTTTCTAAACGTGTGACTCTGTTCTGTTTTGTAACTCAGTTCAAGTGTAGCGGTTTTTACATTCCCTCTATAAGTGATAGCTTATGATAAGTGTCTTTTTCTGTGTGACTTATTTCACTTAGAATCATCGTACCTAAGTCCACTCATGTTGCTTCTTCTAGCCTTATGATATTGATTTCATGTCTGCGTGATATTCCATTGTACATAAGGACCACAACTTCTTTATCCATTTTTCTCTTTCCTGGGATATTTAAGGTGTCATGAAGTGGAGGTTCTTGTCAACAGAGCAGCCCTAAACTTTGGGGTGCCTGTGTCTTGCTGATTTTTAGTTTTCCCAATTTATACGCCCATGAGTGGACGTGCCCTATGCTCCATAAGCTGTGTTTTTTCGATGTTTCAGGACACACCGTACACTTCTCCAGAGTGGCTGTTGGCAATTTACATCCCGCCCATCAGCGTAGCAAGGCTGCCATTTCTCCATGGCCTATCCTGCATTTCTGGTTTTGACACTTTTTGCAGCATGGCCCTTTTGACCGATGGGAAGCGAGACTACTTTGTAGCGCTGATTTGCCTTTCCAGGTTGCTTGGTTGGCCAAAAAGGGCGTATGCGTTTTTTCCTGAATATATTCAGGAAAAAACGCATACGCCCTTTTTGGCCAAGGGCATCATTGTCGACGTTTTGCGACTTTTCATGTGCTTTAAAGGCGATTCGAATCTACCTCCTGAAACCTGTTTCCTGCAATTCTGCCTTGCTTTCAAATCCTCTTCGTTGCCTTCCCTCAATATATTTGTGGACGAGAGTTATCATTTATAACTCTGCGGGTTTGTGAATGGCAGTGTCCCTGGGCTCCATTTTGCAACTCGCTTTTTTGGGAGCTGGCCGCAAGAGCGCGGGATTGCCTCAGGCCCTATTCTGCTTCTGGGCGGCAGGTTGAGCCTGTGGTTAATTCTTCTTCCTGATGGGAAAATAGAGTGACCTGTGCCTGTCCCAACACCTAGATCTAGTCTCTCATTGGTTGCCCCTCTTCCCGTTCATCCTCAGGACAAATTGCAACCTGTAGGGAACAGGAGGTTAAAGGTGCTGATTCTCCAAGTAGGGAGATTGATAGTAAAGTACCTGGAATGGCGAACCCGAGCACAAGGAGATGAGAAATGAGGTGCGTTTTAGAAACCTTACAAAATCACACGGTGTACCATCTTCTGGGTTTCTCATGCATGTTTTCGATGTAGGAAGATGCCCTTGAACCTGGAGATTTGGGACCCATGGGATGGGTACCAGGCAGTATTACTTTAAAGGGTCTGTGTTTGCTCACCCAACCTCACCCAACCTCTCAGCCCCAAGTGTGTCCACCCTTATGACTCATCCAGCTGTGGGTCTAGATATGGTCAATCCAGGTTGCATCACAGCCTCTGAACGAATTTTGTAAGAATTTCTCTCTCTTTCACTGTCTTTGTTTTACGGGTTTTTAAAAGTAATTTATTTTTATAATGGGGTTTAGCTGCTTTTCACGGCTGTGTTTATGCGGCTTTACACCCACTTGACTCACTTCCAGACAGATATCAATACATAGGTTTTAAGATTCTTACTAGTCACATATATTCTTGTGCGGTGAATAGGGGGTGTTGAGTCCAGTTCACTGAGCAATGAGTCGGTCTTTTCTATTACATATTGGGTGTATGGAACGGTATCTGAGCGAATTTGAAACCCTTGTTTTATGCATCACCCCACCTCACCTTTCCCGTTAAGCAGCCATAGTGTGTTTTCTAAACGTGTGACTCTGTTCTGTTTTGTAACTCAGTTCAAGTGTAGCGGTTTTTACATTCCCTCTATAAGTGATAGCTTATGATAAGTGTCTTTTTCTGTGTGACTTATTTCACTTAGAATCATCGTACCTAAGTCCACTCATCTTGCTTCTTCTAGCCTTATGATATTGATTTCATGTCTGCGTGATATTCCATTGTACATAAGGACCACAACTTCTTTATCCATTTTTCTCTTTCCTGGGATATTTAAGGTGTCATGAAGTGGAGGTTCTTGTCAACAGAGCAGCCCTAAACTTTGGGGTGCCTGTGTCTTGCTGATTTTTAGTTTTCCCAATTTATACGCCCATGAGTGGACGTGCCCTATGCTCCCTAAGCTGTGTGTTTTAGATGTTTCAGGATACACCGTACACTTCTCCAGAGTGGCTGTTGGCAATTTACATCCCGCCCCTCAGCGTAGCAAGGCTGCCATTTCTCCATGGCCTGTCCTGCATTTCTGGTTTTGACACTTTTTGCAGCATGGCCCTTTTGACCGATGGGAAGCGAGACTACTTTGTAGCGCTGATTTGCCTTTCCAGGTTGCTTGGTTGGCCAAAAAGGGCGTATGCGTTTTTTCCTGAATATATTCAGGAAAAAACGCATACGCCCTTTTTGGCCAAGGGCATCATTGTCGACGTTTTGCTACTTTTCATGTGCTTTAAAGGCGATTCGAATCTACCTCCTGAAACCTGTTTCCTGCAATTCTGCCTTGCTTTCAAATCCTCTTCGTTGCCTTCCCTCAATATATTTGTGGACGAGAGTTATCATTTATAACTCTGCGGGTTTGTGAATGGCAGTGTCCCTGGGCTCCATTTTTCAACTCGCTTTTTTGGGAGCTGGCCGTAAGAGCGCGGGTTTGCCTCAGGCCCTATTCTGCTTCTGGGCGGCAGGCTGAGCCTGTGGTTAATTCTTCTTCCTGATGGGAAAATAGACTGACCTGTGCCTGTCCCAATACCTAGATCTAGTCTCTCATTGGTTGCCCCTCTTCCCGTTCATCCTCAGGACAAATTGCAACCTGTAGGGAACAGGAGGTTAAAGGTGCTGATTCTCCAAGTAGGGAGATTGCTAGTAACGTACCTGGAATGGCGAACCCGAGCACAAGGAGATGAGAAATGAGGTGCGTTTTAGAAACCTTTCAAAATCACACGGTGTACCATCTTCTGGGTTTCTCATGCATGTTTTCGATGTAGGAAGATGCCCTTGAACCTGGAGATTTGGGACCCATGGGATGGGTACCACGCAGTATTACTTTAAAGGGTCTGTGTTTGTTCACCCAACCTCACCCAACCTCTCAGCCCCAAGTGTGTCCACCCTTATGTCTCATCCAGCTGTGCGTCTAGATATGTTCAATCCAGGTTGCATCACAGCCTCTGAACGAATTTTGTAAGAATTTCTCTCTCTTTCACTGTCTTTGTTTTACGGGTTTTTAAAAGTAATTTATTTTTATAATGGGGTTTAGCTGCTTTTCACGGCTGTGTTTATGCGGCTTTACACCCACTTGACTCACTTCCAGACAGATATCAATACATAGGTTTTAAGATTCTTACTAGTCACATATATTCTTGTGCGGTGAATAGGGGGTGTTGAGTCCAGTTCACTGAGCAAGGTGTCGGTCTTTTCTATTACATATTGGGTGTATGGAACGGTATGTGAGCGAATTTGAAACCCTTGTTTTATGCATCACCCCACCTCACCTTTCCCGTTAAGCAGCCATAGTGTGTTTTCTAAACGTGTGACTCTGTTCTGTTTTGTAACTCAGTTCAAGTGTAGCGGTTTTTACATTCCCTCTATAAGTGATAGCTTATGATAAGTGTCTTTTTCTGTGTGACTTATTTCACTTAGAATCATCGTACCTAAGTCCACTCATCTTGCTTCTTCTAGCCTTATGATATTGATTTCATGTCTGCGTGATATTCCATTGTACATAAGGACCACAACTTCTTTATCCATTTTTCTCTTTCCTGGGATATTTAAGGTGTCATGAAGTGGAGGTTCTTGTCAACAGAGCAGCCCTAAACTTTGGGGTGCCTGTGTCTTGCTGATTTTTAGTTTTCCCAATTTATACGCCCATGAGTGGACGTGCCCTATGCTCCCTAAGCTGTGTGTTTTAGATGTTTCAGGACACACCGTACACTTCTTCAGAGTGGCTGTTGGCAATTTACATCCCGCCCATCAGCGTAGCAAGGCTGCCATTTCTCCATGGCCTGTCCTGCATTTCTGGTTTTGACACTTTTTGCAGCATGGCCCTTTTGACCGATGGGAAGCGAGACTACTTTGTAGCGCTGATTTGCCTTTCCAGGTTGCTTGGTTGGCCAAAAAGGGCGTATGCGTTTTTTCCTGAATATATTCAGGAAAAAACGCATACGCCCTTTTTGGCCAAGGGCATCATTGTCGACGATTTGCGACTTTTCATGTGCTTTAAAGGCGATTCGAATCTACCTCCTGAATCCTGTTTCCTGCAATTCTGCCTTGCTTTCAAATCCTCTTCATTGCCTTCCCTCAATATATTTGTGGACGAGAGTTATCATTTATAACTCTGCGGGTTTGTGAAAGGCAGTGTCCCTGGGCTCCATTTTGCAACTCGCTTTTTTGGGAGCTGGCCGCAAGAGCGCGGGATTGCCTCAGGCCCTATTCTGCTTCTGGGCGGCAGGCTGAGCCTGTGGTTAATTCTTCTTCCTGATGGGAAAATAGAGTGACCTGTGCCTGTCCCAACACCTAGATCTAGTCTCTCATTGGTTGCCCCTCTTCCCGTTCATCCTCAGGACAAATTGCAACCTGTAGGGAACAGGAGGTTAAAGGTGCTGATTCTCCAAGTAGGGAGATTGCTAGTAACGTACCTGGAATGGCGAACCCGAGCACAAGGAGATGAGAAATGAGGTGCGTTTTAGAAACCTTTCAAAATCACACGGTGTACCATCTTCTGGGTTTCTCATGCATGTTTTCGATGTAGGAAGATGCCCTTGAACCTGGAGATTTGGGACCCATGGGATGGGTACCACGCAGTATTACTTTAAAGGGTCTGTGTTTGCTCACCCAACCTCACCCAACCTCTCAGCCCCAAGTGTGTCCACCCTTATGTCTCATCCAGCTGTGGGTCTAGATATGTTCAATCCAGGTTGCATCACAGCCTCTGAACGAATTTTGTAAGAATTTCTCTCTCTTTCACTGTCTTTGTTTTACGGGTTTTTAAAAGTAATTTATTTTTATAATGGGGTTTAGCTGCTTTTCACGGCTGTGTTTATGCGGCTTTACACCCACTTGACTCACTTCCAGACAGATATCAATACATAGGTTTTAAGATTCTTACTAGTCACATATATTCTTGTGCGGTGAATAGGGGGTGTTGAGTCCAGTTCACTGAGCAAGGAGTCGGTCTTTTCTATTACATATTGGGTGTATGGAACGGTATCTGAGCGAATTTGAAACCCTTGTTTTATGCATCACCCCACCTCACCTTTCCCGTTAAGCAGCCAGAGTGTGTTTTCTAAACGTGTGACTCTGTTCTGTTTTGTAACTCAGTTCAAGTGTAGCGGTTTTTACATTCCCTCTATAAGTGATAGCTTATGATAAGTGTCTTTTTCTGTGTGACTTATTTCACTTAGAATCATCGTACCTAAGTCCACTCATCTTGCTTCTTCTAGCCTTATGATATTGATTTCATGTCTGCGTGATATTCCATTGTACATAAGGACCACAACTTCTTTATCCATTTTTCTCTTTCCTGGGATATTTAAGGTGTCATGAAGTGGAGGTTCTTGTCAACAGAGCCGCCCTAAACTTTGGGGTGCCTGTGTCTTGCTGATTTTTAGTTTTCCCAATTTATACGCCCATGAGTGGACGTGCCCTATGCTCCTTAAGCTGTGTGTTTTAGATGTTTCAGGACACACCGTACACTTCTTCAGAGTGGCTGTTGGCAATTTACATCCCGCCCATCAGCGTAGCAAGGCTGCCATTTCTCCATGGCCTGTCCTGCATTTCTGGTTTTGACACTTTTTGCAGCTTGGCCCTTTTGACCGATGGGAAGCGAGACTACTTTGTAGCGCTGATTTGCCTTTCCAGGTTGCTTGGTTGGCCAAAAAGGGCGTATGCGTTTTTTCCTGAATATATTCAGGAAAAAACGCATACGCCCTTTTTGGCCAAGGGCATCATTGTCGACGATTTGCGACTTTTCATGTGCTTTAAAGGCGATTCGAATCTACCTCGTGAAACCTGTTTCCTGCAATTCTGCCTTCCTTTCAAATCCTCTTCGTTGCCTTCCCTCAATATATTTGTGGACGAGAGTTATCATTTATAACTCTGCGGGTTTGTGAATGGCAGTGTCCCTGGGCTCCATTTTTCAACTCGCTTTTTTGGGAGCTGGTCTTAAGAGCGCGGGATTGCCTCAGGCCCTATTCTGCTTCTGGGCGGCAGGCTGAGCCTGTGGTTAATTCTTCTTCCTGATGGGAAAATAGAGTGACCTGTGCCTGTCCCAACACCTAGATCTAGTCTCTCATTGGTTGCCCCTCTTCCCGTTCATCCTCAGGACAAATTGCAACCTGTAGGGAACAGGAGGTTAAAGGTGCTGATTCTCCAAGTAGGGAGATTGCTAGTAACGTACCTGGAATGGCGAACCCGAGCACAAGGAGATGAGAAATGAGGTGCGTTTTAGAAACCTTTCAAAATCACACGGTGTACCATCTTCTGGGTTTCTCATGCATGTTTTCGATGTAGGAAGATGCCCTTGAACCTGGAGATTTGGGACCCATGGGATGGGTACCACGCAGTATTACTTTAAAGGGTCTGTGTTTGCTCACCCAACCTCACCCAACCTCTCAGCCCCAAGTGTGTCCACCCTTATGTCTCATCCAGCTGTGCGTCTAGATATGTTCAATCCAGGTTGCATCACAGCCTCTGAACGAATTTTGTAAGAATTTCTCTCTCTTTCACTGTCTTTGTTTTACGGGTTTTTAAAAGTAATTTATTTTTATAATGGGGTTTAGCTGCTTTTCACGGCTGTGTTTATGCGGCTTTACACCCACTTGACTCACTTCCAGACAGATATCATTACATAGGTTTTAAGATTCTTACTAGTCACATATATTCTTGTGCGGTGAATAGGGGGTGTTGAGTCCAGTTCACTGAGCAAGGAGTCGGTCTTTTCTATTACATATTGGGTGTATGGAACGGTATCTGAGCGAATTTGAAACCCTTGTTTTATGCATCACCCCACCTCACCTTTCCCGTTAAGCAGCCATAGTGTGTTTTCTAAACGTGTGACTCTGTTCTGTTTTGTAACTCAGTTCAAGTGTAGCGGTTTTTACATTCCCTCTATAAGTGATAGCTTATGATAAGTGTCTTTTTCTGTGTGACTTATTTCACTTAGAATCATCGTACCTAAGTCCACTCATGTTGCTTCTTCTAGCCTTATGATATTGATTTCATGTCTGCGTGATATTCCATTGTACATAAGGACCACAACTTCTTTATCCATTTTTCTCTTTCCTGGGATATTTAAGGTGTCATGAAGTGGAGGTTCTTGTCAACAGAGCAGCCCTAAACTTTGGGGTGCCTGTGTCTTGCTGATTTTTAGTTTTCCCAATTTATACGCCCATGAGTGGACGTGCCCTATGCTCCATAAGCTGTGTTTTTTCGATGTTTCAGGACACACCGTACACTTCTCCAGAGTGGCTGTTGGCAATTTACATCCCGCCCATCAGCGTAGCAAGGCTGCCATTTCTCCATGGCCTATCCTGCATTTCTGGTTTTGACACTTTTTGCAGCATGGCCCTTTTGACCGATGGGAAGCGAGACTACTTTGTAGCGCTGATTTGCCTTTCCAGGTTGCTTGGTTGGCCAAAAAGGGCGTATTCGTTTTTTCCTGAATATATTCAGGAAAAAACGCATACGCCCTTTTTGGCCAAGGGCATCATTGTCGACGTTTTGCGACTTTTCATGTGCTTTAAAGGCGATTCGAATCTACCTCCTGAAACCTGTTTCCTGCAATTCTGCCTTGCTTTCAAATCCTCTTCGTTGCCTTCCCTCAATATATTTGTGGACGAGAGTTATCATTTATAACTCTGCGGGTTTGTGAATGGCAGTGTCCCTGGGCTCCATTTTGCAACTCGCTTTTTTGGGAGCTGGCCGCAAGAGCGCGGGATTGCCTCAGGCCCTATTCTGCTTCTGGGCGGCAGGCTGAGCCTGTGGTTAATTCTTCTTCCTGATGGGAAAATAGAGTGACCTGTGCCTGTCCCAACACCTAGATCTAGTCTCTCATTGGTTGCCCCTCTTCCCGTTCATCCTCAGGACAAATTGCAACCTGTAGGGAACAGGAGGTTAAAGGTGCTGATTCTCCAAGTAGGGAGATTGCTAGTAAAGTACCTGGAATGGCGAACCCGAGCACAAGGAGATGAGAAATGAGGTGCGTTTTAGAAACCTTACAAAATCACACGGTGTACCATCTTCTGGGTTTCTCATGTATGTTTTCGATGTAGGAAGATGCCCTTGAACCTGGAGATTTGGGACCCATGGGATGGGTACCACGCAGTATTACTTTAAAGGGTCTGTGTTTGCTCACCCAACCTCACCCAACCTCTCAGCCCCAAGTGTGTCCACCCTTATGACTCATCCAGCTGTGGGTCTAGATATGGTCAATCCAGGTTGCATCACAGCCTCTGAACGAATTTTGTAAGAATTTCTCTGTCTTTCACTGTCTTTGTTTTACGGGTTTTTAAAAGTAATTTATTTTTATAATGGGGTTTAGCTGCTTTTCACGGCTGTGTTTATGCGGCTTTACACCCACTTGACTCACTTCCAGACAGATATCAATACATAGGTTTTAAGATTCTTACTAGTCACATATATTCTTGTGCGGTGAATAGGGGGTGTTGAGTCCAGTTCACTGAGCAATGAGTCGGTCTTTTCTATTACATATTGGGTGTATGGAACGGTATCTGAGCGAATTTGAAACCCTTGTTTTATGCATCACCCCACCTCACCTTTCCCGTTAAGCAGCCATAGTGTGTTTTCTAAACGTGTGATTCTGTTCTGTTTTGTAACTCAGTTCAAGTGTAGCGGTTTTTACATTCCCTCTATAAGTGATAGCTTATGATAAGTGTCTTTTTCTGTGTGACTTATTTCACTTAGAATCATCGTACCTAAGTCCACTCATCTTGCTTCTTCTAGCCTTATGATATTGATTTCATGTCTGCGTGATATTCCATTGTACATAAGGACCACAACTTCTTTATCCATTTTTCTCTTTCCTGGGATATTTAAGGTGTCATGAAGTGGAGGTTCTTGTCAACAGAGCAGCCCTAAACTTTGGGGTGCCTGTGTCTTGCTGATTTTTAGTTTTCCCAATTTATACGCCCATGAGTGGACGTGCCCTATGCTC
This sequence comes from Eschrichtius robustus, assembly GCF_028021215.1. Lineage (NCBI taxonomy): Eukaryota > Metazoa > Chordata > Mammalia > Artiodactyla > Eschrichtiidae > Eschrichtius > Eschrichtius robustus. The sequence continues at coordinate 686,417 of NW_027175427.1, forward strand.
CCTAAGCTGTGTTTTTTCGATGTTTCAGGACACACCGTACACTTCTCCAGAGTGGCTGTTGGCAATTTACATCCCGCCCCTCAGCGTAGCAAGGCTGCCATTTCTCCATGGCCTATCCTGCATTTCTGGTTTTGACACTTTTTCCAGCATGGCCCTTTTGACCGATGGGAAGCGAGACTACTTTGTAGCGCTGATTTGCCTTTCCAGGTTGCTTGGTTGGCCAAAAAGGGCGTATGCGTTTTTTCCTGAATATATTCAGGAAAAAACGCATACGCCCTTTTTGGCCAAGGGCATCATTGTCGACGTTTTGCGACTTTTCATGTGCTTTAAAGGCGATTCGAATCTACCTCCTGAAACCTGTTTCCTGCAATTCTGCCTTACTTTCAAATCCTCTTCGTTGCCTTCCCTCAATATATTTGTGGACGAGAGTTATCATTTATAACTCTGCGGGTTTGTGAATGGCAGTGTCCCTGGGCTCCATTTTGCAACTCGCTTTTTTGGGAGCTGGCCGCAAGAGCGCGGGATTGCCTCAGGCCCTATTCTGCTTCTGGGCGGCAGGCTGAGCCTGTGGTTAATTCTTCTTCCTGATGGGAAAATAGAGTGACCTGTGCCTGTCCCAACACCTAGATCTAGTCTCTCATTGGTTGCCCCTCTTCCCGTTCATCCTCAGGACAAATTGCAACCTGTAGGGAACAGGAGGTTAAAGGTGCTGATTCTCCAAGTAGGGAGATTGATAGTAAAGTACCTGGAATGGCGAACCCGAGCACAAGGAGATGAGAAATGAGGTGCGTTTTAGAAACCTTACAAAATCACACGGTGTACCATCTTCTGGGTTTCCCATGCATGTTTTCGATGTAGGAAGATGCCCTTGAACCTGGAGATTTGGGACCCATGGGATGGGTACCAGGCAGTATTACTTTAAAGGGTCTGTGTTTGCTCACCCAACCTCACCCAACCTCTCAGCCCCAAGTGTGTCCACCCTTATGACTCATCCAGCTGTGGGTCTAGATATGGTCAATCCAGGTTGCATCACAGCCTCTGAACGAATTTTGTAAGAATTTCTCTCTCTTTCACTGTCTTTGTTTTACGGGTTTTTAAAAGTAATTTATTTTTATAATGGGGTTTAGCTGCTTTTCACGGCTGTGTTTATGCGGCTTTACACCCACTTGACTCACTTCCAGACAGATATCAATACATAGGTTTTAAGATTCTTACTAGTCACATATATTCTTGTGCGGTGAATAGGGGGTGTTGAGTCCAGTTCACTGAGCAAGGAGTCGGTCTTTTCTATTACATATTGGGTGTATGGAACGGTATGTGAGCGAATTTGAAACCCTTGTTTTATGCATCACCCCACCTCACCTTTCCCGTTAAGCAGCCATAGTGTGTTTTCTAAACGTGTGACTCTGTTCTGTTTTGTAACTCAGTTCAAGTGTAGCGGTTTTTACATTCCCTCTATAAGTGATAGCTTATGATAAGTGTCTTTTTCTGTGTGACTTATTTCACTTAGAATCATCGTACCTAAGTCCACTCATCTTGCTTCTTCTAGCCTTATGATATTGATTTCATGTCTGCGTGATATTCCATTGTACATAAGGACCACAACTTCTTTATCCATTTTTCTCTTTCCTGGGATATTTAAGGTGTCATGAAGTGGAGGTTCTTGTCAACAGAGCAGCCCTAAACTTTGGGGTGCCTGTGTCTTGCTGATTTTTAGTTTTCCCAATTTATACGCCCATGAGTGGACGTGCCCTATGCTCCCTAAGCTGTGTGTTTTAGATGTTTCAGGACACACCGTACACTTCTTCAGAGTGGCTGTTGGCAATTTACATCCCGCCCATCAGCGTAGCAAGGCTGCCATTTCTCCATGGCCTGTCCTGCATTTCTGGTTTTGACACTTTTTGCAGCATGGCCCTT